>NC_084970.1:30868680-31183953 GCF_963691925.1 Scomber scombrus | reverse complement strand
TTTCTGCCTCTGCTGTGCTTAATGTCACTTCTGTGGAAAATAGCGGGGTGACCTATTTTACCACAGTCACCGTGGAGACCATTGACACCACGGGGGATGATTTCCAAACACCACTTCCCCCATTCGGATGGGTGTCATCCTCAACGACAAAAGGTACTCCTGTTTCTACACGGACCACAGAGCGGACTTATACCATTCCAGTTCTTGATGTAGATGGAGAGGGAGCCTTCAATGGCCTGGATGAGGTGATGAAAACCACCAAGATTATCATTGGCTGCTTTGTGGCCATCACGCTTATGGCTGCTGTTCTGCTGGTTATTTTCTACAAGATGAGAAAGCAGCATAACCAGCAGGATCCTGATGGCCCTGCATCCTCCATGGAGGTCATTACTGTTGAAGAAGAGCTTGCAGGTGTCGCTGCCATGGAGAGACACCTATCGCTGCCCCCACTGGAGCACTACAACCACTACAACACCTACAAGAGCACTTATCATCACCCTCCAATGCTCAGTACCATACACAGCTCAGCCACACAGGAACCTTTACTGATTCAAGCCTGCTCAAAAGACAATGTGCAAGAGACCCAAATCTGATCTTGCATTTGACAAAATCCAGTTTCAGCAGTTTCATACTTGGAGTACAATGGACCAAAACATGAAGATAAAATAAATCAAAATGACATTAACTTGACACGGTTGATGTTGATAAATCAGCATTTGGCAAAGGGACGACATATGATACTTTAACAAGTGTCTTTACAAAAACAAAGATTATTTATTAAAAAGTATGTCTAGTGGCTAAATGAAGAAAAACAATTTGTGATAGCTTTTTAGCTCATTTTATTTCTCTCTCTCTCTCTCTCTCTGTAATACTGCACAAGGGAAAGAATGGTTTACTTACAATGAATATGGAATGTATCAAATACAGCCCATGTGAAACCATCAAACCATGCACATTGACCTTATACTAAAACCAATGTCATTAAAACATTAATACGTTTTTGTGAAGGGCACTGTTTTAGTATTTGTAAGCATTTCTTTAGTAGTTGTTCAGCATCCTTTGTCTAAATTAGAGGTCTATGAAGACATAAAATGGGTTTACTTTCATAGCTATCCCATTCTAGCTGCCACTCAGCACAAAATTAGATCTTTTAATGACAGAGCTCTTGATGATATCACAGTGAAGCCAGCATGCCTGAGGAGCAAAGCAGCCAAATGAGTAAATGTGCATTTCCCCTGTGGCTCCTAAAAAGCAGCCATACATCGTTCACTTTAATTAAGATTAAGTTCTCGCCCCTACAACTCCCTTTACCTTTTTATTTACTACTCCCCATCTCGTCTATTCCTGATTTCTGCCTCTTCCTTGTCTGTTCTCTCTACGCTCTATTTTCCTCAGTGTCCTCGTGCGTCTTTGATTGTCTCTCTGTCACTTAGCTCAGGCACGTTCCTCACCCCTCGCCATGTCTCATTTGTCTCGCTTTATCCGGAGGCATGTGCCGCACGACGGCAGAATATTGCTTAGGAAAATGAAGGGGAGCATAAGGCTGCAGTCTGTAGCCTCCCTGTTAACCCAGTAATGATCTACGTCCACTCAGTGTCGCGTTACCTTGCCATCACCCCAGGGTCACACAAGCTCGGGCACTGATAGTCCATCTGTTAGTACAGATAAAGAGGCAAATGAGGCTGCTTTGTAATGTAGTGTGACCCTGTCAGACTAACACAGACGGGGCAAACATAGTCAGTGAAGCAGCTAGAAACCTGTAACAAAATAAGGGGAGATGGGTTATAGCTCATTAATCTGTATCAGCAGTTCATTTGCAGACTAACAGAGGAAAGCTGATAACAAAACAGCATGAGACTTTTCCACTCTCCCTGTGCCTAACATCTAACAGAGGGTAGAGGCCTTTGATATTGAAGCGACCCCTGCTCAGTCTCATTTTTGTCAGAGAAAAACACACACACACTTTGATGTTGCATCATTTATAGATCATCAAAACATTGTCTCTCCTGTAGTCTGTTTACGCTTTGCTTTTTCATTTAGTCTTTCAAAGAGGAAGTCTTAAGTAAGGGTGAGGCAGGGATGAAAAGTGAAGAACAGTGGGTGGGGGGTGGAACAGACCCACAGTGGTCATGAGGGGTCTTCAAACAGAGATATTGCAGATATGAAGGGAGAGGAGTGAAAAATAGATAAGAAATAAGGAGGCAAAACTAGCCATCAGACTGTCGCCATGGAAACAGTGACCTTGTGCAAAAAGTAATAAGAGGTAGATATGCCTTTCGCTTTGGTCTCTGTGCACCAAGCATATTTTAATTTCCCAATGGCGATTTCACAAATGCAACTGATTATTGACAAAACTGGCATAATGGAATGTATATTTACAGATGGGTTTAATGGGATTTGAGCCACACATAACGTTACCTTTGCAGAGCACCACGCGAGTTTCAGTTATTTAAATGAAATAAATCACCACATGATGTGAAAAATTGAACAATTTAACTGTCCACAGCTCTACTCGCCTTATTGATTTTCATCTCTGTGAAGACAGCCGCCATAGCTTACAGAACTAGAATAATAAAGCACTGTCGCTCACAAAATCAAACACCTCTGATCAGTCAGTCTCCAAAATATATTAATACATTTTCTACAATAATGGTGGCATGGTGAAGAAAGTTGGCGGAACATATACATCTAAAGACTGGTCATGTCTGGTGAGGTAGAGACATATGACACTATAAATGGAGCAGAAACAATTGAAACAGAAACCTATTCATCATCAGCCTTTTATTGAGTGCTTGAATACCGTCAATGGTATCGTCAGTGAGTGAACCATTCTTTCCCTTTCCACTGTTTTCTTTTTCAGTGCTCAATTTCTTTTCAATGCTTTTGGTGGCTTATTGATTCAATGTTGATGCTGGCTACAGTGAAAAAAGAAGATTGAGATTTGAATATATATATATGTATGTGTATATATATATGTATGTGTATGTATATATATATATATATATATATTTGGGAAGGAGGGTTGTCAGTTATTGAAGGTATACATGGAATATCTCTGTGTTGGTATTTCCTTGAGCAGGATGACTTTACATGGGGGACATTTGAGTGCCAGAATGAAATTAAGACGGACGTGCAGAATGTTGGACATGAAATACCAGCAGAGTGAGCTTGATTTTTGTGCAAAACCCTAAGCCAAGGTGATGAAATTCTTGTGTGTTATTCTGCCAAATGTCTATGTATGGGGAGGGTTACTGTATGTGGGAATATTCTCTCTCATTTTTGGAGAGAATGATCATCAAATGGTTAAATTTCTACAAAAAGAAAAAAAAAATATTTTCAAAAACATAATGCGAAAAAAAAACTTCAGATCATAATTTTACATGTGCTTCAATTGTTAAAAAAAATGAAAAAAAGCAAAACAAAAACAAGAAAAAAAAAAAAAAACAAGAGACTGTGCTTGTAAGGAGTCCAACTAATTTCTCTGAGGATAATGTTCAATTATTGATACCTGAGATTGTAGTTCATACTGTACATGAATACAAATAAAAATTGCAATTCTTTTTTCCAATAGATTTCACTGAATGTATTATTCACAGAGACGTTGTCACCATTTTGCTGTCTTTGTCCCATTTCCACATCAACACGTGTATAGAAATATTCAAACAAAAAGGATTACTAAGCAGCTCCCGGATTTCTGAACGGAGAAGAATGTGCTGTGAAGAAATAGCTTATTTTATGAGGTTAGATGAGGGAAGTGGATCTCTCCTAGAGGAAAAGGAAGTGATCTTTCTGTATTATACATGGGAAGTCCTATTCTTTCATCTAATTCAAATCACTCCATCTGTCTGACAGCATTATTTGATTCAAGTGGGCAAAGCTGAGAATTTCATAGCCAATAGCCTATTCCTGCTCCCTCCACTGACTCAATATGAGATGAACAAAGAACCTCACAGAGCCTTGGAGAACATTGTCACAGTCAGAAAAATACAAGCCTAATAGCCTGCACTTCCCTCACTTGAATTTCAAATTTACTTAATGTTAAATCAATTAAATTGATCTGGACTGGAAATAATCATGATTCGTGTGAGAAAAAAAAAAGTATAACATTCAGTGAAGAGTCTGCTTTTCATTATGACATGCCCACTGCCCAAATAGCACAAAATGGCTCACTGTCACAATTGCCTCTGGGATTGCTCCATTTCATTCACAAAGTGCTTGATGGCTGCTCAGCGAAATGTTGTGAGGCAATTGGTGCAGGCGTCATTCAGACACTTATTGGTATGTATGGTCAGCTTCAAATGTCCAGTCTAACAAAAGGGGTCGTTAATTCATTCGCTAACCGATCAATTTATCCTAGAGGTGACACATTAAGCCTCAATGAAATGATGTCGCATTTAATTCAGGAACTGAGCTGTAATCTCATTAATTTACAGACAGTTATATTATGCACACCGTATGTGGGAGAATATTTTCACCAGTAGTGAATCAGCAGAGCGTTTGTTTTCCGTGAGGCTTATGTGGGTTTTGAATTGTAAATGTGAATATTATTTAACATGCCTTTATTTTTCAGTACATTTGACGTCAGTGTTAGCACGTCATACTCTGATCCAGAAATGGCAAGTTCCAGTACTTGTGAGCACAGTCTGACAAGGAGGGAAGAAAAGGGGAGAAAAAAAACAAAGAACCCAGACAGCTCCTCTGAGGCTATGTGCAGTGTCTTCATGTGCTGGTGTGAAGAAGTGGTTATCTAAAACCTGAAAATCTGCTGCAGAACTGCACTGTATTCACAGACTACACTGAGAAGAAAAACACCTGGAGAAGAACCAGTTTGGTCGTTTGTAATATGGATAACTTCAATTGTGTCCACTAATAGGTCTGCTGTTCATAAGTTAATGATCAAGTCTTAGATGTTGGAGGTTTCTGTTCCACATCAATGCACTTTAATAGGCAGCACTGCACGTGTCTGCAACAAACAGCGCATACATGCAGCAGACTTTTCCAACCAGTTAAAATGAATACAGGAACTTTTAAAGAATAGCATAGCTACAACAACAAAAACATACAAAATGAGGGCTGTGTTAGTGTGGCCATGTTGCTATAGGAATAGGTTAACAAAAGAAAAGAAAAAGCTGAAATACGAAATAGCATGTCCACTTCGGGCTCACTAAATAGCAAGATACTGCATGTTGATTTGTACAAAGCCAAAGTCTTAATGTGACTTCTGGACTAGCTGCTGTTTCACTAGCTTTTGTAACTCAGTACATTCTCTCATTTATGGTTCCTTTCATCTGGCTTTCAGAAAATGGTCAAATGTTGCAGGAGTTTATCCATATACTCAGTGTGCGAACTATATTATGACTTTCGGGGGAGTCAGTTAATGACCACATAAAACCTCCACTAAGATATCAAAACCAAACATTATTGTATGATACAATACGACCCATCAGGGCGCAGTACACACTGCAGAGAGATGTACTGTGCTGACAGCAGTCCCGGCAGCAAGTGTCTATATCATTGTCGGTTGTTGTCAAGCTAACATTTGCCATAGAAGACGCCACCGGCTGTGGTTGCTCTTCAAAAGACGATTGACTTAGATTTTTTGGCATAGCTGTCTGCTGACTACCACATAATAGAGAAAAGAATAATGTCAATTTGGTGCTCAGACTAAGTGACCCAAAAAGTTGAGTTTTTTCTGATCTTTCGGATACACTGAGTGAAGTTTATGATATAGCATCGGCACGCTTTGATGGTGATGGCAAGAAAAGCATGCATGCCAATATCTATTCAAGTGAATTAGTGATGAATAACCCTCATGTGTGAATCATACATCAATAATGGACTAATCCATGATAATGAAAATCCAGAAAAATAGAAATCCATGGCAAAACACATTATATATTCAATATTGTAGAGACCTCCCAAAATTTCACAAATCATGTTTTCAGGGGAGCTCATCTCATATTAAGGGGAGCTAAGCTCACCCTGGCTCCCCTGTAGTTCGCCCCCTGCATATACTAAGACATAATAAATACGATGAAAATTATTTATTACAACACTTGCTGGTCAAACTTGAACCCTTAAACTAAACTAAACAATGTGTTAGCATTCAAAAAACTCAAGCTCATTGTGTATATTATCCATTATTACCATAGTTATTAGAAAATTAAATTATCACAACTGTGTCTTTTTTATCCCTGATATTCATTCTTTCTTCAAATGAAGCTTTACTGTTTTTCAACTGTAATCTTTGCTATCTAAAAAAATAAAAAAGCGTTCACAATTTCAGCCCCTCATGTCCATTTTCAACGCTCGTCACTGACCTCCTCTGTTCAAGGGCCTTTGATCTATGTAGGTACATAATATATATATTTTTTATTACCATCTTTATAAATGGGATCAACCATACAATAGGGTGGTCAATACATGGTGTTCAGGGTTTTTTTTTTCATAATGACAAAGGCTAGTTTATGCTTCCAAACAATTTTCAGCTTTGTTAGTGAGTGAAGGAGCTTTACTGCGTTCTTCTGTAGCATGTCAGGAGTGTGTCGTAAGACCACCGTCAAACAGACTTTGTAGAATATGACAAAACAACTGCTGCATCCAGCTTAAAATCTTAAGAAACACTGAAATACTGCACAACAGTGTATACGTCTTTCAGCAAGGATTTTATGTAATGCATGGTGCTTGAACATTTCTCAAAAGGTTCCATGACAAAGGGTGAACTCATTATTCAGTAGACAAGAGACCTTTACACTAGCTTAAATATGTAAACAGCATATTTGCTGCTGCCTACTCTTTGGTTAAAAATTAGAGACAGACAGGATACCCAAATCATACATTCTAATTTTCAGGTCAAAGTGCAAAACGTCTCCTTTAAGAAAATCTCTGCTCAGGGAGCCTAGCTCTAAGAAAAGACAGCCAGGTTAAATGGACCACCAGCAAGCTGTGAAACAGATGGTTTCCCACTTGACTGCTGTTGTCTATAATCAAGCATCTAATAACACCTGTTACACATATGAAAGGTGGACAGAGAGAGAGAAGGTGAGGTTGCCAACCAGAAGCATGCACAGCCTGAAAGGTGTGGGGAGGAATAATAAAAAGGGCAATGTCTGGATTGTGCCGGTGGCTCAGGCACAGACCATGTAACTGCATCATCTTGGTTGTAATCAGCTTTGAAAAGCTTGGTTGTTTCATCCCTTCTCTCTTATTATCCAATAAAGTAAAGAAAAAACAATTAAGCATGCTATAAAATGACGTTTTCTTTTTCACTATGGTATGTGCATCCTGTTTTATCCTAGAATTTAACATACCAAATTTACATTGGGATTCATAGATAATCCAATCGAATAATGTATACAAAAGGAAATGCAATTAGAAATTAATCAATGAAAGTAAAATCTCTTTTTAGTGAAATAGTGTATATTTCCGCTTTCTAGCAACCAACCCATATTCTGTGAGTTATAGATAAGAAGCAACTTAATTTGCACCACTTTGTCTGGATATTATAACTGAATTATTCACAAAAATATTTATAGTGTTTGTATTCAGTAAGTGAAGATTTTTACTACTACTTCACGCACAGCAACATTTTTTCAGCAGAAGTCGATGTGAAACAGATGTAGGCCAAGGGTTAGGGTAAGTAAAATTGTGTTTGCAGGCATAGTTGTCTCTCAATTTAGGTTGGCATCTCTCACAGTTTTGGCAGCTTTTATGCCCAAAGTAACTGCAGACATTTGTCTGCACAGACTGGATAAGAGAAGGAGCCAAGTGTCTCATGATTTTATGGAGAGGAAGAAAACATTCACATGGCCTTGCTGCTCACTGTGATCGTGATTGTGTGTGCGTGTGCGTGTGCGTGTGTGTGTGTGTGTGTGTGTATAAAGTAGCAGATGCTATTTTATTTGGTTTGATTAATATGCCAGTTAATGGATAATTTATTTCAATCTTTGACTGAAACACACAGCTGAAAAATGTTTATTTGGGATTCCAACTTTATGTCACTACAAAGAGTGTGAGTTGTTCAGTTATTACAATTATTGCATCATTTACAGTAGTTTTTGTTCAGTTACAGCTTGATACGAGCTCAGTGGTTTCATTTATAGGCCACAGATACTGCAGAATGAGTGAGTCAAAAACAAGAGACTTATTGGAACCTATATGTTCTATAATGGCAGGTTAGCTGAAATAACACTGGTCACTATGGACTTCCAATTACGAGACAAAAAATGCCTGCATGTTGCCTTGACAGCAGCCAATCTGTTGCTAATCTCCACCTACTGGAAGAGAACTGGTGCTACGATGAATGATCCAAAAGTAGATTAGCGTGAATTGGCAGCAGCAGAGGCATGTGTTTGCTGCCTGAAAATGACACAACGCTGAACATGCGTGTTCAAATCATGTGGGCTGAAAATCTAAAATATGTGTTGCAGCTCCAGAAATGAGCTCTCCTTGAGAGAGATAGCTCAGAAACAACATGCAGATGTCAGTCAATGTTACCCCTTTTGAGGTTGGAAGACATCAGCTTTCCTTAATCTGTAGTAGTGTGTGTGCGCTTATTACAACAAAAAGCACTAACGAGCCAAATCTGACAAGCTGAGTATCATCTGATAAAAAACATATTTTTATTATTATTTTTTGTATATTAAGACATTTCAAGTGATAAGCACAAAGTGCATTCCAAAAGACGGAAAAGAACTACAGAATTACAGTTATAACAGACATTAGTGAGTCTATTATATATTATATATATATATATATATATATGACTTGATTTCTACATCTACATATTCATTTATTGTTGATGTAATAATACAGTATTTATTTATATTATTCTACACATAATTTTAAGATTAGATTCCAGGCTATTCCCTAGCTTGTTATTTTTATATGCAAATCAACAAAACAAACAATGAATGTTTTTAAATGGCATATAAAGGACAGCATAGCAATTATTTCCCTGGCTTGAATCTAAATCAGAATTGCTTTATATTACAGAATACAAGGGAACAGAGTGACCTGACTAATGAGTGCTGACAAATTGGAAGCGACTTATACAAGACAAGACTGAAATATTCGGTGGAGAACAAACTGCAACAGGACCTCACATGTTGTGCAAACGGGTCAGACTGTCAAGTAGCAGATTAAACATGAACACATCAGGAAGCCTACACACAGTACATTTGAGACTGAAATAAATCTCATTGTGCTGGTGTTGCAGCGCTGGCATCGTTTCAAGCAGCACTGGCAGAGTCATAAAAGTGCACTGTGCATCCACTGTAGGTTGACATATAGGAAAAGCTGCATAAACAGAGAGGGGGAGGGAGAGAGCACTATGATGTAACAGCTGTGGATGTAGGTGTAGTGTTAAAATGTTTAGCTGATTAATCATTTGGGTTATCTATTAACCACAAATGTAAAAATATTTCTTCGCACCACCTTCTCAAATATGTCTGCTGTTTTGATCTGTTTTATATCACTGAATATGTTGGTCAAAAGAGCAATTTGAAGACATCACCTTGGGCTGTGGTAGATTTTCTGACTGTTATAGACTAAATAATTACTTGATTACTTAAGAGATGCTATGTGCAGACCTGCATAGTGGTGTACATTTGGCCACAGTCCATGTTTGGGGCTGTATAGTTGTGGTTTTAGGGGTCTTGCACAGCCGGTAGAGGAGTGTGATGCTGCTGCAGAGGCGGCTGCTGTGAGCTCAGATGCAACAGAAGTGTCTCATAATAAACAGGTGGTTACCTGCGTTGGGAGTGACGGTTGGCAGCGGCAGCAATATTCTCTGCCCTTTTCCGTGCTTTGATGAGCTGGCAGCCGACGACGCGACTGTTCAGCCATTCAAACGACAGGCTGCTGCTTCACTCTGGCACCTCTAATCTAAGAGCGCTAATCTAGCAGCAAAGACCACCAGATACTCCCGATTGTTTATGTCATTACAACGGCAAAGCCAAAATGAACTATCGATCAGCACTTCTGCTCTTACATACTTGATAAATGCCAGACTATTGGTTCAGTAAACTGTATATCAATAGTTCATACGCAGGGTTAGCAACAGAATAATAGAATCACTGACTTACAGTCTTACCGACCAGAGAGGAGGACATATTAATATTCCCATTATTTAGGATCCAAATGGCTGAAATATGAAAGACTAGGGAAGAAAGTAAAGAGATAAACTAAATCTCCAGATATAGGAGTAACAGGATATTTTTATAATTGTATAGTAGCTGAGAGTATATTGCATTGACTCATTTTTCTGCTCCTCTGGAAGGACATCTGGCCCTGATGGCAAGAGCCCAATCATCTATACTGTATATGGACTTAAGCCAGCCTTATGAAATGTCCAGGAGAGCCCTGCCGCAGAGTCACAGAACACACTCTGTGTTTTAAAGGAATTAAAACATTTGAGAAATTGCCCAGCCTTGTCGAGACTTTAAAGGAATCTGTAAAAAACTCCAAAATCAATTCAGAGCCTGACAGGCAGCTAGTGTTCAGAGGTAGTGTAGCACAGTGGTAATAAGAAACGGTGATGTGCATTCTGCACAATCTACAGCTATGCCACAGCGGGTGGGATGAAGAACAAAGGATTACAGACAAGAAAAGTCAGTAAAGACATGGTATAAAAACACACTGGTGTCTTTGCAGTAGTCCTGGAATTTTGAAGAAAACAAACAAAAAAACAAAACAGAATCAGCCTTTTAGCAGGTTAATCTACTGTAACTTCACATATCGATTTAAATGTAACTGATTTATGCTAAACTTAAACACAAACTTTAGTCTATGGCCTAGAGATTACTACATTTGAACACATTTATGAGGTAATTAGCTAAACTGGGACCTGAGTTTTTCCTACTATTATGCTTTATTTATTTTTAGAAGAGGAGTATTGATTCAGAGATCTTCTCCCATCTTTAATATTATATATTATTGCTATAAACAAACCATGAACAGATTGATTTTGAAGCTATGATGGTTCAGTGCTGCATGGGAAAAGCATGGGAAAAGACTTCAAATGGCCGATGTTCAGGTGTTCATACTATTCCATAAAAAAAAGCTAAACATTGTTGTATTACAGTATGATACTGTAATACAACAATGTTTAGCTTTTTGTAATCACTGCAGTATCTTTCACTGCACTTACAATTCCAGCAGAATTACTAGATAATGCAACTTAAATCGGATATCCTATTGAACAACTATTGAATATTGTTTTTATGTAAACATTAATATTCTAATGCAGGCATGAGCTGTTGCCTAGCAACAGTTGCTGTAAGTGGAAGAAGACAGACAAGTGGTGGGAGGACAGACGTTGAAGAGATTTTGTTATTCAAAAAAAAAATATTGAAGGAATTCATTGAATATCAAACAATGTGTACAGTTTTTAATCAGAAGATTGTGCACCAGATGACAAAGTGGGGGAAAAATCCCACGGGAAATTATTAGGGTTGATTTGGAATTGAACAACAAAAGGTTGTTGACATTACTAAAAACAGATAACATTAAAAGAAAAACAAATTAGGCTAAAAATCTTTTTAGTTGTTGATATAAACAAACTCACAATGCAGGTGAAGAAATTGCCATTAATGAGGACAACAGGAATTTTAAATATCCCCTCCAGGCATGTTTTAAGATTTATATGAAATACTCTAATTTGAATTATAATCATTTGTGTCTAATTTGTTTTCTCCGCCAAAAGAAAAAAAATCAATTATCTGATTAAAATCCTTAAAATGGCATCTACTTTTTCTCCCTTGTGAAAGAGTCCAGAATCTATAAATATGCAATGTATTTCATTATACAAGTTCATTTGTTTGACACAAAAATACTTCACTGAAGAGTCTACTCAGTATTTGTGCAGTGAAGGCTTCAAGTTTCCACATCATACATGCATAAGTTGAATATTAGACCAGGATTGGCTCAAAACTAGCTGTGATGTCACAAATCATGCTCTTAGCTGCAACATCTTGAACTTGAACAAATTTTCAGTGAACACAGAGAAAGTTTCCCCCTTTAGCAGATATATATGAAAACATCCTTCTAGTATCAAACTCTGAACCCACATCATTCTGCACTGTGAAGCTTATACATCCATATGCAGTAACACGTTTTGAGTGAAGGGGGAGTTTAAATAATACATAGATCACCAAAAGATTAAATGTCAAAATAAAATAACACATACGGTAAATCTCATTCACTGTTATCCATTCTAGGGTTCATAAAGCCTATTCATATATATCATAAAGTTATTTCATTGTAACCTACTTTCATTTTATCCCTTGTACTTACTTAAGTGAAGTTAGTTTAATAACTTTTAGCTTATGCAATGACTCATTTAATTACATTGCAATTTCAAGAAAATTGATTAGATTTTCAGAAAGCCTACCACACACAGTGCATACAAACATTAAATTGCAAAAAGTCTGTTAATCATCTAAATGGGATAATGTGTACCCTGTAGATGTGTCTTTCTCTGGCAGCTGCATGCTTTTAAAATGTTTTGATGTGAATGATGTGGCTCTTATCAGGGAGGAAATGCATCATTTGGGGATATGGGCTGAGGATTTGTAGTGATATGACCTTAACTGATTTGTCTGAACAACATACTTTTTTACAGTCCACTTACATCTGTGGAAAACATGCTTTAAAGTATGCTGACATGAATTAAAATGGAACATGCCACTCAGGATATACTGTATGCTGCTACTGTAAATCCATATGTACTGATACCGAAATAATCCTTTCAAAGTAAGCAAGAGAGAGGCTGTGTGAGTGCACAGGAGAGCGGGAGTGAGGGAAGAGGAAAGTAGGATCAGAACTCAGTGTTCACCTCCTGAATTTGGAGTAAGCACTTTCCTTGTGCTAAATTCTGGAGTCCCGCCAAGCTCTAACCAAAGACCTCATCACCTATTGAAAGGATTACATGCCTTGACATTTTGACATTTGTATACATACAAATTACATCTCCCTTTCTTTCTTAGTAGTTGTGTTTTCCTGCCAAGTGCACATGCAAACCTGAGCTTCAATATGACTACCTTGAGATAAACTGTAATGCAATGCATTGGTGGTCCTCTTCTTACATTTTGGATAAGCCTGGAAACAAAATATTATCTCTATAGTCACGGTAGTTTCTTATAGTCCACACACGTAGCGGTATCAGCTTACAAGCTGATGTGCTCTTTTTTTATTACCTCTGGGAGGTTCAGTTGTTTTCAGCTACATTTGTTTTCCTGTTTGTTTGTTTGCTTTGCCTATCAATGAAATTTGGTGGAAAGTTAGGCCTTGGGACAGAGAAAATGGATTACTTTTTGAAGTGGATAGTGCAACCATGCAATCATTAATAAAGCCTTTTACATTTTGGATCATAAGTCCTGAAACATTAAGCGCACAAACAAACAAAAGTTTTTGTTTCATAAATATCTTAATTGGATCATAAATTCTTGTGGGCATATTGTGCAAATACAAACAAACAAATGTATGTGAATATACGTTGTGTTCAGTGTTAATATTGTGTATCATGACTAGACCTCACAGCCATTTTCTCCCATTTAGGTAAGAACATTTCCATATGAAATAAAGTGACGCATTATAGAGCTCACACACACTGCCAACAACTGAGAGACTAGTTTCAGTTGTAATTCATCACCTAAAGGTGCCCTTACATTCAATGTGTATCCTTGAGCTCTTACAAATATGATGAATGCATTTCCATTCTCTTACAGTCTTTGCAAAGCAGATTCTTCTCAGAAGTATGAAGCCCACCTTGTTTACATTCATGTTTACTAGCTGGCAGTCTTCTTCACTGCTGTTGCTGGCACACTGCTGTGTTTCTTGGCACAATATCATCACTTGGATGAGTGGAATAGTGTCAAACCGCTGACCCGCGTGCATGTGCATGTGCATGTGCATGTGCATGTGCGTCTTCATGCACAAGAAGAAACAAAACCCACACATGAAACACTGCTCCATAGCACTAACTGTGGTCTAAAACGCCACAGGCTACCTTTAACTAGTATCTTTGGGGGGGAGAGTTACACAAATACCGTATATATAGTACATGCAATATGAATGGTAGATTAACTATTTATATGCAGTGATGACGATGCAGCAGCAGCAAGGGAAAATAACCTGTTGAGAAGTCTGAAGAGATGATCTGAGAGAAAGATCATCTGTGTGTGTGTGTGTGTGTGTGTGTGTGTGTGTGTGTTCCTCATTATCGTTTGATGAATGGAGCTACAACCTGGAGGGATAGTTGGACGTCCATCAGTTAATCAAGAGCCTTGTTCCATGTGTTCCATGTTTATGGTATAACATCTGGCCAGATATTTAATGAGTCAGGGGTCTACCATTAAGTTACAAAAGTTACAAGGATGAACAACTAAAAATACAGTGCAGTAATTAAGTGTGAGAGCATACAGTACTGTATGGGTAAAAAATATAATCTTAGAACATTTTCCTCAGCAAAATGAGGAAAATGTCCCTCTACAATGCAGTGAAGCATGAATAAATGAAAAAAAGAAAAAAACACCCAAGTTTTCTTAATAACTGAAACTGTTGAAATGATTTTTGGACTCCAACTGCCACAGATCTTTGTGAAAACCAATTTTCGTCATCTGTGGGACATGAACAGGGGAAGAAATTGTGCTGTAAGACACCAGTATAGCATGCAGGTTTCTGCATGCACACAGTAAGATTTAACTTCATATTCCACAATGCTTAGACAGTTAACTGTTGCTGTTCATGGCCGAGCTGTTATTCATGTCTGTATCAGCACAGTAGAAGCTTCGTTGCCCCCTGAGGCTTTTTTCTAAACCGCTTTCTCTATTTTCCTCATTTTCCTGAAAAGATGGTGGAAATAATGGGGTTGAGAGGCTTCGTTGGTGAGATAATTATCCTTCACCAGTTGTTGACTGCTTGTCATAGCATGGTGTACACATCAGGGGGCATACTGTTAGTGTAACTAAAACAACCTGAGGTGCTGCCTTTACTGATGTTATGCTAAGCACTAATAATTGTCATGTTTTTCCATTTTTAATTTTCAATGTTGGCAGCAAGAATGGTAAAATAAAATTATTATTCCTTCCCATAATATTTTATGCTTTTGTTTAGTTTTTTCGACAAAATATTTAGAAGTAATTAATAGATTTTAAACCAGTTTGTTTTCAGACATAATTCAATATATTCAGACATAACTCAATATATCCAGATGTAACTCAATTATTCCTTTAACACTTCATGAAAATATGAAAGATCTCTCTATAGAATTAATTAAGCATCATGTTACATTTTTCAAAGAGCTCACATGTAAATAATAAAGCCAGTTTAAACAAGCTAACAAACACTTGACGTGACTTTCTGCTGCCTGTTCTATAATAAGTGCAGCATCTGTGACACTGCCATGGGTGGCCATAAAGGTCTTCATCAGCCTTCATCACATCCAGTCTTGTAGGTTAAAATACCCTCATTTTCACTTGGAAGTGCTACAACTAACAATGTATGCCTGAAGAGAAGACCTTGTTAACACCCGAAGAGGAATGCAACAATGATCAGCACAAAGCTGCATAAAGTGAGAAAAAAAACAACTAGATTTTTATAACCGACATATGCAAACTTTGGCAGAAGCGGCAATTAAACATAAGAACCTTTTACACAAATTACACAAAAGGTGCTGGCTTTTATACTGTACGGTAGTGACACTCCTCTTGTAGAAGAGCTTGGACAACTCAAGTGGCAACACCTGCATGTGACTAACAAGCATAGTTGAGCACTTGTGCTGGCTGTATTTGAGCTAATCATTAGTATTCTGTCAGGCAGACTTTTAAGAGGTAGCACAAGATAAAAGCTTCAACAAAGAAGAGCTTCAGAATAAAGAGACAATAGTTTCTCCTTTCCAAAGGTTGGAGAATATTATAGTTAATACATCAGCCTTGAATTTCAGAAAGGTCAAATATGATTGGGCAAAGTTTCAGTTTCCTTTTAAGACATGAACAGCGGTCCGCCACTCTATACTGTATATTATTGAGAAGCTGGAAGGCCTTGCTGACTATGGTCCTGTGAGTGATGTCAAAGCTAAAAGGCAGATAGTACTGAGATTCAGCCATTATAAAACTGGTCTGCCGATTGTTCCCAAAATAACATCTAAACATCGGGGAGATGATTTTAGCTTTTGAACACTGCAAAGGTCGGATACAAACTTCCAGAAGACTTTAGACTTGATTTAACATTTGATACTTTTAAATCAGAGTTAAAATCATGAGTGGGGGCATGCTGCTAGCTTACCTATATACCAAATGTAGCTGCATTGTCATCAGTTTGATTTCAGCCTGGCACCTTTGATGTACAGTATGTCATACCCCTCTAAATCTTCCCCCCATTTCTCATCAGTATATATAGTTGTACTCGCATAAATGCGTTGTATACTGGCATTGTAAGTTGGTCTCATAATGGTTACATGATGCGAGTGTCAGAAAAGCAGTGCTTCATAACAACACAGCTTCTATTGTGCCATGCACACGCAGCCCACACAGACTTTCTGTATACTGTGACACCAAAATACATCTTCAGTAGTCAAACATTTGTCAGACAACATAACGTCCTACATAGATTACATTGCAAACAACAAACCTTGTCTCCTGTCCTGAGCTTTACAAATAAAATCTGTGAAAGCAGCAGTGAATTTGAGAGGTTCCCTTCACACACAACTCAAGTTTCATAACCATGATAACCATGATAACCATGAACTGATAACGAATGAGAAAAGTGTAGCCCTGAAGTTGTAATATAATGAGCAATAACACATGAAAATGACTTTTAAGTTCAATTTAATCTTAATTGAATAATAAACAAGGCATTTTTCTCTTCAGGCAAACTATTCAACCTACCCGTGTCTATAGCTAATGACAATCTACTTGAATGAAAGGCCAAACAGTGATCTTTGACTTTTGGGTAAATTATGCTTCATGTAAAGCTTCCAAACTGCAGATGTACATAATTATATATCTAATCTGTCCATAGTTTAGGTCTGTATCGAACATCAACCAATCTAAATTACTGACACATCGTCTCATGAAGCAGAAAATACTAATATGTGTATGTTGTGTGTATGTGTATGTCATTAAAGATGTAACAGTGTGCAGATTGGCTACTGTATGTATAATGGGCACTTTGAAAAGAGGATTAGAGAGTGATTAGAGTTGAACAACGTCCTCCCGAGTAGCTAGACTCACTGAAGATGAAAACACATTAATGGTGTTGGTGTGAGCAGAAGCACACACATGTTGCTGACAGTCGCCCATGATGTTCAAAGGTAAGGAGAGAGGAGTTATCTCTATGAAAGGCCGGACTACGTAGAGTATCTGCAATATTTTTTTCCTGTGGTTAAGTACAATAGTTTGGAAGCAGGGAGGACAGGTGACCATGCACTGAACAGAGTGACCTCCTGCCTTTGAAGAAGTCTCAAAAGGATTTTTGATTATTTTTTTTCCAATTTTTTAAACTCTGCCTTCATGTTGCTCACAAGGTTGTGAACTTGAAAAGTTTAAGGGGAAGAGAAATGGGCACAGGTTTAACAGCATCCTGCCAGCTTCTTACTCCATGTGGTAATATAGAAACCATACTAACTTCCAATACCATGCATTATCAAATTATATAAAAAGATGACTTATTATTATTTGTATTTATTCTTATTTGAGCAAAAAGAATCATAGTAGCCCTAATAAAACTGAAAATGATATAATTGTTCTGAATGGCGAATACAGATCCAAATGTCCTACAAGAAGATTTTTCTTAAGGCTTTTCACTGTGCTGCTAAGCCTCAGCAGCTGTGTGATGTAAGACGCATTTACAGGCAGGTAGAGAGGACAGCTGTGGTTTGAAGAGTTAGACGTACCTGCTGTGATGCTGCTGACTAATTACAGTAATGCTGGAATTACTGCCGTCTGAATATCTTCAGTACAAACACTGTGTAATGTCTGCGCCTATTTCACTATGTTCCTTTATTAATGCTTCACCATTAAAAACCTCCACAGGTCATCTGACAAAGACATCTGTTTAGAACATACAGTATGTACAGCACGGTTTACCACTTCAGAGTAAACTTAATGCTTAAAATTAATATTTTTCTTTAACATACTAATCTAGTGTTATGGCTTTGAAACCTAAAGCAGCTCCAGTTGTGCAAATTAAGTAAAAAGGGTCAAATCTAAATTCTTTTTTTTTTTTTTTTTATCTGCTTGCAGGTTGCACCTTCAAAAAGGGTATTTTTGTTTTCTCACAGATGTCTTTTTTTTCTGCCAAGAATCCTAAAATATTTGCTCTGGGTAAAGCCAATGTAGAAATCCAGTATTTCCACAGACTGTGCCATTCTGCTCTGTCCTTCTTCTTATGTGCAATACGCTATACAGGTTGTGTCAGCGGCTGGCACAGTCTGTGAAAATAGATTCAAATGTTGATTCCTGTTCAGGCAGACAATAGACATCTGTTGGATCATGAAAATACCTTTGAAGATACAACCTGAAAAATCGGGTAATGTTTCAATTTTCCCCCCAAAGTTTGCAAAAAGAACGCTATGTGACTGAATCACAGAGTAATGTGCTGAAATTCAAAAGGCTGTTAAAAGAGACATTGAATCACAATAATTTCATGCACTTTAAAATCTCCTTAAATAAGAGGAACAGCTTGTACTTATATGATATTATTTAGAAGATACCTTACCCTATAAAAGTTTGAATCTTTGTCGTAGCAGAAAAAACATTTTTTGGCTGCATTAAGTAATTTACATAGTTCTTATAAGTGGCAATTAATGTAATCAGAGTGTCTGGACTCTGGAACAACGATTTTCTATAATGACTGCAAAGACCTTTCCAATTATTCTCATATTTGCAGATGTCTGTGTGGCCTTTGAGTCCGTTTATGAAGATATTAATGTCTGTCCTACCAATATACTTTAATTGCAGCACCTATAGTCAATGGCTAGAGGAAAGCTGTTTTAATATCTGGATTGAGTGTTGGACATTCTTTTGAGGATAAAGAAAAGGCATCTGCATTTTGTTTTACTCTATTAAACAATTATGGAATAGTCACTTATAAATTATATATAGGCTGCATTGGCATGCAATTCACAGCACTGAGATGCTCTGCTGGTAGTTTTGTCAGTCAAATTCAGCATTTTTCAGCCTTTCATGCGGGACACACACTGACACTATATGGGAACAGCATATTACCGAACCTATAAGGAGAAGGCTGGAGGGACATACTGCAAAGCCCAAGTCGGAGACAATTATTTTGTCTAACATTGCAAAATATATTTTGTATATATATTTATATAAACATGCAAAGTTTTTGGAACGAGGAGATGTAGCTCTGAGAATGAGGAGTTTACATCCAACTGCAGAAGTCCCCATGGCCTAAAACAGCCATGCATGGAGCTTTTCCTGGTGGGCTCCACTAACTAAGATAAGGATATAATGTTAAAAATGGCTGGCTTCCAAGAGATGAGTGGAGTAAGCTCCAAGCCAGAAGATGTGATTTAACGGGTAAGTGTGAAACTCGGGGAGTCACTCACTCACAAGGCTGCCTTGTGCTATTGCGCTCGGAGGACAGGTTCTTGTCATGCGATGGGATGCAGACACACTTTGACAATTTGCATGGAATTAAAGTTCTTGGGGAAAAACAGATTTGATTTTGGCAAAGTAGATGCATGTTGTGGTACAAAGCTTTTCATGTATTATGTTCCATTTCATCTATTTTCACTTAGAATCTTTATTATATATTTACCAATGAGCATGGTTTCTAAAAAATACAGTTGGGCCTCAGAGGCATTTTGCAGGAAGATTAAAAGGGACTCTGCAGGGAAACTCTTCTCTGGGCTTGTAGGTCAAATCACAGTAAATGATGTTAAATTAGCCCAATCTGCTGTGTTTTTACCATGACCATTTGACTCTGTTGAACAGTGTGTGCATTAGACTGTTTGTCAACTACAAAGTAAAAAAAGAAGAAGCCTAGTATTATCTATTGTTTCCGTGCTTGCCTCACATTGAGTCTTTATGAAATGCCTGCTCTGAGGCCACAAGTTGTTTTTTTTAATGTGGGTGGTGAAACGCACGTCAAATTTCTATTATCCACAAATCAACTGTTGTTTATTTCATGGTTCATGTTTGCTTTGTTTGCATCGCAGTGCCTCAGTTTTCCGGCAAAGTGCTCACCGAGGAATAAAAGACTTTGGCAAATATTTCCGGCACTTGATCACAACATGAAAGACTGAAGGGTCTCTAGGCTCAGTGAGGTAGAGAAACTTGTGTGAGGGGGGAACCTTGTCTTGTCAGCACTAGTAAAAGTCTGCAGCTTTCTAAGAGCACAGTGTCAATCATTGCGAGGAGCAGCTGACAGGGTCAACTGATCTGTTATGCAGTATGTGCACTTTTCAGGCAGACCCACGGGATGTGCCAAGGGTAGCTTAAGAACAGCCACGCTGTTCGTAGGAGTACCAGTGACCTCCAAATCGCATTTGGTGCTCCTATACAACTCCATATATACACTCTGAATACACACAGGTAGGTGGGAGTTTGGTTTTTACCTGAAGTCAGCAAAAACAAGTGAGTTGTTTTTGGATGAATAACAATATTTTTTGCAGTCTTCCATCAAGCAGCAGATTACAGTGACAGGGAAATTTCCGTAGCAATACTTACTGTCATCCCAATACTTGACATATGATCTCTTTATTATAATATATTTTTAAGTCTTCAGTCATTTATAATTAATGAGAAGGACCTCGGTGGAAAATTGTATTTCAAAGTGAATAGAAAATAAATCTCATTACTAAAGTATGTGTGGCCAACCTGCTCAGTTTATGTAGCTCATACACCAATGAAAACAACCTTGTTTACTGACTGAAAATTCATTCGAAAATTTTCCCTCTCCTACTGTAAAACCCAGTTTGTGGGTTTACAGTTACATTTAAGTGGGTCAACAACAAAAAAAAAGAGAGAAAAGAAAAAAAAAAAAGAAAAGTTTGGGAACTCAAGTTACCAAAGGCTTAAAGCAATACACAGGCAGAGGAGGAAGGCAAACAGCTTACTCCCCTATCTTTCTCCACTCTCTCCCACACTGGATTAAAGGAAGATAGGGAAGTTGGGCATGGAAATGGAATGATTTATTTAAGACAGGTCGCTCCACCGGGAGTGAGCACTGTCCCTGGGGATACCCTATTTTCTGTACACTGCTCTCTCTCTCTCTCTCTCTCTCTCTTGCATATGCACACCCATTTTACATATGCATTTCAACAGGAAAGGAGTAATAAAGATGCAATATAGTGTGGGATGTGGCATGCCATGATGAATGTGTCTGCAGTGTTGTTAGTCATTTCAGTCTGGCTTGTTTACTGTCATCATGATTCATTTTCATGCAGTCATGCGCTCTTAAGGTGTCATTTCTTTGAGCCTGTGTTGGTTAATGTGCTTCTAATTGAAACGGAGCCTTTATGCATATATACTGACACTTAATTTCGGCAGATGATTAGATGATATTCTGCATAGTCTCTAGGCGACATCATGTAGCTAAATGGGACTTTTTATTTACCCCAGCACGTTTATTTTCTTAGTCAAAGATGTTTCTCAAGAAAAAGAAAGGGCTACAAACCCAACAACCAGATATGCAAAGTGCATATAATTGTCAACTGAATCAAACTGGCAGTATCATTTGCAAGTTAGAGACAACAGTAATTTCAGTGTCAGACACAAAGTATTGTTGCATAATACAGGAAGCTAATTTCACAAAACTGCCATTATCAAAATATGCAGCCAAGCTCCTGTTTCGAGGAGAAAAAACAACTTAAAAGCAGATTTCACTGTTATTATGGTCTTGGATAGCGAAGTAGAGATTTATGAATATGAACAAGTCTCTTCTAAAGAAGGATGGGAAACTGCCCAGACAACACCTCCTACTTAACCACTCAAAAGGCAAAGGAGAAACAAAACATTTGAATGAAAAGCTGTACACAGTATGTACATTCATCATTTTCAAAGTCAGTCTCATTCATATAGTCAGGTACTAGTCCTAGAACACAAATGGCAACTTAAAAACTGTAATATGTAACTTGTCTCCCTTAATAGCTCCAAATGTTTCTGAATAACTGCACGCCTACACCTTCCCAGACAATTAATTTTTCATTTTTATTTAGTCACAAATGACCTTTTGGCAGGGGATTCTGGTGGATATCTGTTATATTCCCACCAGAAGTGCTGCCTTTGGCATTGTTATCCCTAATTTTTAATTGTATTAGAGATTTTGTGGAAATTGCAGACACAGTTGTTAATTGGTTTATGTTTCATATCTCAAAGATAGGTTGTCCTCTGTTTCCTCCCTCAGTCATTCTATAACCTCCTTAAGACTATTTAGCAGTGTGCAGAGGTTTCATCCTTAACGCTAGATTATTCTCATTTTGCACACACTCAAATACACTTTTTTTTTAAACAAATAATTATATGTCTTCCTGTTTCTACACTGAGATTACATTATTCTACTTTCCTGCAAAACCTGTAACTATACTATATAAGTAACTATACTTTTTTATATCTCAGATTTTATGAAGGATATTGAATCTCTTGTCAGGTAAAACTGAGCAGGTGGACCCAAATGCAGAGAGCAAAGGCAGGGCTGCAGAAAGAAATGTATTTCCTTGGATGTGTGCACAACATACAGAGCTGAACTGAACAAATTTAAAGACGAACTGATGGAAACTAGCAGAAAAATGACAAAGATTTGACAAGAACTGAAAAAGACTGTCAAGAACTGACAAAACTAGACAAAGGATCCAACAAAGACTGAACAGAAAACAAAGACTTAAATATTAACAGAACTAACGAAGGAATGGGGAACGGGCGACAAGACACGACTGCAGGCTGGGAGGCCACTGGAGACAGGGTTGGGCTGACTAGACTGATACATGACAGGTGTGAAGGCTGGGGAAAACACTGAGGTCAAGGCAGGACAAATGATCCTGATGCAGGGCAGGTGTGGAGGGTGCACATGAACACAGGAGGAAAACACAGGAGAAAAACACAGGAGGAAAACACCAACACAACTCAAATATAAACAAGAACAACCAAATGACCAAAAGGACTGAAAAGAAATACAACACTGGAAACAAAGAGAGAAGCCATGACATCTCCTTTGCTTACAAAATCTTGCAATGGAGATGTTGTAACCCTAGCAGAAATGTGGTATATTTTGTTTCCAGTATGAATTACATATATTTAGTAACACTGTGAAGATTTCAATCTAAGATTGAAGAACTTGAGAGAAATATATTGTGTAAATAAATATGTTTTAATACAACTCGTCAAATGTTGTTATTATTCAGTAATGCACCTTTTACTACTCCCTTGTTAACTATTTGCCTTCAAGAACACTGTGCTCATCTGCTGCTTGTTTATTGGAGGTTTCCAGCAACAGCCAAAACAAAAACAGGTATGCAGACCTTGTCAGTTTCATCCCAAAACTATGGAATACACTACTGATAGATATCAGGGAAGCCAGTTCACTAAATATTTTAAAGAGAAAGCTAAAAACACATCTCTTCACTTTAGCTTTTAACTAGCTTTTCTATCTGTCACTGCTGCACTTCTTTTGATAGTTGTATTTTTACTTGATTTTATTCTTCATTCTTTTTTTTACACATTGCTCTATGTTCCATTTATGTTCCTTTTATGTGAAGCACTTGCATGTAATTTCTTTTTGTTGATAAGCATTTCGAGCTGCATTTCTTGTATGAAAGGTGCTATACAAATAAAGTAGTTCTTAAAGGTCAACTATGTAACATTTTCACAGAAATAAATCTAAAGTAGTAATATGTTTCAAAGATATACGTATGTCTTGATGGCCCTACTAGATGTTTTTGTTGCAATCAATAAGGAAAGCATTTGTTGGCCTGTGATGGGTTTTGTGTATATAAAAGACTCTGAATAAGAAAGGTATGCCCACATTACTACTACAGTAAGTGATGCTGTGCAAATATAAAAAATTATTTGGCACTTCGATGCAAGTGAATCTGACACCTAGATTGGAATCTACACAAATGTTCTAGGCTCCAACACTAACAAAGCTGTTATCAAATCCTTTATGTCCTCTTCCATCTTTTATATTACCAAAGGGCAGTGTACAAAAAATTTCAGGTAGTAGCTTTTTCATTTTTAGCTGGCAGTGACTGTCACTTCGCCAGTTAAAATGACACACGTCGCTGACAGCAGGTCATATCAGCTGCTGCTTATCAACATTAATTCTGTGAGTAACTTGATGACAGGCCAAAATGAAACTTGGCTGGTATCGGATGTGTGTGCTCTCTGCATCCGGTGCCTGGGCTCTGCCAGAGATCATTTGTGTGGGAAGACACTTCACTCTGTCCAATCACAGTTATTTTCAAGCTTTTTTTTTGGGTCCCACAACACAAACAAAATGATAAGTCTTCTGTAATAAAACAGTCACATCATGTCAATTTCGGGAAATGCATTCTCCTGTTAAACTTTCATTCGTATCATATCAATAATTGAAAAGTTATCAGTTTAATGTTTCCAAATCAGGACCTCCAGTATTTGGAGAAAGTTGCATGTGAAAAATGAGGCGTGCCAAAGTCAACAGGCTTCTGTTTTCAGTGTTTCACCACATTTTATCAATATTTCATATCTTCTGTTAATACAAATATTTATTTTCCTATGTACCCTGGGCATCTTTGGCACAAAAATGTCTTCTGCAATCAGGTTTTACTTGCTTTACTTTCCTAAATATAAAGTGTGGAGCCCTACAGTGCATTACAGAGGCAGTAAGTGGCCACAGTAGCGTTATGCTCTAAAGGCTAAAAACAAGATCATAATCATCACTTGAATGATGGCAGGATTTTCTAAAAACTGGAGAAAGATACTACTGAACAGTTACATGCCACAAACCACTGCAGCTGCCAAACAGCAAGACTTAGCACAGTAGGATTTAACTGCTGGCAACCTCAGCTCTCTCCCATGCACATTTCCTTGGTAATAATACTAAAGCAAAAGCTTTCCATTGTGCAATTACCAAAGCAGACGCAGCATGTAAACTGCTGGCAGGGCTTTGCGAGTATATAATGTCCTTTTGAAAGATGTCAAGGACAGCCAGGAGGTGAGAAAATGAGAAAACCTGCAGTCTGACAAAAGAAGAAACGTATAAAACATGCAGGGATGAGGAAAACACTTCTTCTTAATGCACGTCTTTAAAACTGTCAATGTATGTTTTAAACATGTATGCTAAAGTGGGGGCCACCTTCTTAAGTTACAAACAAATACTTTACAAAAGGTCAACTTTAGTCACAAATTCAAGGGTTGAAATGATTGTAGTAACCATAAAGTGTGTATCAGCACCAACAGGTTTAGTACTGAAACTACTTTGGGAGATTCTGAATGTTTTGCCTAAAAGGAAAGACATGTATTCATTAAACTGGTTTGCTATTCCTCTGTACTTGAAACCTGAATACATAATCATTATGATCAAGGAAACAATATTTAAAGGATTTTTATCCCGAACCCAGTAGCTCCTAGCACAACCACAACATTTTCCTCTTAGCCAGTGAGCAGCTTCACTGTAACAGTTACATAAAGAGTAAGAGCTCTCAACGCCTTTTCTGGTGTTTTTATTGATTCACTTTTCCCACCAAGATTTTTAGCCTTTATATTTCACAAGCCTGTTTTTACCCTTACAGAGTTTTTGTCCTCACCTTGATTCTAGCCCAACATGACCCAGCGGGTCCACACTCGGTCAGGCTCTCTGACTTTTTTCAGAACTAATCACTTTATATTAATTGTGTGAGTTTTATAACTGATTGTGAAATACTGTGACTTGCACATCTGTCCCTCATCACCAGCCCTGCCTAGGTGCTTCTCAGCTTACCTTTTTATGCATATTAACACTGAAAAACAGGCATAAAGTGAAAAGAAAATTAGCACAAGGATAATTTAATTTGTCCTAACAGAAGGAAAAGTCTGTGATATGAAACATCTTTGATATCATTATCAGCAGCGACAAGACACCCATCGCTTTACTTTTACGATGCAAACAAATCTGCTCAAGGTGTTGCTGAAGTTTGACAGTAAAGTGTGTGAAGACTCTGCATCAGAATCTGACTCATATGTTCAGAGGTAAAAATTCAGTTTCAAGCTTATCATATAGTAAATTGGGTCAGCCTTGAGTCAGGTTTAAACAGAATCCACAACTGTTCATGTAGGTACAGGCCTGATTATTTGGAACCAATCAGAACTCTAACTGTCTATGTCCAATTACACCCCCGAAAAGTATGAGTCAACTGCAGAGCCTAACACACAGCTGCTCTCCTAAATCTGCATTAGCACTAGCAACTACATCACCATACAACTGCCTAGCAGCCCCGTTTGAGCCTGCTGACTCATAGCTGCAGAGACAGTAGAGCTGCAGCAATGAGGAGGACACACCGTATGACAATGCCAGCTTTTTACTTGACAATGGATTTTTGTTTTTTCCCCAATTATTTTTGGCATTTTAACCTCTTATTAGATAGCAGAGTGTAGAGACAGACAGGAAACAAGGGAGAGAGTGGGTGGCATGGCACGAAACAAAGGTCTCCCGGCCAAAATTAAACGATGGATATTGCAGTGATCTGTACGCTCATTTTTAGAAGACAGACAGACAGACAGACAGGCAGGCAGGCAGGCAGGCAGGCAGGCAGACAGGCAGGCAGACAGACAGACAGACAGACAGGCAGGCAGGCAGGCAGACAGACAGACAGACAGACAGACAGACAGGCAGGCAGGCAGGCAGACAGGCAGACAGACAGACAGACAGACAGACAGACAGGCAGACAGGCAGACAGGCAGACAGGCAGACAGCTATGGCAGCAATCACATAAATTACAAAAAACACACGTAGCTTCCAAAAACACACACACAGTGGGGTGTGTGAATTCCCAAAAATATATATTCATACAAAAAGTACTATGTGGTTCACTCAAAAATATTTGATGACTTAATGAATGTATTTTTGAAAATATTGTTTACATGTTATTACATTAATTAATGTTTTGCTAATGGCAACAACACAAACATTTCAGTATTGATTTTGAGAACCAAAATATTTAATTTTACATTTGATAGGAGACAAAGCTATGACCAAATGTATGTCTATGGGAAAATAGGTGAGCGGAACCAATTATGCTCAGGTGGTGTTGCACCCAGGTCACTAAGGTGAGGGACGCACCCCCAGGTCACTAAGGTGAGGGACGCACCCCCCCTTCCCCTCAGAGAAAACTTGGGAAGAGAAACGTTTGGTTCACGCCTTCATTTCTCCGGACATTTCATATGTTTTTCAGGAGCTGGAAGGCATCAAACCATATTCTTTTTGTTACTGTGGTGCTAGTCTTGGGACCCGTAACATACTATATTAAATAGAAAGTAGAATAAGTAGAAAAGTAGAAGTAGAATAAAAATAGAATATTGTCTTCTCTCTATTGGATCATTGGATCAATTTTAGGAGTCAAATTCTCCATGTTTAACTGGAGAATGTGACTCCTGAAATTGACCTTCAATCCTGAAATTCATCTTCAATCCATATCACATCAATCTTTTCAGCTGATCCACTTAATAGTTTTAAAACTGTCTGCTACACCATATATATATGCTCTGTAAATCTGTATGAAATCAAAAAGATTCAGAAGGGAAAAATTAATATTTCATACTTTTTGTGGTTTCTTGATGGCGCCTCCTTGTTTTACATTAATTCAGTGAAATACTGTTATGTATCCATCTACATAATACAATATAATGCATTTAAACAATGCTTGGTCATGCAACCTGTAGTGGGATATGTAATGGACCCATTTCTGGGTCTAGCAGGACTGAAGAGGTTAAGAGCATCCAATATTCTTCAGATAAAAGCACACACAAACACAGTCCCAAAATATACACTCTGGGTAAATACTATGTGTGAACCATCTGCCCCAAAATAGAATCTAATTTGATGCAATCTCTCGAGTGCCAATCAGTCTTAACAGCAAAGTGCTTGTACAGTGCAGACTGCGTTTTTTGTTAACATCAAACGTCTTCTCATTCCATACCACAAGTTTCCTACCACTTGCTGAGTTTCCAATCTTTGCACTCTGCTGCTACGCTAAGTGAGTGCTCCCTCACCAGGAAAGAAGTCTGCAGGGTGTGTATGTGTGTGTGCGTGTGTGTGCATTGAGGCTGTATTTGTTTGCATGAGGGAGCATGCTCTCTTTCTCAAAAGACCCCACAGTTTAATGGAATTGTGTGTGGTGAATGTCAGAGAAGACCAAGAAATGAGCCATAAGCAACCCCACAGGTATCACTTTTCTTTTCACTGAGCTGTGTATGAACACCAAATTCTGCTTTTGTGAAATGCCAGTGAAGCAGGAGCTTCATTTTCTATCAAAAGAGGGGGAAAAAATATGTATGTATGTACACAGTAAATAGGGTATCACTATTATGATGTTCAGACAACATAAAAGTGTCCGGTACAATGCTGAACCTAATGTCTCGATATCATAAGCACCTCTTTTATGTTACACATATTGTAGATAATGGAAAAATCCATACTGAAATACTTATATGAAGTTAGAAAGAACTACTACAATTAGTTGTTTGTCTCTTCTTGGTGCAGATAAGTGGCCACGTGATGAAATCACAGAAAATATAATAAAAAATACCTTCGGTCATGGCAAATGTCAAGTCTTGGTGTCAGCTGGTCAGAATAAGGCCTTCTTTGTAAAGATGCCAGCACTCATTCAAAATTAAATGAGAAAATCTACAGTAGAAGAGGCAGAGAAACCAATTTCTCCACTAACAGTGGCTTCAATAGACCATCATGCAATGCAGCCACTAGACATTATAGTAAGGGGCTCGGCAGCAATCACAGACTTGCCCCAGTGTTCAAGAACTCATTGATGAGACATTTATATTCTTATACGCCCACCTTTTATTGAAAGTAATAAGATCATGCCCCCTTCTCACCAGGTTGCTCAGTCATTTTGGGTGACAAAAGAAATCACAAACTGAAGTAGAAGTATATTACCCAGGGTGAGAGGAAGTGGGTGTACCACAAAATTAAATTACAAATTTAAATCAAACACATCATCACAACATAACTCGTGAACTGCACTGAATACCACAAAGTGATGTTACCTGTCCACATCTATGAGGGCTGATTTCTCCTTTCACAGGCAATATAACAAGTAACTGCAGTAGTAATTGCATCTTTGCTGATGGATTAATCAACATTCCTTTTGGGAGGCATTATTGTGAGGGGAAGAGATGACGGCCTTGTTGTAAAATTACACAGTCAACAATAAATTACACCTCCAAGTGTAATAATCTCTGCAAGCTGCAAACTCTTGCCTTAACTAATGCAGGTGTAGAGGAGTTTAGAGCAGAATATATAAAACATTTTTACACTACCTACAAGATAGGTTCAAGTGAAAAAACTCTGGAGCAGCCATAACACCGTAATCATGACAGAAGAAAAGGAGGAGTTAATGTGATTTACAGATAGCTGATGGAAGTTGGGCAGACCAAAAAGTTGCAAACCAATAAATATTCCATCAGTGAACGTGTGTTTTCTGTTCCCAACCCAAGTTTTTTTCAACCTTGACCAAAACTGTCCTGTAACCATAACCACACAAAGGAAACTCATGGAAGTAGTCATTTTAAGCCAAACTATGATATTTTCCCAGAATGGATTCTGAGTAATATCAACATGTGCTATGGCAGTGAAAAATACTGAAGCTGAAAAGAAACCTTGAAAATGAAAGACAAACTTTTTTGTTTTTCACAGAAAAACAACAGGTTTAAAGGTTTTTAAATGGCCTTCACAGTCCACAAAACTGAATTTAATCAAGTTGAGAATAATGATCAATAATAAGCTACTGTACAATGTTTGCAAGATAATGTTTGAATGTTTTGGAGCTAGAAATGTTCTGAAAGAGCAAGTATGAATAAGAATATGAATAGAAATACTTTGCCGGCCCCAAGAAACCTTTGGAGGCTGCGATGACTGCCAAAGGAGAATAATACTGATTGCCTGATTGCAAGACAGATTTGATCATTTTACTTGTCATTTTGGTCGTTTGGAAAAAGTAAATGAGCACCTTCAGAAAAATGTCACAATCATGAATGAGCTTAAAAATCAGCCAATTAGTCCATCAAGCCACTGCCTGTAATTTATATGGCTTATACTTAACCTAAGTGTTTGACCAACCCTGCTCACTTTTAAAGCATGTTTTCTGTTTAAAACTTTAAAACTAAAATGTATTTGCTAGAAACATCATACTTGTGTTTGTTTAATAAAATGGAAGACATACCGGTATTTGTTCAGACCTCCTCGTCTTGTAAGCTTCTTGCAAAACCTGGACAAGCATGCCTGAATAGCAAGAAGTTGTGTAACAGCACACAGGCAACCAAGATCATTGGATAGCACTAAATGGGGGAACAAACTTCAACAGAATATGTCCTCTCCCGGATTTATGAAACATCCTCTGCCTCTAAAGTATCTCAATTCCTTCCACAGGCTTCTATAATGCATTTAATCATCTGTTGTATTAGAATGCGGCTGAAGTAATGTCTACAAATACAATGCAATTCTGTTCTTGTGGATAAGAAACTCCTCATGTTGTTTGCTCTTGCTTCCACAGAGGAAATTAAAGTATATAATCTAATAAAGAATCTACTCAAATGAAGAGAGTCTGCCACCCAGTGCATCTATCTCATTCTACCACTGTGCTGTCTAGTAACGACAAGGAGCACTAGCTCGGGAGCACAATTAATTACACCATGATATTTTTCCAGAGGGAAAAGCTGAAAATAAAGTTTGCTGTTGGAATGACAGCACCTCTAATTTGTTATGACCTATAGGCATAGTACATTTGGATATTTAGGCTTCATGGCCACTGAGCATTATTATGAATCAATTTGGCTGATTTGTTAGATCTTGATGGCTTTATATACTTATGCTTTTTGTATTATTCATGAGACAAATTTCTAACTGTGTAATGAGGATGAGCATACTGATGGTGTTTGAAACTGCATGTAACATTTCTTTCACACACATTGGGAATTTTCTACTTAATTAATTACCAATGTTTAAAAAATGAGCCCTGTGTATTTTAGGGAGTTCTTGAGCCTCGAAGGCAAACATTTGCCGATTTAATGGTCAACTAGCAGAGAGAAAGAAAGCAGTAAAACCTGATAGTTTGCACTGCTCCAATTTCTAGTCTGATGTGATATCACAATTACAAGCAATCCATTCCACTCTAGTGCTTCCATAGGTTTGAGTTTTATTCATGAATGTAGCTCTAACCCCAAAATAGCAGAATTCTTGCCAGTCCCTGTCCATTAACGCCATCTTCCTGGGCTTGTTGCTCCTACTTAGCAGACAGACACAGTTCAAAAACACCTGGATGCTTAATGAAAAGACAATGATCTACCCATGAGAACCCATGTGACCCAAGGTCATCTAACACTGATAAATGGCCAATAAATGGCAAAATCCTTAGCAGTTCAGGTTTAATGACTATGTAGCAGTAACAGTGCTAACTGTGGCCAGAAGTGGCAAATATGGGATAATGGCATATATAGCACATAATAGCACAAAACCTTTTTGCCTCATTAGCGACCTACATGAGAGCGAGTGAAACTGGGCCACCACCTTGACCTTTATTGCATGTCATACTCCTCTATCTACCCGTGTTTCTTGTTTCTCTGCACTTTCATTTTCATCATTTTTCCATAAGGCAAAAACACCACACAGACCAAATCTTCTTAAAAATACACAACAGTATCAAAATTAGAGAAGAATCAGAAAGTCAGAAAATTGTGTTAAGCTTCAACGATTAGTCAATTAGTTGCCAACTGTTAAATTTAATCAACATTTTGATCATTTTAATAATTTAAGAAGAAAAGAATCCAAATTCTCGGATTCAAGGTTCTCAAGTGTGCATATTTTTCTGGTTTCTTTGGTGTTCTGTGATAGTAAACTGAATATCTTTGGGTTGCAGACTACTGTGGACAAAACAAGGTATTTGAGGACACCACCACATTTTTCACCATTTTATGGAACAAACACCTAACTGAATTAATTGTGGAAATAATACAAAGATTAATCATTAATAAGAATACTAGTTTGTTTCAGCCCTAAAACTGGCTCATTAATCTCAGTTACACAGCAGTATCTATTATAACTTACTGGTCGCAGCAGTCCAAGCACGTCCGCACCTGAAAAACCTCCCAGGTGTATTACATTTTACCAAAGTTTAGTTTTATTTCTAATTATTTCAGCTTTTTGTAAGAGAAAGATCTGGTTGTTTGACATTGATCTGAAGTTGATGTTAAAAGGTATCCAATTAAGTATTTGACCTCCAATGACACCACTTAGCAGTGTTTTAGCAAGTCGTTAACAAGTGTTTTGTTTGTGTCACACAGGCCCACACAAAAGCATGCTGATGGAGCAATTCACATCCTGCAACTGGTTTCATGCTCTTCCGCTTATCGACAGTTGGGCTTTGTAAATGTTACGTGAGGGTGGAAATGCATTCAACGCATATGTGAGAAATATTGAATATATAAATTCCCAATCTTTTTGTATCTAAATGACTAATTGGGGAAATGATTTTTTGAAACTGGTCCAGTATTGAACGAGTATTGAACGGGCTGTAATGTAATCCTTTGGGGACAATTGTGCCCCATCAATGTATGCCCAATAGAAAGTGCTTGTGTTTGCCACTGACAGGCTCATATTGTTATTATAAATATATGGCAATGTTAAAGAAAGGACCATACAGTAAAAATAAAACTTTTCTTTATTTTCAGTTTATGTGATCTCTTATTTTATTCCGTCTACCAAAGTCTCGCTCAAGCAGAATTGCTGGGAGGAGTTTGTTGTGTTGAAGTACAGAAAGCATAGCTTAGTGTTATCTAAAAGGTTCTCAAAATCATGGCTGAATATTTAGCTGATTTCCTGCAACAACAGAACTCGCAAGGTTTCGGGGCAAAAATTCTCTTTGAGCGAGACTTGGTTAGACACAATAACAAACAGACAGGATCAAATGGAAGGTGAAGAAAATTGTTTTATTTCTCTCTGTGGTTCTTTCCATAATGCTGTCAGACACTCACATTAACAATTGGAGCTTGTCACTGGCAGCAACAAGCACTTTTAGTGGACGTAAACTGACAGGACGCAACTGCCCCCAAGGATTACATTGTTGCCTGCTTCACGGCTGCAGGCTGCAGCAGTCTCGCCCAGTAATGGACCAATTTCAAAAGATTGTGTCCCCATTAGTCACTTCGACACAAAAAGATGGGAAAATACGGTCCAGGTTGAAAAATCCCACCGTGTCCCTTCAAAGCACAATCATATGCAGTCAGTTGTCACCTGATACTTTCAAGATTTCCCAAAATAGTGGATTGTTTTTAAAAAGAAAGCACTTGAGCTACCTTATGTTTCAACATAATGATCATCAGCCATTAAATAAAATGCAATGGTAATGAGGTAATTAATAAAAATGACTAAATGATTTATTAGGTAATATTTATATATCACCATGTGTAATTTCAAAATGAAGTGAAGTTAAAGACATTCATGATTCATTTTAATAATATGTAAATGTATGCAGCATGATATCGGCTCTGTAGGTGTCCATAATGTATGAACTTTCTTTAATATGTACTGTTCTGGACTCCCAACTCACCAGAATGACACTCACCCTGCACCATAGTAAGGCCATATAAAATACATACAGTTTGATTGGATTTTATGTGAATATCAATATACATGGTCTCAATCCATGCCATTATCGCTGACTGTGCTCAATGCAGTGAAACCAGACATCTAGGAATGTTTCTCAAATGCCACAGCCTAAGACCATACTTGTAAAATGTTACTAAAGTAAAGTCATTAAATATGAATTAACCTCAGTGTTTTATGATTTAATCTTTATTTTGTTTTTACTGTTTCTGTCATTTGCACTGTGTATGTTTTTATTTTTTGTAAGGAAAAAAAAAGAGAAAAGAAAAATGGTCTATGACTAAGTGTCTACCATTACTTGATGTCACTCTAGTTGCAAAAGTCATGTCTGTTGCTTTTGTTATTCGTGTAGTATGTTTTTATTTCTTGTTCAAAAAAAGAAAAGGGAAAAGAAACATTTTATACAACTAAATGTTTATTATCATTACTTGGTGTCATTCTAAAAGCAAAGTTCATATCAATGGCATTGGGTAATAAAGCAAGCTGAGACCTTTACATCATCACTTAAGTCCTGAAATAATAAGACAACCTATAAGCATATACGATATATAACTCTGCTATATTGTCTGGTATGTTAGCTGTTTTTAGTATGAAAGTTGTCACTTTTAAGGCCAAATGTTTTGTTAGTACAAACTCAGTTTATTGCGTATTAGATCCTGAGCAATAATGGGTTTTTATAATCGATACCAGTATATTTGAGATTTTAGAACATCCAATAATGGTACAGTATACACACCGCTATTCATTTTTAACAGAAACAAATGACATAATGCAGTTTTCATAAGTTTCACGTAATATTTGTTATTAAATAAGTGTAGTGAAGATACTGTATATAGCCTACTGATTATAAAACTTTAAATTTGTTTAAAAAAAACTTCTTTGCTCTGTGGTGGACAAACTACAGCATGAAAAGGCGAAACTGTTTCTAAATTATCAACATAAACATAATACATTATCTCACATTTCCATACTGCAGTTTGGTACTTAAGGGCCAATATCTTAACACTGTGATTTCAAATACACATTGTGATGCAAATGCTGAGAGTAAGTATCACCATGTAGGAAGAGAGAGAGAGAGAGAGAGAGAGAGAGAGAGAGAGAGAGAGAGAGAGAGAGAGAGAGAGAGAGAGAGAGTATGTGGTTTGTTAGCAGTGCACAGACAAACAATTCTGCTCTGCTGTAATTCAAGTAATTGAAAACATAATACATATTTCTGGCACATGGAGAACAAACACCTGAGATACATTTACTGCAAATGAGGAAAGTCAAGAGGTCTTCAAAGTTATCTAGTGAGGCTGGTGAAAATTGCAAGTTAATGAATCACAGCCACAGCAACTTGATAGCCTGTTGGTATTTACCTTCATAATGGATACCACTATGTTAATTTCACATACTATGAATATTCAGCACAATTATCACTTTAAAAGTAAATATAAATGCCAGTAAAACACACTGAAAGCCATCAGGGAAACACCTTCAGAAAGATTAAATGGATATCTGTCAAACATCATGTTACGTGTATTTTTAGGTCATTAGGCAAAACAATTTTTATGAGCTTAACATTATTCTGAATCATTAGAGTTAGGCCAATAAAGAAATTTGAGCCTGGGCTGCCTAGGGAAATTGTTATTCTGTTTTCAAATTATAATACACTAATTTATGAACACCACATTGGCATTACAGATGAGATAATTACCAACATTATAACTACAAAATGGAACTTTGTGTGCGTGTGTATGCATGAGAGAAAGTCGGTCCTTGTGGGAGTATTTTGGCTCACCGCTGATAGAATAAATGACTCTTCAGTTACATAAATGCTTATGAAGGTTACCACTTATATGAACTACTTGTAGTTATTGCCTTAAAGTGATACTCCAACCAAAATGTGATTAGTATTGTACTCTAAAAGTGTACACTGTAGATTTAAAAGGTCATTGTTTTTGGTTGTTTTGTTCTTAACAGCAACTGTTTTCACTTGAATTTCTGTCAACTGCAGTGTACTCCACAGTTTAGAAACTGTACAATTGGTGTATTTTGTGTTTTGGCATATTTTGGTGAAAATATAACAATATCTAAACATCAATTAACTGATTTTTCGCCACTTGGGTGCAACAGAATAAGTTATTACACATATTGATGTTGACATCACAGTTTTAAGTTGATATGGCAAATATGTTGGCAAACCTTATTTATAAATGGTCATCATTTAACAATAAATGGCTACGGAAATTAAGCTTAAATCAACGATTCATCTCTTTATTCATAGTCTTGACCCACCCAAATTTTCATAATTTTTTTAAAAACTTTTCCTTGAATGCTAACCTTCCAAAAATGTGATGATTGACAGACACTTTTAGTAAATAATTTGTGCAAATGTTATATCCTGAATGGCTACAGGCTTTGTTATATATGATTTCATGCAGCACAAAAAAAAAAAAAACAACTTTACTGTAATCATTTGATCAGGTTTGACTCAATTTATAACATTTTTGTTACATTTATTGCAGCCTCCAAAGCCAAATTACAACTCTAAATTACACCTCTATTTCTTGCAGTCTTAGTCCACGGTGATTTCTTTAAAAATGTTTTTTAGCACAGTAAATCTATTTTTGTTGGCGAATGTTCTAGCCTTGAGGTGCTCATGCGTAAAATAATCACAGCTGAACCCACTCTTTGTGGTTATCTTCCAAACCACTCAAATTCCTTTAGATATTATTCACACTAAATTCCTCAAAGAGGTTATAGGGTCTATTGGCTTGCTCTCTACTGTGACTGCCTTCCTTTCCCCTGATTCTTGATTATTTAATAAGGCAAATGTTCAGCCTCTGCTGCAAAAAAAGCAGCCACCCGTGATCCATGACTTCATAATAACCATGCACCTTTTTCAAAGCTGCGTGTTTTATCTTAAAAGCTTTGGAGAACGTATTACAAAGCAATGTCAGCAGGTGATGGAATGTGGTAAAAAATGAAAAATGACTAGTTCCACTAGTTTTCTTTGTCCCTGTCAAGAAGATAAAATATCTCTTTCTCTATTTTTTTTCTATTTCGCATTCAATAAATGGCTTACGAATTCCTTTTTAAAGTGCACAGTACCTCCTGACTACAGTATTCTATGGTATCATATGGCTTCCATTAGCACTTAAACCACTAACAATATGGCTACAGGCCTAAAACACACAAAAGTAGCGTTTCCTAAAATTGTATTTCTTATATTTTCCATGACTCTATATTAAAGATGGAAGACAAATTGCTATGTTACTTTTAATAAATGTTAAAACCAGTATGAAAATTCAAAATGTTCTATTTCACTATGGCATCGATATCTGAAAAGGCTCCAGCCTCACTCAATTCTGCATTCATGTGCACTAAATTTGCATGTCCACTATGTACTCAGCTAATATGATGAAACTACTCAACCTATAGAGGCTGCCTATATGACAACAAATTGCCCCTCATCCACTTTTCTGTAGCTCATTACAATTATTGCATAATCAAGGATGACTTTGTAGAGACTCGCTCATCAAATCCCACCTAACCTTGACAGGGTTGACTAGAACCACAATGGCTCTGCTTCATGTGGCTCAGCACTGAGCACTAACACGCGCTGCCGAATATTAAGCATCAAAAGGCTCCATATTCTGTATTGATGTGGGTCTGCTCACCCGTGGAAGAATCTGGGCTCTTTATGTCTTATGAAGCAATGTGAAGAAATGTATTTTCAAACTTACAGGATCCCCTTCGATACTTTGTTCCTTAGAGAAATCTCCCACTGAGACCACCTGATAACATTTAAACATTTGAACCCACGATTAATTAAATATAAGACTTCTCGTTTTGAATGCTAAATCAAATGGCTGTTATACATCACTGACCCTCATTAGTTGTCTGCTGTGGTCTCGCCCAATTAAATACATTTGCCTTAGTGGTTAGTTTACTGTTGACCTGTTTACCCAGAAGATTTTTTTTAGTATGATGTATGTAACGTGTTGACAATAGCCATTAGTTCTTTAATTAAGTAAACAGAAAGTTGTTTGATACTGCATTGTAAATTTTCCATGTTAAAAACACTTGTGATGTACAACACAATTGTTTTTTATCAGAGTTATCAAATAATGCTTCCAAATCAGGACCTGGATCATCAGTTGACACGTCAGTACTATCTCACAGATACTGTATATTGCAATTTCCGTACAGAAGAGAAGAGGCAAAGATACTTTATGTTTGAGATAAGTTTGAAACAGTATTACATAGTCATTCCCCCAGAGACCTCTAGCAACTTCGTATTTCAACAGTAAAATGTCCTGCTCAGTACATAGCTTGATCACAGTTCTTTATTAGCCATATTTACAGGATTCTTATTCAAAAATTGTAGTTTTTTTTTTTGTTTTGTTTTTTAAAGATTATCAGATTATATACTTTTTGTTTATTTGTTTAAACCGTGAAATATTGATATCAATATCAGATTCAAAATGATCTATCAGGCTCTGAAATTAACGAATATTCTGTTATTGAAGTGGTCCATACCAAATGAATATATAGAGGATGGCCTTTTGAACAGGCTCCATTGCAGATATAAAAAAATAACAATTTGCATATACCATTAATGGAAATGGACATGATGTCATTTCATAAATTAATTGGTGTTCATTATACCACTCTTGCAATGTTCATCGATATATCATCATGGATCATATCCTATATGGCATTACAACCATATAGAAAGCAATTTTCATTCATAATGATTCAAGCTGCATGACTGCCCATACAAAAACTTAGCAGTTAACATTTTGAACGATATACATTAACATTTTGAAAAAATACATTTATTTCTCGCCAAGTAGTCAGAGGGGAGGATTAATAATTGATAACACTCTCATATATTTACATTTATACATTACTCTGATGTCTTTCTAGTTTATTTTCTTATTTTATTTCCCTGAATATAACAATTCAAAACCACAAAAGCAAGACACAATCATTCCACTTGAAAAAATTACACTTGCTATAATTTATTGACCATAATACTGAAAGTATTAAAACTTAGAAGTGAAGTGATAGAAACTCTGCAAACATTAAGTAAGACGTGATACTACTAAATCAACAACATAAAATGAAACAAATAAATAATTAAGTTAAAAAAACAGACAACTGAATTGGATAATAGAATCCAAATGACAATAGCATGTAACACATTAGAGTTTGGTATGATAACAACAAATTGCATAAAATGGCATGTAAGAGAGGTTAAATAGATTTGAAATCCCCTGATGCAGAAAAAGAAATCACAGGCTATGTGATAGTGTTTGTGTGTGTGTGTGTGTGTGTGTGTGTATTTGTTAAAATTACCGGGAGTGCGTTGGCAGTTTATTATAATTTCATCTTCCATCAAATCCATTTGCATTTTGTGTTTATCTGGAAGTCTTTCATTTGTTTCTACATTTGTTTCAACATGATATTCTGTTATAAGTCCTTTAGGATTTCGCATAAACTGAGTGGAAGCTCTGGCACTGCAGAAATATTCACTTCTTTTGAATGTGCAATACTGTCACCACATTAACAGGTGAATGAAACAGCAACAGATGAGTGAGAATGGCTTCATAAAAGAAATTATCATGATTGCGGGCGTCAGGAGGGTGGCTTTGACCAAAGCCAAGACAGTGGGATTTTGAAAGCGGCAGTCTCAAAGGTATTTGATCAAAGGACCAGAACCAAATGGGACATCTCATCAAAACATTTGCTTTGTGGGAGCTGGCCTTTGGTGCATGAATGTAAGCGATGTCAGATGGCTTTGGCTATAACAAGTAATTGCCAGTCTACAACAAAGACACACTGGTGGGAGGACCAACAACTCTTTATCCCCTCAGGTCAATGCTGCACACTGCAACTTCTATTAGTAAGTGAACTAGTAAAAAAATGACTGAAAATGAGTGAATCAGGCTGAACTCTTCAAGCAGCAATCAAAACTATGAAATTCCGTACTATGATATATATGTTCTAGTAGGCTCTGTGTACATTTCTCAAAATACTTTGTCATGTTTGACCAACAGCTGTCATTGGTTTACAGAAATATTATTCCCTGAGTTGTTCTCACCAGCACAGTGGCTCACAGATCTACCCTTTTCAGGGGGTCTCATCTGCATTAAGAGTATGTATGCCAGTTAGCCAAGCCAGTAAATCCTTTAAAAAAATCAATTAATCTTTAGATAATTTTTTCAATTGTTTCATTTATAAAATGGCAGAAAACTACCAGCACAAGTTCCCAGAGGCCAAGTTGATGACTTCAAATAGCCTGCTTCATCCAATCAACAGTCCAATATCGTGATGTAATTAGCAATTATTTTCATTATCACTTAATATCATGATATTGTTCTTAATTTGATTCATTTTCTTGTCTATAAAAAGGTCACAAATACTGAAAAATGCCTGTTATAATCTCTTTGAGTCCATGGTGACATCTGCAAATGTCTTGTTTTATCTGATAAATCATCATTTAAGACACAGAAATGCTTCAAATGCAGCAACATTTTAGCATTTTTACTGAAAGAATAACTTTTGATTAATGATAATTATTCAATTATCACATAGTTGTTTAATAATAATGTTCTATTGATCGACTAATCAGTTAATCGACTAATCAAGCAGCGTTGGGCAAGATGCTTGAAAAGTGTAAAATATACCTTACTGTCTAACACTGTTTCATAGACTATTACATCCTAAAATGTGTTAATCTATGAAGATACAGGGCAGCATTGAAACCAGCATTGAAACCAACATTCACTAACCAGAGCTAAAACTTAGAGATATTAAGCCACACTAATAAGTACAACAGCTCTAATGCGGGTTTCATCATCATAGTTCTGGCTTTTAGAGTAAACATCAGTTCAGCTATTCTGGAAATCAAGAAATATTTATAATTTACAGTTCACTTTCAGTCAGTTTTATTTATATAGCACCAAATAACAGCAGAGTTATTTCAGGGCACTTTCCACATCGAGCAGGTCTAGACTGTTCTCTTTTATTTACAGACACCCAACATTTCCCCACGAGCAAGTACTTGGCAACAGCAGTATGGAAAAACTCTCCTTTTAACTGGAAGAAAACCTCGGGGCAAAACACAGCTGCCTTGACCGGTTGGATTGAGAGAGAAAGTTCACAATAAAAAGCCAGTTGCTGTCCACCAGAAGAGCATTAATGCCACAGGTGTGGTTAGAGGACACTGGAGCCGCCTACAACTGATGAGCCTGTCTTTCAATGATTGCAGAATGTCTCATCAGTGTTGTTCTACAGAGGAAAGGAGGCACTGACCTGGCAACATATTTCTAGTCGATTTCTCTTTCATACACAAACACTGCACCATATTTCACCATTTCTGTCTTATGGAAGAAAAAACACTCTATGACTAGAGAGCTGGGAATTTTTATAGAGTTAGATTAATTGTGTTAGAAAGGTCATTGGAAAAGCGCTTCTTCTTTTTGTCTTCATAGTGTTAGATGTGTTAGAGTTGTTTTTTAGTTTACACATTCTTACGCCAAATTTGTTTTTATAAACTCTGATTTCTTCATCAAAAGTGTCTTCTGCATATAGCAAATTTCTCTGAGTGTGTGTATCTTTTAATAGAAGCATCAGGCCAAAAAGAAAAAAATGATATCCATCCCATTAACACATTTGAGATGAACTCAAACAGAGATGTTTTTTTTCGTGTGTTTTGCTCATTTTTTCCCCATCATATTTTATGTAGCAACAGATGCTCAATAAAAATGTCAAGTAGTGCCATAATACTTATTAATAGTAATAAATGGTTTTATCCCTAAGCAACTATTTAGTGCCTTAATTCCAGCAAATATTATCTAATCCCTCTGAGGAAAATGCTGAATACCAGGGGCAGAGGAGGCAACTGAGGAGGCAATACAGTATCCATCACTTCCTCAGTCATAATCCGTCCCCCACATGTTTGAGGTTAGAGTGGATTTAAACTCAAATAACATTCACTGCCATTCTCTCCATCCTTAGTCTGTGCATCACCATTAGGGTAATGGTGTTCAGCTCATATGCACGGTAAAAAATGGATTTAGGATCCATTAGCTTATTAGGCGCAAAATGACATTATCTCCCCTCAATGTGAACTCCGTAGCAGCCATTCGAAGATAGATTATGCTGTAGTAACACCCCCTGATCTGTCAATCAATCCTCTTATCAGTTTGTCTCCCCCGGGGATTGCAATCACCCATTCACTCCATGATTTAAATGAGTATAAGTGCACTGACTGATCCATGCAGTATGTTTGTAGAAGGATGAATCTAAATGAGAGAGATATTCTGAAGAATTGGAAATGCTTGAATAGAGATAAACGTCTCTTAGAGGGTGCATGGAGTATAAAATATGTTTTTAATCTATGTGCCATACAGTACAGTTCAGTCTAACCTGAATTGGGTTTATATGATTGACTCTAATTGTAAAAGTGTTGTCAATTAAATTTATGATGGTCAATAAATGACAGTATATTGGAAATATGTGTTCAGTGGATGTGGTTCTCCCAGAATTTTGTCCCCTTTAATGAGCTGTATAAATATGGTGTCTTGTTATGCCACTTAAATCTATAAATTTTGAAGCTGGTTAAACAAAAACTTCCAGTGTGGCCTTGGGAGGATGAATAAGTGTGTCTCTGAAGGGTTAGCTGTACTCCAAATTGGGATCTCTCTTCCCCTTGCTTCATTATCACAACTTTCTCTTTGTGTCTGCTAGGAGGCTAATTAGGGGGGGGACAGAGAGAGCGAGAGAACAAGACCCCACTGATGGAAATCAAATGAGAAGGACAGGAATAGGAGAAGAGAGGAATAATCGGTCGTCTGATGAACACTTACAGTGCCCTTGATGAATGGCGCCAATGCCTTCCCCAAAATGGATGAGAGAGGCAAGTGAGAGAAATGCCCGGGACAAACTAGACTTTGTTCTTGTAAAAAGGACGAGTAAGCCGAGTGTAGGAAGAACCAAGAGTGAGTAGAATCAGCTTAATTTAGTAGCTTGAGTCTTAATGCGTGTCCCCCTACTGCCTCACAGACAGACCAGAGAGCACAAATTAGCTTGCCAGGATTCATTCTTTCACCCTTTCTTTCTATTTACAGAGCTGTAGTAAGTATGCCTACACTGCTGTTCTCTCCAAGACTGTGCAAACATTTTACCCAAGCACAATGAAGTCATGTATTTAGAGCTGCAAGTGACAATTCTTTTCTTTATCAGATAATCTGTTGCTTTAGTGATTCATCCTATGTAACAATATAGTTGTGACACTTGCTTCAAATTGCCCAACAGTTCAAAAATTTGCAATTTACAATAATATTAAACTTTATAAGCTGCAAATAACAATTATGTTCATGATTTCTTTCTTGAATACTTAATCAATCATTGTGTACAAATTGTCAGAGTCAAATCGGCCACAAATGGTGAAAAGTGCCTATAACAGTCTCCTAAAACTCAAAATCAATTACAGCTGCACCAGTTACTCAATTAATCAATGAGTTGCTAACTATTTTGATATTCAATTAATCGAGACATTTGAGACTTTTTTTCCAAGTCCAACTTTTTATTTTTATTCAAGTCCAAATGATCTTTTTCTTCTTTCTGACATGGCAACATTTGTTTTTACATGTATGATAGTAAATTGGGTTCAAATTGGGTTGCGAACTGTTGGTTGAGATGCAAGAAGACATTAGATGATGTCATCTTGGGCTTTGAGAAACTTTTTCCTCAATTTTCTGACATTTTATGGAACTCATCCATTAATGGAGAAAATAATCATTAGTTGCTGCCCTAACATCAATTGCTTGTATTTTCCAACTCACAGTCCAAAACTTAAAGATATTCAATTAACAATAACATAATTACATAATAAATTAGATAATACAGACAAAAGCTGCAGATCTTCACAATTGAGTATCTGGACCTACATAATGTTTGGCATTTTTAATTAGAGAATAACTTAAGTGAGTAATCTGCCATTTCGATATTTGAGAGATAATTTTAATAATAATAATGATACACCAATCATTCCTGTTCTATGTGCACAGAGTGAGTTTAAGAGCAGAAGCAGAAAGCAATGCATTCCTCCCTCTACCTCCTCACAGTGGGTCAATCAATCACTGAGTTTTCCTTTAAATCCTTTGTGACAAGTGACCTTGCAAAATGGCTTTTGTCAACATCTCTGCATTGTAATTCATGCTAAACGACACAGCTACGACGGTGCCAGTGAAGCACGATTCAAATTGCTTATCTAATCTAATACAAAAGTCCACTTTATTAAATAAGCCAAGTCTCATGCCATGTCTGAAAAGAATATATTTTCTAAAACAAAAATGAAAGTCATACCATAAGTAGGGGGCCTTTTTTTTCATTTGAGGACACTGTCCTAAATGCACGGGTTTAGTCTCCAGTCAGGTCTTCAGGGTGAAGCTACTCAGCGTCTACCTTCCCCTGGCAGGCTATAAATTTCAGAGCATGCCACCATTTGATTAGCATGTAGATGAATGTGCCTGTTGTCTCTATTCCTCTAAGCATTCCCAGACATGATAAAACCCCAATCATGCCAAAAGCCCAGGAAGTCCATTTCAAAATCTCAATTCACTCAGCCTCCGGTTTCATAATTAAGGGGAAGCACATGACAGCGCAAAAGCAAAAGGATGCCTATGAGTCTCTGCTCGCTGTGACTGAAAAGACACAATGGCTTTGTACTGTGTTGATTTGATAGAAAGGGTGGTAAATGGTCACATTTACATTTCCTCATGGAACTGTGGAAAGCAGAGAGGGTTATTTGTCTTCAGGGCAAAAAGAGGAAGAGAGAAAGAGCATAAGACAGTTAAAACAATGCAGTGTTTTTTGACCATCACCACAAATGTTCCCTCTTCAGAGGCAAACCTGTCGGGCCAAATAGAGTGCTATCTGAATGGCATTACGGTTTGTTTACTGCCCTAGATGTTTTTTGTAGGTATTATTATAATCTCTTTGAAACACAATTCTACAGAAACAGACAATCTCTGATGAATAGACTGCTGTCATGTAGATACAAAGAGTTGTTACACTCTGTGGGGTAAAGAAGTGGATAGCAAAGACTAGCTCTGCTCATATTTACACTGCTGAGTTTTATATAAAAGGTGAAACAATTCAGACTGTCACATAATGTATAAAGCTACCTGCTGGCTGACAGGATAATATGTAAGAAGATGCTTAAAACACACACGCCCCAATTCAAATGGTTACATAGTGATGCTGCTTATTAAAATAGCAGCTCAGGTTTTGGATCACAGCTCAAACAAAGTTACAAAAGTAGTTGGAATCAACAGAATATGCCGTTCAGATTAAAATAGAAAACTAATTGTCCCAGAGGGAATGCATTAAAAAAACAACAAGGGATGACAAGGGAGAAAATATGAAAAATGTGCTTATTGTTTGCATCCTGCGAAAAGACAAAATGATAAAGATAGCTATATCTGATGAGGATTGTATATATTCAAAGAAGAAAAATGAATCTAAACATAAGCAGCAAATGTACACTTCTAAAGAAACTGCTTGTCTGTTTTAGGCACTGTCATCATGTATTTACTTTTTTAGCATAGAGATCCGCTCAAATTATGCAGCATATCTTATCAAATATGGGGAGGAAAAGAAAAAAAGCTGTTGTGTCATTTCTTGCCAAGTTTAGAGTTTGGGTATGTTGTGTGATTCATATCAGTTTGGCTGGCGGACAACCATCTATCCCGCAGCATGTCTTTATGTAATCGCTACAATCACAGAGCAGGGTTTCTTTTTTTACAAATGTATATCTGGCTGCATCATGAAGTGCATAATGGAAGATATATTTTCTCTTCTTCATGTATGAAACAACCTCTGTGAAGATATTCTACACAAAAAAAGTGACTCTGTCAGTTGTTGAAATGCCTAAAATAACCTTTGTTTAAGTTGACCTGGCAAGGCCTTCTAGTGACCACCTTAATTATGACTATGATGTCAGAAATAAAAGTGCTAATAGCGTGACTTTAAAATTAGCACCTGAAAAACTTCTAAGAGAGGTGGTCAGGGTGGATGGATTGATGTTTGAAACTAAGTCAGTAAAAAGTACTAGGTTAAAAAAAAATAAAAAAGACGTAAAAACGTAATGGAAAAATTATAATTACGTATGAATTATTATTTGCTCATAATAGCATAAAGTGCTGATACTATGAACATTTGCACATTCCCACTCAATACAGTATGTAAATATACATAACTTTCACTACAGGTCTTTTCAGTTTAGAATGTATGTTAAATAGTTTCATTTCATTGTAAATGTCTGTTATTTATTATCTTACCGTGTATATTTTCGTTGTTATGCACCACATTACCAGGGCAAATTATGTGTATGTCCAAATCTACTCAGCAATAAACCTAATGTGATTTCCGAAGTAGTTTTCTTTTAACCTTAAACACAAACTCCCCCTTGTCTTGGTCCAGTGGGATATTTTTTTAACCTTAATGAGATTGAAAAGATCAGAAAACATGCAAGTACATTTTTATAAAGTTCATCCATAACAGTTTTGGAAGGCACTGACAAATAATGATGAAAATGTTCACATGGCCTTGTTTGGAAGGCAGTGGCCATACATTACAATGCAATTTGGTTCCTTTGCAGGTTGAATCTCTAGTAGAGGCCTGAGTGTCTCAATAGTTAAAAATAATCAAAAGGGACTTTTTGAACTATCATTTGTTCTGGCAATGAGAAAAAGATCATTATTGCACACAACAACAATGCCTTTGCAATCACTGAGGCACACAAACCCCTCGAGCAGAATGGGATTGCAATTTGATGCAACGCCATTTTGATTTGAAGAAAAAGCTACTTTGATGATGCATAGATCAAAATAAAATACTTCAAAGGGTAGCATCCAAACTTGTGTAATAGTATCTTTAACATTACATCAAATTTCATCAAAAATTTCTGACAGCAGAAGCCGAACCATAAATAGGGGTACACAGGACATAAAACACAAGCCAGAATCAAACAGCAAAATTGAATCAATCAAGATTTTTTAAAGTCTCATAGCACATAATGACCATCAATGTTCTGTGAAGGTTTGACAGGGTCGATCAGCATCAATCAACGATCGCTTTGCCGGAAGCTGAGATGATTGGCCTGTACTGCATCTTTAAAATGAAACAGATCTCAGAGGGTGATGAAGGTTGTTAAAGTTGAAAAACCTAACATGGATCAGTGTGAATGAGGGAATAGAGATAGTGGGAATTAAAATAGACTACGACAAGGTTGACAAACAAATGCCGCCCACAATTACAATATGTTAGGTAGAAAAAAATGGAAGAGAAGTTAAGATTGTTGTTTTCTAAAAAATGAACGCAATATAAAAACAAATACAAACAATCGACATAGGGACAATAATAGTGAAAACTGCAACTAAAGCAAGGAGGTGAATGTGTAAATAAAAAGTCTTACTATTACTGCTCCGTCATCTGTCATTATGGCACAGTGGGCATACCTTTTTATTAATATACCACTGTGTCATCACAATGAAGCTTTAAAGATTCTGTTTACTAGGTTGGCGCGGTGCTTAGGTAATGGGAATGTTTGCAACCGATTCTTTCCGTTTCTCTTCTGGGAATCCAGTGAATGAGCCTCAGCACACTTAATATGCATCAGTCACTTTCAAACATAGTCCACTAATGCAAGTTACCTGATGTTTATTTTGAGATCTATTTTATGGCCAGGATGCGGAAAAGAGTCTGAGATGTCTGATATAGGAAATATACTAGTTTAGAAAGCAAAGTGACTCTTCTGTTTTCTAAACAATATTGTACTTTTCTCATTTTCTGCAAATTGAACTGTCGCTGGCTGGACAGTTTTATATTACTTGTCTGATTCAGTTTTTTTATTTTTTTAAAATGTTTTTTTGTTTGTATTGTTTTTTTTTACGACTGAGCTGTTACTGCAAAGGTTATTTCCTAAAGTGCAGGTAATCCTCTTTTGGGAACGGTGATGACATATTTAGTGATGATGTAGGCTTTTTGGGTCATTTCAGTGTAGCATCATAGGTTACCTTTGTGATGTATTCCATTTAAAACAGTGGCCATACAAATAGTCTTCACCTGGCTGACTGATATCAAAAATTCAAAGGATGAACTAGTTTTTTTTTTAACTAGGCTCCACGACAAACATACAGAAGGCGAATGTAATTGTTTTTATGTATTGATTTAATTTCCTCAACCTACCATTTCTCTACATGCTCAATGTGAAATTGGAAAGTTCATGGGGAAACTGGGAGTCATCATTTTAGATATTGTTAATAAGTTCACATAACACAGACAGTGGAAGATTTGTGTGTTTTGAAATGCACTTTGGATTGATTATGGATGTTACATTTTTGTATGCATGCCAGAGCTCTTCTTTAAATTACCTCGCTGTCATTGATGCAAACAACACATACTGTAGCTGCTGATACAAGTCCAGCCGTTCAATATCTAGCCTATACTTAATGCAAACCCTATTATCAAACTAGATTCAGCCTGGTGTCTGACAAGTGATACAGCAGTGGCTTTTTTCCTCTCTGATCCCCACCTCACTGAGTCATTTGTCTCCACTTTTCTTAACTTCATCCTACACTGTGACATGCAATATGAAAGTCACATGCTTAGCTGAATCAGACATAGCATGATGAATCGCATCACATCACATGATCCATTTTATTACTGGATGATGGTCTACACTGTCAGCTCACTTTTTCAATATGTGACCATGGCTGAGTGACCTAATTAGTGCATGTCAGTTTTCCTTGAGGCTTAATATAGTTCAGAAAACTGTAATAATATTTTCTGACATAAGTGGAGGTCTTCTTTATTTCATATTTTGTTGCCATGGCACGGCTGTTTTGGTTTGAATCCCAGTGGTGCAAGAGCTACTCTGATCCTGAAATATTGGACCATTTGAACATTTATTTAAATGAAACCATGTGAGAAGTTTAGAGGGGAAAAAAATCACTATTTGGTGGAGCTGTTAGCAACTCAGTCGTCTGAAATGTAAGCTATGACTACACACTGCTTGTTGTAAGACGTCAATAGGCATAAAGGTTAAAACCACTGGTTTCATTTTTAACAATGTGTTGTATTTTTAAAACTTGTTACATTATCCATTGTGTCAAATCTTTATCTGAAAAGTAACTAAAGCTGTCAAATAAATGTTGAGTAGAAGAACTTGTATTTAAATACTGAAGTACGGTACTTGATTAAATCTACTTAGTTACTTTCCAGCACTGCTGAATTCCCACTTAGAACAGAGGAAGGACCCCACCATCCAGATATGTTTAAGTACATCCCTCAAACCTCCACAACCAGCAAAGCTTCATTCAGAGCTGGTATGAGCAGTGCTGGGTGATATGATTCACTAAAGACTGAAAAGACATTTGCTACTGTCCCTGTCTGTGTTGCTTGCTTGTCGAGATTGTGAGCTTTCTGTTATTCTGACTGCTATTCTGACACTTTAAAAAAGGCATTATTAAAACATTAAATGATAAAATACAAAAACAATCATTACATGAGTGTATTTGATATGGGGACATAAAAAAGAGTGTATTTGAGTGGTGACTTCAAATAAATCATTTGTAGAGCCATGCCCGAACTTCTGTTCCTTTACAAATAAATTCTTTGAGTTTTTGTTTTTGTTCCACTTAAAAGCCTCATAGTCCTATAAGATTGCTTGCCTCCCTTCTCTTGTCCAACAAAAAAGAATGCCTGATTGCTTTGGGGCGGACAAAGTCCCACAGAGTAGCTCAATTATTGACTTTGCTAAGTCAACCTTTAACGTACAAATCCTGCTCAGACTCTTGTCCTTGTGGTGGCCGAGTGCCCACTGAAGGCACGCATTCAGCTCACAGTCCAGCAGACATTAATTCCTCTCAATCTTCACACTCAATTTAGTCTTGAATGTTCCTGCCAATATGGTTGAGCCTTGGAATTAGAAGTGGTAAATTATACAAATAACCCCTTAATAGCATGCCGTGCCTGAATGAAGTGAACCCGCCAACATGGCAGCTATTTGCAGCGTGGCAAGTGAAATGGAAGGGCAAGTCCAATCATGTACGTACATGTGCTCAGCGAGTAGACTATGGTGGGATAATGAGGATTGGTGCCCATAACACCCAAGTATCCACGGTGTGTTAGTCATTATTTCCTCACAATGCAACAATCTGCACAATTGCAGTCAATAAGAGAAAATAGACCAAATGTATCATTGACAAAATACGTCTAGCCTTTCTGTTTGACCCATGACAAGACTCAAGTGATGAGTTGTAGAATAAGATGGATTTTCAAAGACAAATCATTTCTTGGTCTGGGACAGAGTTATACCAAAAGTTGTTGTGAGTTCACATGAAGTACTGCATTTAAACACCATTCAGGATATCATCAGAATGGCTTACATGAAAATATACATTTTTTAAATTGTCCCTCAAAACTAATAAACTGTATGAAGTTCTTTTTTTTTTTTCTACATGCATAACTTTATTTCAGGCAGCCAACTCACGTAACGGATTTATTATGAGAATAAGGAATATGCTCAGAGTTGATATTTGGCATCAGGCTCTGAGCTCGTCATTCCCCGCAAGCAAACACAAACTACAGCAAAGCAGCAACTGGGGAGTGACGATAATAAACTCCCCCCACTGAAACTCAGACTCAGATGCCTACAGGTGGATGCCGGGGTGAAGATGGGCTTTATGAAATGCTACATGAGAGCAGGAGTGGCAACAGCAAGTTTTTTTCCTGTAGTGTTACAGCAGAGTTAGCAAATTGGCTTGTGGCATCAACCACTGTGTGGCCATGCCCCTGCTGGGCACCTGAGACGACGACGGCAATAACTTTTTAGTGAACTGAGATGAATAAATCTAAACCCAGCAATCCACCTAATATGCAGCAGCAGGCTATACATCAGCTATGAAGCAGATAATTACGAACTTACACAAATCACTAGACTTCAGGCTTGGAGCAGACAATCTTCTCCGATATATATATATATATATAGAAATTTAAAGCGATAAGCAGCAGATGAGGATCAGTACAGGGATATAAGGCTGGCAATGAGTATGGCTGAAAGTAGCAGTAGTGTAATAGCAGTACACGTTAGATGTAATTATGATATGAATAATATTATAGAAAATTGTCACATTAACCTATTGTACTGATATGTTTCTCTTATTCCCTGCTGAATCTGAAGTTTGTAGAGAACTATGAAGGTGACTACTTACCTATTGTGTGACTGAAAAAAAAAAAGTTAATTATCCCATGGTAATTATGTGAATAAGCTGTGTGCATGAAAACAATTATGTTTACATCCCTAAAGCCAATGTACAATATAAGCTGATAAGAGAGACCTAAGTTTGCTGGGGGCCTAAAAGGAAACACAAAAATCACTTTAGTCCCTGACATTAGTATTCATATTACATCCAACAGCTATATCTTAATCAACAGTAATGCATCGTGCGAAACAACAACTGAAACATAAATAAGCTCAGCCACAACATTTTACACAATTAGAATCAGGGTAACACTTTATTTTACAGGTCCTTCCATTTTTATTTCCCGGTAATGTCATTTTCAAGTGTTTAGCAGTAAATTTTAGGACATTTTAATGAGATTGTGGTGCAATTTGGTGGAAATTATAAGGAGAAAAAAAACCTAGAAAAAAGTGTTGGCAAGTGCCAATTCATTATAATTAGATCCATGTGTAGTTGTTAATTTGCAAGAACCCTTGATAAATTAGACCCCTAATAATTCTTGAACTGACAGAAAATACTTTTGTTTAGTTTTCTATGTCAAATTACATCTTAATATGTTAGGATGTTTCTTAAAACTCCACATTTAATAACATAACCCTATCACAGAAAAGTCCTAAGAATTAACAGTTACACAGCAGCTACTTTTAGGAAAATATTGAAACAACCCTAATATGCTAATATATGATTAGACACACAAAACTACACATACAAAAGTATTTTCTGTCAGTATAATAATATCAAGAGGCTAATTTATTATGATTTATTTCGCAAATTAAAAATTACATGTAAATCAAAATACAATAAGTGGGAACTTTTCAGGTTTTTTTTTTTTACTTGTAATTTGACTGAAATTGCACCACTCTGTCTGTAAAAAGTCCAAAAATCTAACCATTAAATACCTGCAAATAACTCATGAAATTGTGTGCAAGAGGCAGGCCTGTGGTCTGTGCTGACCATTGATGTTGTGGCGATGATAGAGATCTTACTTAATGAACTCAGGCCAATGCTTTATTCCAATAAAGGGAGATCAATTGAATGTGAATAACAATGTTTACTATGATAAGCAACACAGAGATTTTCACACCAACCTGGCATCCTTTCACAGGGCCCAGTGGAGCATGCTGGTGTCATTCTGCTCTCAGGCTCATCTGACTGAGGAAACCGCTGCTCCTAGATGGGAGAGAGAAAAAAGGGAGATGGTGGGTGATGGTGGTGTTAAATATTATGGGTCACACATGCTTAAGGACAGGCAGGATTGCCCATTGCCATCCGTAATTAGTTTGACATACTTTAATTTTGGAGTTCTGTTTCAGGGTGCTTATTTATTTAAAATAAAAATAAAAAGATTCAGACATTACCTTATCCTTCAATCTTTATATAAATGTGTGGTGGTGAGAGATTGACAGAGCTGTATTTGATAGGTTAATGAGACAGAACTACACAATTGGGGAAATTGCAACTCGCCAGGAAATACTATGATTACTATACTATGTATGTGCAATCAGAACCTCACCACAAGTGCCGTCACAGCAACCTAAACATATGCACACAGCAAACAGGAGAGCCACTTGTGCATCCCAGTGCATTTAACCACTACAAACAGTGAAGGGATCTCCCACAGGGTGACTACACTGGATTTTTCCAATCAATAAACAGTAAAAATACCCCTAACCCTATCCCTAACCCTCTGTTTTGACTATAACATATTGCTAAAATGATTGTAGTTTATTAGTGTTAATTTGCACTTTTTTTCATTAGAGGTTCACTTACACACTTTTACTCTAAACTACAATAAGTACAACAACCTGACTACAAAAATATTTTTCCATAATCTTGTGACTTGATAATTACTATTTGACAGTATTTACAACAGTGAATGAACAAAGCCATTTGATTTGTGACTTAAATGTTAAGATAAATTATACAACCTCAAGGTGCCTCTTTCAGACCATGTCTCACTGTATTAACAGTGAGTGAGTGAAAAGTGTGGCTAAGAGACTGATTGTGTGGGTGGGTGAGAGAGTTCACTTAGGGTTGACTGATGCCATCTTGTTTCTGTGTGACAGCACATACAAAGTTAAAAAAAAAAAAAAAAAAAAAAAGGATGACTGAATATGAAAGATGGAGCAGGGAGGATCTAATGAAAGATGTTTTACATAATGTGAAATGTAGGATGGTGAGTTTTTGCACCTTGACCCAAACTGGAGACTAAGGATGTTGCCGTTTTTCTGCCCCTGATCTCAATAAGAGTCCTTTAATACTGGTTTTCTGTTAATATGTAGTGCCAGGTACAATACTGCTTTTTAAGTCCTGCAACACTAACAGGTGTTGCTGAGGTGGACAAAACATAGAAGAGTACAGTAATAAAAGATCAGCATTTGATCTGCTTTATTTTAGCTGGTAATAGTTCTTCAAAACATGTCCGGATTGGCCCCGATACTGATCCTTAGGCTCCGGACATCACAGAGACTAAAAGTCAGGAAATCTCTCGCCTTTGTTGCTTTGAGTCAGTGCCTTTTATCCAGTGACTGTTGGTTTGAATGTGACCTAAATACACAATTTAAAACTAGACGTTTTACCTCAAGGAACCATTTCATCACACTCAGTGTAACCAGACTCATGACTGTGCTTCTTTGTAAAACTAAATGAATCAGCATCTTCACAATTTTCTTGGCTTCCACGTTGCACATGGAAACATCTTTCACACCATATTCTCATTGTGACTATTCTTCATTACCTCGAAAACAACGAAAATTATCTTACTCTACACTTCTTATGTTGTACTTTGCCTTAAGCAAATGCTCTTAAGTGTCCATTTACTTTCAGCATTAGTCGAGACACATTAAAGAATGGACCATTTATAGCAAACAGTTAAGGTTACATTTAGTGGCAACAACTGTTGTTTGAGAGCTATCAAAGAATCTGAGCAGAAACATGCCAATTCCCAAAATGCCCTGCTTAAAGACTCCCTCCAGACATGTCTTAAGATATCTAAAAAAATATATTCTCATTAAAAAAATCCAGAATCAACAAATATGCAAATATGGTTCATTTCAAAAATGTAACTGCTGTACAAGCTGTTTTCTATACTTGGTGTATGTACACTGGAGGCTTCAATCATTGACCACGACTGGCTTGATGTCACAAATCATGCTCGTAAGTACAGGCCTTAAACACAGATTTAAGGTGAGTACAAACGTCCCCCCCTTCAGATGAATGTGGCAACGAACTCTGCACATACATCATTCTGCACAGTAAACAGAATAAAATCCAACTGAAAAAACAAGAAACACATTTTTTGAGCAGAGGGGGCCTTTCGACTCACAAAAGGTACAATTTTCCAGGATGTGCAGGTGTTTGTTTGTGCCCAGGAAGACGCATTAGTGAGAGCATGTTTTTCTGCATTTATATATACAGTTACATTGTTAATGTTTGTCTTTGTGTGTGTGTACTTACATGTGGTTCAGGTGGGGACTTGGAGAAAACAGGACTGGATCGTACACAGGCTGCTCCTCATAATGGTTCTAGAGACACACACAGAAAGAGATTTGATGAATAAATCACTAGTCCATCACTCTGAATTATAGTCAGAGAATGGAAAAAAATAAGACAGGCATAAAGAACATGATTCAAGCAATAAAAGAGTGAAGGGAGGAACAATGGGAGGACAAAGGAGGAAAATATGAATGAAGGAGAAAAATAAAACAAAAACAAGAGGAAAAGGAAAGGAAAAGGAAAATAAAAAAATAGAGCACAAAAAACAGCAAACATGTTTCATCTATACATTTTATCAGTTTCCAATGCTGCAAACACAAGTTGTTGGTTCTCAATGAAATGATACTGGAGACACAGAACAAATTAATATCCAAACTATGGAGGATTCAGTGTGACACCTGTTGCTAACAGCAAATGGATGAGAGCAGGTGTTCTTGCTGTGAGACTGGCCGTGCCAGCTGGTGATAAGCAGATACTTTGCAGGTCACATAACTCAGACATTTGTTTTCTTCTTTGGATTGAGAAACCCAAACAAACTAATCAGTACTAACACTTCAGTAACCTTTATCACACCACTTTGCTCAGGTCTACCGGAGGAGACCAAAGGTTTTAAACATTTGCTATCATGACAGCGTGACTCAGACACATGATTTTTGAAGCTGAAATTTTTTTTTTTTTTTTAAGGACAAATCTGTAACAACACCCATAGACACATTAAGAATCTATGTTTTTGTCACTTGCTATCATTATTATCCGTTTGTTCAACCAAAGAAATCAGAGGATGGAGTTGTGTGGACTGATAGATTGAGACAGACTGTTAATCAGGCTCTGGAGAAGCTTCGTATTCTGAGAAAATGACATTGTCAGGGTTATCTCAGTTTGGCATGGAGACAGCAAATGTTAAACAGAAAGCCTGTGTCTCAAAGTGGAGGTGTGGAGTGAAAGATGTGGTCAAGTAACATGCAGGAAGGGTCTAACAAAGAGGTTGCATTATAGGAGGTTTAGGATCAGCAGTTTTTAAACTTGACTCATGCCAAGAACTATAAATTAGGCCATTTAAGCTGCTTTAATTCTCACCATTCGTTAAAAAAAAATCACCACCATACATAGGACACTGTGGTTTAAAGGGCAATTCCACCAATATTCCACATCAAACGGTGTTTCGAGGTGATGGAGACTTCTACTGCATGTAAAAAACTAGTATAAAGCCTTTTGTATCTCCAGATGGAACAGTGTGAAATCTGATAAATGTCCTAAAGTGAAGCCACTTGAGTCCATATCAGCTGGGGCTGAAGACAAGAAGTTTGAAGATGAGAGAAAAAAAATCTGAAAGCAGTGAAGTTGCCAGACCTTTATAGGCTACACTTTATCTCAGTTTAAGGCTAACAGCTCCAAGCTACATTACTACAGGCTACATGAATTTTAGACCAAACTATCCACTGTGGAGTTGCATTGTGGTTAATGTGAAATCTTGGGAGCAGTGCACGTGGCAAACTCTTAATGGGTTTCATTCTTGTCTCTGAGTGTCCACCATACACCCTCAATCTTAACCAAATTACATTTAGTTCAATTCAAAAATCGACCTCATCTGAATGTCTCACATCTTTGTATATGAAGGGCACATGGACATATACTCCTGTAGAGTTGAGTTCATTAAAAATCAGCCTGTGAGGACAAAGGGTGGGATGGGTAAGTAAAAACTAAATCTTGAACCAAGGTATATTTGCTATCTTTTTCAGTGTTTTCAACTGCATCTTAAAGTATTACCATGGGGACGTGTTAAATAAGGTGGTAGGAGGTAGACTCAGACTAAAATAAGATTATCTACACAGTACGACCAAAAATAAATGTGTTTTACCACAAAGACAAAAATGAACTAAAGTAAACTTTTCTTACCCAAGGAAAGTTGCACACAACACAACACTTGCAGTATGCTCATGTGAACACATGCACACAGACATCATTTCCTCTCCCAAATGACCAACAACAGCTCCGTTAAATAGGTCCTACAATCCTACAATCTGTTGCATCATCAGTTTAGTCAGGACCATGTCGCTCTCAGGGGAGTCACAGATGTATAACAAGTAAATGACAGAGTTACTTGTATCAGTTGACACCATATCTGTACAAACATGACTTTAAATAGTCCTCTCCGACTTGCCAAGATTTCACAAATATACAAATTATGCTAAATATAATCAACAAAACATTTAACCCATAATAACTCCCCCCGCCCTCCCTTTCATGCTTAGTTTTACCCATTGCATCACTGATGATGTCAAACATGAGCATAAAACCAAGAAGTGTTTGGTTGCCACCCCCTTTGAATCTTGATGAATCATGGTGAGTTTGGTAACAATACTTGGCTGATTTGATTTAAGGAGGAAACAAAATGTAATGTGATGTAACTACAACAAAACATAACACTAAACACAAAGAAACTCTTGATAGTATGCAGTAGCAATGCTCCAGATGATGATTTTGTATTAGCAAAACAAACAAATTACATGCATGGTTAGAAATATGTCAGTGTAAATTAGATAAATGGATTGGTCTTTGTCACAATTATACACCATTGAAACCATTAAATGTACCTTTGGTCAGTGCCAATGAGTGATGAGACACAAATCACAAAAGTTTAAAAGTTCATACAAATGTGTTAAAGAAAAAGTACTGATGCTGTCCCTATTTCTGTGCATCTAATACTGAAGCATCAAAGTTAGAGCAGCATTTTAAGTGTTGTTGCTTCTGGAGGTGGAGCTAGTTCGAACTACTTGATACACAGCTAGATAGTTTAGTTCACTGGTTCTCAACCCCCCTCCAAAGGTTGTGAGATGATTAATAGGAGAGGAAAGAAGAAAGAAAGAAAGTTCTGGTCACAAATCAACACGTTTATGGATTGTTTGGTGAAAGATTGGATCATTTGAACATTTATTGTAATGAAACCATGTAAGAGGCTTAGATGGGGGGTGCTAATAGACATCAGAAATGTCATCCTGACTAAACACTGCTTTTTGTAAAACATCAAAAGCCCTAAAAGGTTTGAAACCACTGATTTCATCTTTAACAATGTGTTGTATTTTAAAAGCTTGCTATATTATCCATTGTGTCAAATCGTTATATGAAAAGTAACTAAACTTACTGTCAAATACATTTAGTGAAGTAGAAGTATAAAATAGCATAAAATGGAAATACTCAAGTACAGTACAAGTATCTGAAAATTGTGTTTAAGTATGGTACTTAAAGTAAGTAAATGGGAGCTCATTTCAACCACTGTTCCACTGTCGATATCCTGAAGCAATATTGGTTAGCTGAGCACAAAAGCTTCTTTTTAACCTTGGAAATTGTAGTTAGACAAAAAAAATCTTGACTACACACCAGGTCAGCAAAATTGCTTTTTGACTTTAAATGTGTCTGTCTGACTGTGGTACCCCTGAAAGAGACTGGTAAAATGTAGTCAGTTTACTATCATAGAGGACTAAAGAAGGACTAAAGGAACCATAAAATATTCCAACCCAGTGTCATAGTAGTTCATGAAATAGTCACAACATTGAATCTATAGATTTGTGTACATGGACACACATTTTCCTTTTATTTTCATCACACTCAGCACAACTTTCAAACTAATGTATTTAACTTAGGAATATCTTGGTTGTCTGCACCACATTTAGTTTTTCTGTGAGTTGGGACTCTCCAAAATCCTTACAAATCACAACATAATCATGTTTTATGGCATGACAGCGCTGTGGTTAAGGTCTGGTTACGTTTAGGCACAAAAACCACTTGGTCAGGGAAAGATCATGGTTTGGCTTAATATGATCTCTTGAAATGTGGTTGGAAGCTGGAAGCAAACAGCAGTCTCCTGCAGCAAAGTTCACTAAGTCCAATAATATAGACGTCAGCTGAACTGCACCTCTTGACAGGCTCTTTGAAAGTATTATGGGGAAAAAAAGGGAAAATGTGGGTGTGATGTGATACTCATAATATCATATGATTTAGTTTGCTAGAAAAAGATTCAGCATGTCATAATATAGTGTGTCAAATGCAGTATACCAAAGGTACCAGGATGTCCTATTACATCCTGTCTCATTTTGCAGTATTTTGCAGTATGCAAGCCAGCATACTTTTCTGGCTATTCTGACCCACAATCCTCTGCGCAGCGAAAGATACATCATATTGAATCAGCCACTGAGGGAGATCAGACCGATGACAGTGCATTGATAGTGCCAATGACAGAAGCCAATGACAGTAGGCTCTTTGTAAGGGCAGCTGCAGTACATACTAAAAGTAAAAAGTAGAGGTATCTCCTTTGGAAAGCAGCAATTGTGTCCATATACACAAATCCATAGATTCAATTTCGTGGCTATTTCATGAATTGCTGTGACACTGATTGATGATCAAAATAGTTAGCAATTAATTTTCTGGTCGAGTAAGCAATCATTCAGCTAATCGATGCAGCTTTGTGTTCAAGTTGGTCATGTTTATGGGGAAATTCAGCCTTGTACTCTAAGTAAACAGTATGTCAGAAAAATGTTAATCTAGTTGAATACCATTTGATGAAAAAATAAGTTTATTCATGTGTTAATAAACAAAACAGTGTTGAATTCAACCAACCATGGGACCACACACAGCTTTGGCAAGTGGAAAACAGCCTTGAACTTCAACACCAATGCAGCGATCACTGAATTGTGTGATGAAGAAAGCAGAATTGAATGAGTTGTTCTCTTAAAATTCACATTTCAAAGGTTTCCTTCACAAAGAGGAACGTATTTACATAACAACCAAAAATTAAACAGGCTGCAGCTGGCATATCTCTGACTGAATTCATCTATTGTGGAAGACATCTGTTGAGCTTATTTTTTAGAAATATTTTTTTGCTATCATCGAAACATGAGGGGAAGGAAAAAAAAGTGTGACGCAATCTATCTATTATCCAGACGTCTGCTCATCTTTATGCTGTAAGAGCTGCTTCGTAATTGTGAGCGTTCAAAGAGGATGCAGACATCGAGCTTGTCTGGGCTAAATTGCCTCTATAATAGTAAACGTGGTAGGAATGAATGACTGTTTTTATCACAAGAGAACTAGTTTAGTAGAAAAACAGAAGGCAGATAAGAATCCACAGACGTAAAGCAAGGCCCAAGAGTGCACTGCATGATAGCTGAGGGATTAATGCACTGTAGTATTGTGTTGTGGCCTTATGATTCATTACTTTTATTTCTTCTTTATCAGGACTAATCAAAGGTAACATGAATTCATAGTTGAATGAAAAAAATAGCAGGGGTTGTAGATTTTAATATCCAATTAGGAAAGACTGGGAGAGGGGATTGTTGTGTAGCACTGTATAGTTTGTGCTTTTTAGCTCAAAAAAGTGTATCAATAGTGCCACCACATGGAAAGCCCTGAAAGATTCTAATGGCTTCCTGCAAGCCCACATTTCCCTTTTAAAAAGCAGCTTCCAGATTTATATTTTGAAGTATGAAGAGTGTTTAAGTTTTCAATATTTAATTAAATCTTTCACCTTAGAAAGAGAGAGGACAGACAATTAATTACATGTTAGAATATCTGCTTTTTATATATTTATTTCAAAGTCTTAGCAGCAGGCAATATCAACATTTAGAAAATAAATCAATAAAGTCATTATATAATTAGTATTTTACAAGGTGCAAGTAATGCTTGGCAGAAATGTATCACAAACAGAGCATATTTCCTTTGAGAATGTGAATAAAATATGCAAGAGTAGTTTGCTGCCAGCACTTTTTGACTAGCTCTTTGAAGTCCTCCATCACTGTTCTTTGGTGGTTGCATCCATTGCCATATTTGGTGTCCAACAACTACCAATCAAATACTACCAACTGCATAGGATTTGTGAAAAGTCAGCACAGTCTGTGTGTCCAGAAGACATCTGTTGGTCTGCAAGCTGGTTGCAGGGAAGCCAAATGTAGGTCAAACATGTTACAGTCATGCAAGAACTTTCTCGGTAGCCGCTCATCTGGTACTCCTCCTCAGGCTCTCCACAGTCTGTAGGAAGGAGCGCTGGGCCTGGTCCTCCTCCAAGGTGGAGCAGTCCTCCTCCTCCTCCTCGATGATGCCACACTGTACGCAGCGGAGGCGGGGCTCACGTTGTGCGGCCCTGCAGACACAAGCTGTGGCCAGAGACTGGGGGAATTCCTCCATCACCAAAGGCAGCAGATGGGCAGGGAGCGTGTCCATGCTGGTCGCCATGGTGAACGATGGCCCAAATGTGAGGATGATGAGCTGTAGACTGTGTCGGTCTAGATGTGGGATTTGAAGCCTTTTGTTGCAATTTCTGAGTCTTATCAGCTGTTACCACACTTTTGGAACAGATGATGCAAAAAAATGGCAAAAAACTGTAAAAATATGACAATTCTCAATCAGCAAGTTGTTTAATATTCAGTTTTGAGGGTTCTGCTTCATCAGAGATGATTTGAGAGGTCCTGTTTTGCTCCTTTTCCAATCTGATCTTCGTTCTGAAACAGTGAAATCAAAGAGAGAGCGTGTGTGAGTCTGAGAGAGCTGTGGACTGAGCACCAATGAGCTCCTCCTTATATACATCTCTGCAACCCACTCGTTTCTTCCTTTGGGCATCCCTCCACACACAGAGCTTCTCTCCCCTCCTACATTTTCAGTGATGACACATTTCCGGCAGCTTCCATACCAGAGCACCGGAATAATCTCCCAGAAACTGTTGGCATGGGAACCAGGCGGTGATGTTTTGAAGAGAAGAGGCAGAACGCAAATAAGCGACACATTAGTATGTGAAAATGACAACTAATGGTAAATCAGAAAAGAAACTTATTGAACTAAGTGACAGTTTGCTGAAGGGAATAAACTTACACAATATTACACAATAAGTTATACAACTAAGCTCAATGGAAAGTTTGGGTGTGATAGTATCTGAAAACTGGAACTGTTTTATCATACCTTGCGTAATCTATTTGGCCTGAACATGCGCTAAATCTTTGTCATATGTTTCAAAACTGCTAAAACTGAATGTAAGAAGTCAGGACAGACAGAGAGCTGGGTAAAGTTATATGAAAGGCAATTTATTGATGGCTGGAAGGACAAATACACAGTAGCTTTCCATAGTCAGTAAACGATATCCAAGTGTTCTTGTTTTCTCTGCTTTTCCCCCCAAACAACATGGATCTTAAAGATTTTAGGAACACACCTAACAACTAATGCCTTTTAGAAAAGCATTAACCTCAGAATTGGAACTGGTCCCTTGCTGCTGTGCCGAATGTCAGCGTGAGTTAAATGTTTTCCAGAGATTGATACAGTATAACTTAAAGCAAATATCTGAGCCAGAACAGGTGGAATATGACATACTGTATGAACGTACAGACTTAAATTAGCACGTTTTGAAATGTATCAGAGATTTTACAGTATTTCATTGGTTTGTCTCATCTGTACATTTTGTTTGGTTTAACATGTTAGTAGCCTGAACATTTCAGTTGGAAATTCAAGATCAAGATCAATGCAGAAATCACACACATAAAACAAAAACAAAACCACCCAGATATTATACTGGGATCAAATATATGTTGAGAGGGTTTTCTGTACTTTTAAGACATTAAATAATCCCAGACAATAACACTACTTGTTAAGAATTCATTAGAAAACCAGTTTAGTACATCACCAAACAGACATTTTAATATTCTCACAATCACAGCTTCTCCATCTGCTCTAGCTATTAATCTACACAGCCTCCTCTTCATTTTTTACACATGAGAAGTAGTTTGGGTTAATTATACATGCGTCCCCTCAGCAACTCATCAATACTGTCAAGATGAAGGAAAAAAGCAATGGTTTTGAGTCAGTACTGAAGAGGAAAAGGTGTAAATGTAAGTGCTTTGAATCTTCTGCCATGACATGAAAAGAAAAAAAACACAAAAATTAATTATTTCTAATGGCAGACAAAAAAAAAACACTTCAACCTTGCAAATCCTGATAAAATGTTAAGTGCTTTAAAGGGAATTGCTGAATTGCTGCTGCATATGTACTATTTTCAGTGTTATACTAAAACGTTTTTTTCCGTCCATATACTAACAAACGGGGCTTATCTGGGCATGCATACACACATACCCATATACACATTTAGAGGATGATAACCTGACATATCCACATTTCTCTAATTGCTTCCCTTCTCATGTGGGCTTCATATTTGACTGTGTTTTGCTGATAAAAGATAGTTCTGGGAGGTCAGTTTTAGTTTACGTGTTAGTGGCACATTCATTAAAGCTGATCACTCGATGCAGAGCAGAGTTTGGAGTGAATTCATGTAACTGTGGCCACGCATCATCTATGACTAGCAGTTATAGAGGGAGGGGAAACTGAGACATTGCCCAGAAACACATTTCACATTTTTTTTCCACAGTCACGTTTTCTCTTCTTGGTCCATGATGATGATGATGATGATGGTGGTAGTCGGCCGAATCGTTACCACAGCTGGTCTCCTCTGTCTGCCGCTGCCGCTACCAGCCGCTGTTCGTCTATCCCTGCTTCTGCTTCTTGAGGTGACGAGCGCGCTGGGACAAACCCATCCCCATCACGTGGCTGTTGAGGATCTTGGCAGGGAGCAGAGCTGTAGTCACCCAGCCCTACAGAGGGAAATTACATGGTCAGCTGGTGGCATTATAACAGATTAGCATTCATTATTAATTTCCAACCCACGCGTGCAACAACTGTGGCAAGGAAGTTTGAGTGAAGGAAAACTCAGGCAATTGTACCATGTTAATTCCTAAACTCTTCTCAAATGATAAATGAATTCTGGTCGAAGTCTCATTGGTAACTGTCCATTCTACATGCAGACTGTAACACTGAAAATTCAATTTCAACATCTTTTAAAACCTTATCACACTGATGTTATCAAAAGCTACAAAGCCAATCCTTTTTTGTAGTGACTTTAAGTCAGCTGTAAGCTCCCCCCCCAGACAAATTCTCTAAATTTGTGTCTAATTTTTATTAAATTTTATTAACTCAAAAATATTATTATGGTTATTATAATTTTTAGGCTGTTTAAATTACACTGATACCATATTTTCTGCTTTGGCAGTAGTATTAAGTACTCCAAGCTCTGTCTCGCAGATAACAGCATGGTAACTGCAACAGCTGATCTTTTTCTAAAAAACCACCCACAGTTTTCAATTCTCTCTTCTTCCTTTTTTTAAGCAAAGAGCAGTATTGTGAAGCATCATAAATGGCTTTTCCATTTACTTATTATTATCATTTTAATTAATTTCCTCTTCATTGTGTTATTTTCATTTCTTCAGTTCTACTGCAATTTGCTTTAAAAGCTGAAATCTTAAGTGTCTTTAAATGAATATATCATTAATTCCAAGATGGATATATAATAAAAGATAATGAATTCAGTTGATGGATACAGTTGTGTGTGTGTGTGGTGAAATGACACATTTATAGTCATTAGAGACTCTCTATACACTCAAGTCAAATCAAAGTCTACTTAAAATGCAAAATCACCTCAGGTGTCTCAATGCACCTTACAACAATAAAACATGATTAAAAGAAGGGAAGAGGGACAAAAGAAGAATAAAATATAGAAATTTCACACTGTGCTACTGAGATATGTTGATCGGGTTTGTCGGATCGCACCTGTTCAGTTGACGATGATAACTCAGCTGTTCCACTTTATTGTTTATGTTGTTCCTGCAACCTTGGTGGCCAATGACATTTGTCAACGCAGCCTCAAAAACAGGATGAATTTTTAATGCCAACATTGTTTGAACTTTGGTTGGAAACTTTGTTACACATAGCAGGTATTCCTTTTCTTTCCGTTTGTCTTTTACCATGACATCTTAATTGTGCAAGAAACAAATGAAGATCGTTTTTAGATGTCTTATTTAGATGCTAGTAAAAAAATATGACTAGGTGATGGGCTAAATGCAGAGCTGCGCTGCACATTAGAAAGGAGAGGGATTATTAGATAATAAGATAAACTTATCTGCAGCTTGTGGTTTAGTCAAATAGAGGGGCTGATGAAAGGAAGGATCTGTACATAGTTCACATCAACCGCACAGAATGAAGACTTGGAAGTTGTTTATCTGTATATCCATAACATGCTCATTGATATTCTGGTCATATAGCTCGACACAATACGCAGGAACAGGAACGAAAAAACAACTGTTGCTCTGTGACCTCCGCCAAAGTGAAGCCACCGCCTGAAAAATTGGGGCTAGATTTGTGTTTCTGTCTCATTTCTGATGCATGTGTCTCTACGGGGTAATTACAGAGTTAGGATGCAGACAATACTGCAAGGTAGTGAAGCATCCCACTCCATTATTTCAGTGGATGTTTCCAGTTTGACAGAATACTTTAGCGACAGTTGACACAACATTAATTCAATGAATGATGATGAGCTGGTTGGCAGGTTTTGTGTAAAGTGAAGCTGTAGGCTGATGAGGTTTTGGTCCTACAGCTCTGAGAGACCTTGACCACCTGTAACACAAATGCCTGTTTTTGTGATGAGTGAGTAGAGAAAAAAACACCACTGCAGCAGAGATTGATTTGCAGCCTTCAAAAGTGAAAACAGGCCAATGTTTCAACAGCACTGTGGCTTCATCAGAGCCAACAGATCTATTACTTCTGTAGAGAAACTGGTTGTGTTGAAAGTGGCACCATTCACAAACTATTGTGTGTGACTGAAGCCTTAAATTAAGGTCTATTATCTGTGTGTAATTGTCTGACCCTGAGAAAGACCAGTATGTGGTCAATATGATAGACCTTTTTTAAATTCAAGTTTAATATATGCCTGTTTTTTTGTTCTGCTTTTTTAAAGTCATTTTGTTAAAGTCTGTTAAACTGTAAAATATCATCAATGTGTGTTTATGAATATACAGGACATATACCTAAACTCACTTTTTATGTAATGATCCCTCAAATATGGTTTTCAAACACTTGTGTTAAAGATATGTAATGGAGGTATTATCTATATCGATCCGATTTTTTTTTACTCCCTAATATCGGTATCAGCATCGGTTCTAAAAATCCAGTATCGGTCGGACTCTAATACAAAGATCTGGGATTTTGTACTTTTTGAACAATACAAGTTTTGTATGTGTCCATTTGGGAGTTCTGTGAACATGAGAGATGTAACTCTCATTTGCTAACTGCAGCTATTAGATCTTTTTTGGGAGTTCATAAACTAACACCAGTTATGGCCATTAGTGATGATGAGCACCACCAAATGTCAGATGATTGGACTTTGGAACAGACCTGTGAATATGCCTGAAAAGCGGCTCCCTAGAAAATATTTTTTAATTGGGACATTAAAAAATGAACGCCCCTAGATTAGTGAGGTGAAAACCTTATTTTTGTATGATTGACTCTCTTATTACATTCCAAAACTGATGCCAGTGTAAAATTAATGCTACAGTGCTGTTCCTGGTCTACAAAGAAAGATAGTCTGTTGATGTTTGGTACAAACCTAAATGCAAATGTATTGTTTGATGAAAAACAGCTACCTTTTTGAAGCAGAATTTATGCAAAAATCAAAGATCTTTGTGTGAATGTTCAGGTACATTACCAGTAGCTATAGAAACAAGCAGGTTTACCTCTCTCCCTGAGGAGAAAAGACTGTTCTCTGTGTGATTCAGGTGAGACTGAAGACAAAGTCAATATTATGTTGTATTACTCATTATATAATAAGTTAAGGGCTACACTATTTAGTCAAATGTCCTTAATTTCTGATTAATTTTTCTGTCAGTATAATTTTAAGTAACAGTTTTAGGAAAATAACGCATGTTGTTTGGCTGATTAAATCTGTAGAACGTCATGCAGAAAATGGTACAAACTTCTTTGTTCTTGTCTGTTTGACAAATGTTTCACTGGTGCAACTGTATTTTGGTGTCATGTACATTTTGCATTTTGGGATTTTGCATTTTGGGATCTGGCATGTGACTGACTGACTTTTCATGCTCTCAACATTTCATACCCAGACTTACCATGATAGCATGGGGCAGGTAGCCATTGGTTTGGGTCTGCAGTCCCACAGTGTTGAGCTCAGCTGCAACGTAGCGCTCCGGACTGGGCTTGTCCAGAGTGGCCCGTCTGATCTTACTCAGCTTGGTTGCAACAAAAAATGGCAGAACGCTCTGGAAAAAAAGAAGAAAAACCAATCTGTTTCATAAATAATGTGTCTAGTTCCACGTTTTATTAAAATATCAACACTGTGCTGGGAAATCATTTGTTTTTTTAAGCTTTAAGTCCTACAAATGACTGTACTGATATCATTAAAGCTATTCACACATCAAATAGCTCACAGTTTGGAGGAGTACTAAATTTTGGTGCAGACACTCGGATTCTCTGTTTGAGTCATCAAAACCCACAACCATGTGGGCTTGTAACAGCCACGCTAATGTGGGCTTGTGGACGTACCTGGATGATGATCCCTTTGCTCTTGTATTCAGCCTGCAGTCCTCGTGAAAAGAAGTCCACAAATGCCTGAATAAAATAAAGGCAGGTCGTTGTCAGGGCCACAGTTTAATTCCACAATGAAAGGATTAATGGCACCAAAGCAAAAAGCACAGGGACTTCAATTCTCAAATTAATAAAAAAACATTGAATGCACAAAAAAAAGGGGGAAAAAAGAAGTGTGAATACATGCACATGAAGCTCATGTACAGTGTTGTTTTACAATGTTAACAGTAGATGTAAGGGACTGAAACGATCATTAGCCTCAGCCTATGTTGAGATGCCTATGTTGTTCAGATGAACTTTTAAACTACAACTGGGTATTAAAGGATAAACATGACCCAGCATTGAGACACCAGAAAATTAATCAGCTGAAACTGTGAACAACATGCAGTTAACAAACATGAGATGGTGACAAAACATGATGACACCACATGCTCCTGTAAACATTTTTAATTAGTACACTGCCTCAGGACATGAGATAGTACCTGACTTATTTATACTCAACAATTAAAAACAGCTAATTAAAAAAAGATATCACCCTTCCACTTTATCTCTTTACCTTTGGACTTACAGTGTGTTGGTAGGTAAGAAAGAATAATTCATGGAATGAGAGAATGAAAGATGGACCAGAGTATGGTATAGAAAATAAACAATTTATGAAATGTTAGTATAGATCACACTTCATATATCATATACCTTGGAGGCAGAGTAGACAGTAAGGAGAGGAACAGGGTACATCCCACTAGCAGATGAGATGTTAAGGATGGCCCCCTTCTTCCTGAAATCACAGACCAGGTGACCAGAAACACAAAGCATGAGAAAAAGGGGAATACATGTTATATACACTTTATCCTGCAATCAATCACAGGTTGATAAGAAAACACCGTACTGTGCGTGTTCGCAAGCTGAACCAAAACTCCTCTGGCAGTACATCAAAGGCAAACCACAGTAAAAAAAAAAAAAATCAATATCTTACATGTTTACATTCTTATATTTATGATCCAGCCTGCAGTGCTTTCATACAATATTTAATCTAAACCAGGAGCGAGTGCTGTTCTGAGAAAAGGAACAGCACAGGTTATGTGGACATGATGGTCAAGCACGTAAAGGATTTTAGAGGTTATTTCACTCAGCTGTGACATGCACATTCTATCAAATTACAGTAAACAAGATTAAAAACTGTGTCATAAAATAAATGATATCTTCATAAATCCTTAGAAAAAACTAATTAATTGGAACTCAAATATAACATGACCTTTTCATGCACAGATATTACTCTACTAGAGTAACACTGATATATGTGTGCTTGCAATTTGATATTGATCGCATGCAAGTTTATTAAATAACCAATGTGTTAGCTTTCAGCCACACTAGCAGCATGGATTAAGGTATAGCGATGTCAGGCTGTTGGTCGGTAGGTCTACAACATTGCATCAGACCACAGGTTAAATATATACAGTCTTTGGAATATATACAGACTTAAATATCACAACAAATATCAAATGGATTGCCATGACATTTTGTACAGGCATCCATGGTTCCCAGATGATACATCTTAGTGACTTTGAAGATCCCCTGATTTTTCCACTAGAGCCAACATGAGGTTGACATTTGTGGTTCCGAGTGAAATATCTTGACAACTATTGGATGGATTGACATGAAGTTTGATAGATGTTCATGTCTCATGATTCATTTTGATAGTTAAACAGTAAAAATGATAACTGCTTAGAATAAGCATGTTAGCTAGAGATGATGCTCACTTAAGGCACCGCTATGCCCAAACACAGTCTCACAGAACTGCTAATGACACTATTAATTAAAGTTTAGTTTGGAATCATTAAATCAAATAATGAAACAGAACACCCGCCCACCTTTGTGTGTTGTATAATGCATCTGTGGTGGTGTTAATTACTAAAAAAGCTCAACCATCAGTCATGTTACAAGAAGGTGGGTGCTGCTCATGTCAGACAAACTCACCTCTCCACCATTTGAGGTAAGACGAGCCGTGTCATCTGGAAAGAGGATGGGAAACAACGGTGAAATCATGAGAAAGGACAGTCAAAAAAAAGGTCTGCTAATGGGTGTGGGCTGTGGAGGTGTGCATCTACATTTGTAAATATGTATGTGTGTGTGTGTGGGTTGTGTGAGGAGAGGTGGTTGCGGAGGGAAGACAGAGAGAGAAAGAGAAAGGAGATGATAATGGTAGCAGAGAGAGCAGAATTATTGATTGACATAAATGAAGTGTTAAGATAGTGGGTGGACTTGTGCTCTTGGTGCTGTTGCTCTGGGAACTGCTGAACATGGAGAAGAGGGACGGAAGTGCTTTATGTCACTGCCCGCATGCGTGTAGGTTTGTCTTTATTGGTCTGTGGGACTACCTGACAGCCCTCCTCAAAACTATCTCATCCATTTGAATCCACGAGGACAAATTTAATTACCCAGACGTCAAAGTGAGACATATGACAGACATTTATAAGTCCAAGTTGGAGACACTGGGACTGAGCCTGAGAAATCAGATCATCCCTTCTAGGGGTCTTCAAGTTGACTATATAAGTTAACCTGGGAATATTTGCACACACCGCTGACATTTTTCATTCTATCAAACTTGAGTTTTTTTACAGAAGAGTAAGATATAACATTGCCAGCAGGTATAAAGCAGATCTATCTATCCACATAGCAGAAGGCTGTAATCACTAACAAGACTGTCTCTACTAAATATCAACTTGAGGATGGAAATAACTGTATTTTTTAACACTTGATTTGTTTCCTGTCTTTAACATTTAAGCTTTTGCTATTGAACAGTTGTCATCACATCTTTATTGTAACACTCACCTGACACACTGATGTTATGTTAATGTTGACCATGGTGTCAATGAACTGAAACAAAAAGAACAGGAGAGTTAGTATCACTTATCTTGTGTTACTTATAAATATAATTGTTGAGAAATGTGAGCAATTTTGTCCATATCAACTACTGACATTAAGAGATCTTGTCTTGTATTATTAAGGCACAGTGTTGTCTGAAATGGCTTTACAAATGTATTTTCTAGTTAAAAAGTCAAATATTTTGATAAAGTCTGATTCTGTATGCCATTTTTTGTGCAGTTTCATTTTGTCTGAACTTCTGCTCCATCTGCACATCCAACTTAATGTTTGCCTGTCATCTATCATGACTTTTTTGTTGTTTACGTCATGCTCGAAAAGCAGAAACTGCTTTCTAGCATGAGTGCACTGAGCTAAAATGATGAAAGTTTGAACTGATAGAAAAGCACAAACCAATTTTTTTTTGTGATAAAAAGGAATTGCATATTTAGTAGAATATGCCATTATTGCTACTTCCGTGTGATATAACCTTGTGAAAAGCCTAAAAATATCTGAAAATATCTAAAAATATAGCTGTATAATATAATTACTCATATATTCATTAAAATACTAATAAACCTTCTACTTACAGAGTCAAGGTTGGGGACGTTGAGGAAGAATTCAGGATAAGAATAGGATATCCCAACATTGTTTACTGTTGAAAAGAAAAAAATAACAGCAACATATATTTAACAGTATTTAAATACTACATAATCTTAAACTGCTGGATGAGAGGAAGATAACATGTCTGTAAATGTGGAATTCAGAGTGTTATTCCTCTCTCCAATCTTAGGAGGGCAGCAAAGGGCTGAAGAAGCCAGTATAAATTAACCTTAGATTACATGACAAATGTACATTTATCATAGTGGATTACACTCCTGACGTCTGCAGACCTTGATCCAAATTGAATTGGCTATTGCATATGACCAGCTAATTACATTTTATGAAAAGTGAGGTGGCCTGAGCTCCTGATGCAGGTCTTACCCAAAACTCCAATCTCCAGTCCTGCAAGTCCGTCTTCAATCTTGGAGTAGATATCGACAGAACTAAAGTCTGCTGCGATCGTTTTTGTCTCCACACCACATTTGCTCTCTGAAGGCACAAAGATGCATACATATTTTAATATGATAAACAGTGCAAAATATAAATCGTTACTCTATGAAGAACCACACTGTTAAAAAATAGCCACTTGGAAAGAAATGAACAGAGAGAAAAAAAAAGAGTAAACCCTAAAATAATCTTTCATCATCAATGAGAATATCTGTCCCTTAAGAGCAAAGCTTTCATTTAATGGGACAGAATCACTTTCAGCTCCAGCAGGAGGTTTTACAGCCTCATAACCAAAAGCACAAGAGTCCTGCTGAATCTCCACTGAGTAACGGATCACCTGTGAAAAACATGCAATTCAGTGTAATATTATTTAGCCATCAGTCATTCACTTACTGGACTATCACACAGTGAAATACAAATGCAACATTTGAACATCAGGATAAATGATGCAGTATTGCTCCATGGATCACAAAGATTGAACTCCAGTCCAGGCAGCTGTCATACGTAACACATGAACTATATTAGTCTTGTGCCTTTGGAGCACAGGTACTGTTGATTTCCCTCGACTATAAAATGTGGCATTAGTTAGGCTGATGGATTAAACAGAGTTATATGGATATACAGCCTGTATTTATTGGTAATTTATATGGAGCTTCACTTTCTATTCATTTTTTATTTCAGGCAATATGTATCTGCGTTTAAACTGTGATATATTTGGCCTCTAACTTTTTTTTTTTTAAACCTATAAACAACTTAAACTTATGTTCCACTTACCGATCGCCTTGGATACGTCATCCAGCTTCTCCTGAGAGCGGCTGATCAGCACGATGGCAAATCCTCTGCGGGCAAGCTACAAATACAAAACACATGTCGATAAAGGAGTAATATGTGTATTTCAACACACATGCTTACAATCGGTTTACAAAGAAAGTGTAAGTAGCATTAAAGAAAAATTCTTGTGTTTTTTTAGATTAAGAGTCTGAAGAGTTTTTACCTCCTCTGCATAGGCTTTCCCAATCCCATCTGTGGCTCCCGTCACAACTTAAGGGATAAAAAAAAGGACAGATCAAATGAGCAGGATAATAGTGCAAACTCTCCTGACTCAAATTCAACAACAAACTTTAAAAATGATAAAATACACTTCTCCATATTCACTGGAAAATGTGCACAGAATTTTGGATCTTGGTGTAAATTATTGAGAAAAACAATTACGAGAATGTTTCAATGCAAGTGGATGAAATACTGAATGTAGATATAAATTAGAAGAAGAAACAACACGGTAAAACTTAATAATGTGACATTATAATATTCTTAAACCCCTACAACACTAAATATAAAAGTATGTGGTCATCCAAACATTACACACATATGTGATAATCTCATTCTGGCACCGAACTGTAGGTATTAATCTGCTGCTGTAACAGCCTCCAATCTTCTAGGAAGGCTTTCTAAAAGATTTTAGGAACCTGGCTGCAGGGATTTTCTCACATTCATTCATTGATGTTGGTCGATAAGGCCTGGCTCACAGTTGGGATTTCAGTTCATTGCAAAAAGATGTTCTGCAGGGTTGAGGTCAACCCTCTGTGCAGGTCAGTCAAATTCCTTCACAGCACACTGGCAAAAAACATTTCTGTATGAACCTGGCGTTGTGCACAGAGGCATTGTTATGTTGAAACAGTAAAGGGGATTTTTTTTTTAAACCATTGCTATAAACTTAGAGGTGCATTAATGTCTAAAATATAAATGTGTGCTGCAGCATTAAGATTTCCTTTAATGTGAACCAAAGTCCAAACCACCACTAACAGCCCACAGATCAAAAGCAAACAAATCTATGAGGACAGGTGTGTCTGGATACATAATCACTTGGACATGTTTGCTATGAGATAAAGAAACAGTAGCTGGACATAATATCAGACTTGTGGATGTGAACATAGCTGCTTTCTGTCAGCTTGGTAGTCTGATGTATTGACCTCAAACCAGCATTCACAACTGAGGCTTAATGCAGTCTGAACTGTGCTATTAGCATGACCTGCTAGCAATGTTTAGAAGAAATACATTTCACTGAAGAAAGGATTTGTTTCTAAGTGTAGCATAGGATGTTTTGCCACATTTAAATATCCCGCTGTGGACACATGAGGAGCCTCTTAGCCATTTAAATCCACTTTAACAGCTTTGGGAGCCACAGCAGACCCCAGATCAGCAAATAATATACAATATAATTATTGTTTAAATGTTTAAATTGGATTCATGGGGCTGCAGCAGTGTGAAGTTAAGGGCCCTGCACACACACACTGAATTATATGAGCACAGGAAGGTGCAGACCTTATCATACTATGAGGTACATAAACATTTTGGGAGTCTACCTGTAATACTTAGATACCAGAAACATCTTAACATTGACAGAGTCCACTAAAAGGAAAACTATTCAATTCTTTTCTTCGTCAAAAGGACAGCGGTATACTAAGAGAAAGAATTTGGCAGTGGAAGAACCACAGTCGACATGAGCAGTGATAACCACCGAGGCTCAATACTTAAACAGCGCCACCTACAGAAGCATCTATCGCCACTACAGAAAACCGAAGGACAGACTGAAAAACAATCCCTGAAACGTTCAGTTCAAAAAACATCAATGAGTGCCGAGTGCATTAAACTTTAGACAAATTCACTTTCGGTGGCAGAGGGCTGAATGTCAGGCTGAGGGACATGGGGAGCAGCTGAGGTGAAGAAGGAGGACAAAGAGAGAGAAAGAAAGAGGTGAAGCGCGGCCCTCTCTGTCATCGGTGGCAGTCAAGCGAACGGATGCCCTGGAACTGCCTGGCGCAAACAGCAGCAACGGGCTATTTTTAGCGATTCCCATCTTTCAGAACAAACTATTCATCACACCTCTGGCTAAATATAACAAAAAGTGGACGGGGAGTGAGATGAGAGTAGGAGCGTTACAATATGTCCCTGTGTAAGCTGTGACTCCAGCTTAAAGAGCAACGTTCATCCTTGTTTCAACTTATGTGTTATTATTTTCTGTTGTGTTTTAATTGTCAAGTGTGTATTATTCTCCTGTGTTTCATTTCTTTTCTGCCTTTTCTAAAAATGAATGAATGACTGAGGTTTTAAGGTCAGATCAGTCAGCCAGGGTGCACTGAGCAGGACTGCCTCTAGGCTGTACTAGTGGAGCTTTTAGCTTCTTAAACTCAGACTAAGAGCAAATTTGCCTGAGGATGATGAAATGACACTGCTGACAAAAAATACAATCACAATGGTGGTTTGGTGTTTTTAAAAATAGGTCAAAACTGACCTATGTTAAATATACCACGGACTGAACCCAAATAAGATCCTGCTGACAAGTGTTGAACATGTTTTTTTGAGAAATTGATAATCGGTCATCACTGTACAGTCACATTTAAAAGAGAACTCCAACTTTTTGGTGTCGATGTAGATGAAAAGAATGTCTTTTTTAATCAATCGACAATCTTATAACATATGGTTTTAACATCTAGGCCAAACATGGCTCTGTGTTAGAAAAAAGCAAAGGGTTGGTATGGGTATAATAATATGTAGGGAGAGTTTAGGTGGGGCTGCTTCACACAGACATTAGCACATAAGAAGAATTAACTTAAGAAGAAGCATTTAAGAAGAAAAACACAGATTTCCAATGATGGTTTCCAATGCAAAGAGTTGTGCAACCAAGTACAGGTTTGCATGTCAAAACAAGTTGATCCTGGCTCAACCTTTGCTGCAGCATATATCACTGTCTCCCAGGAAAGCTCTGCATTGTGAAAGCACGTAGGCTAGTGCACATCTCTGGTAGATTACTTTGAAAGATGAACAAGCTTTCAGGATTCTACTGTTTATCTTTCAATTTCGCAAGTAAGAATAAAATAATACCTTTCCACAGCTGTACAATCCTTCCACAAAGTCTCTTTTTAATAGTATCACTTGTATGATTTGGTGTCTAATACATTTTCAAATTCATGCATCTGTAAGTAAACCTGACCTTTTACTGATCAACAGTATCAAAAACAACACATCCCCACCAAATGTAATCTCTTGCATTTTTTTTCTATTTAAAAACACAGTTGTTTTTTTTGGCCTGAACACCTGGTGACAGACACATGAGTTTAAATGCATAGAAACACAGCACAGTAGTCTATGACACTGTGAGCTATAATTTTACAACTCTGGAGTGAAGCGACAGTGATTTAATCTCATGTTGCCACAATCACAAGGTAAATAAAGCAATTACAGCAGTGAAGCTGCAAAGTTATCTACCAGAAGTGTGATTGGACGCATTTGTGTGGCTGATGCAAACTGTGTTGCATGTACACAGCATAAAGTATGATAAATATTGTCATGATGTGGACATTTTTTACAATAATAGCACATTCAGCAACACTGATCCGCATCACTGGTCTGATTCTTTAAGATGTTCTTGTTTTTTGTTGCAGTTTTCCTATGCTGATATGCTCTTTGTGATGCTGACACACACGTATGCCTGCAGAGGTGATAAAGTCTTATTTTAAGCCAAAATTGTTGCTATTTTGACAATACTATTCGTTCCTCCTCTTACTCACCCGCCCATCTACCCTTTGTGTGATCTTTCTGAGTACAGATGATGCTGAGGTGCCAAGCATCCTCTAGGGCTGCGGCAGAGCCAAACAGAAGGGAGTGGGAGAGGAAAAGGGAGAGGAAAAGGGAGAGAAAGTGACAAACACGAACATGGGGGATCCTGGGGGCAACTAAAAATAGCACAGAAGAAGAAGAGAGAGGGGGGGCGCAAGTGAGAGAGAGTCTGCAGGCACAATGATGAGGGAAACATAGGCCGGGTTATTTTTAGTTGTTTTAAGAATGAACTGTTTTGCAGTCGGAAAAGAGGGGGAAAAAAAAGAATCTCTTACAGCTGAGTGCATGTTCCCTTCACTCAAATAAAACAAGGTCTATTTTAAGAACTGCTGTCTTCTGCAAATGTAGGTTAGACTGGCTTGGCGCTCTGATGATGGTGCTACTACATGTTGCCATTTGGGTATTGCATTTGATAGCCGACATCATTTTATTGTTGACCATAATTTAAAGCCTGGAAACCGCATTTTTAAAAAATCATCTGCCACTAAAAGACGACATGATTAGGATTTGTCCGATGTATCCCAGTTTTAGACGTATATGGACAAGATGCACAACAGGTCGAGATCAAGATTTACCATCAAACAGCTGCTGGTCTGGACAAGCAGGAATGTAATACTCGTAGTCTGCTTTAATAAACTGGTAAACAGCGTGCAATCCAGGAGAGAATTGAAGACACGACTCAGTAGACTGTCTAGACAAATATAAGCAAAGTCCTGCCCTACTTTTACACTCACTTTCTTTCCAGTGGGAGAGTAACAGCACGTTTTAACAGCAACTATTTTAAAACACTGAATTATTTTTAGACGATGTGTTTCATGCACTCTACCAACAATTGCAATCCATGTGAAAGCATCTTGAGGAGGATGAAAATTAACCACCGCACACTGAAATGACTTCACTGTGACTATATTAGGAACGGACAACGTGTATAAATACATGTGATAGACACGTATGGGCCCAGTATTTATCATATGGGTTAGTCATCACACATGTGAGCGCTCATGTAATCCTGCTGAGCCAACCTGAAGAAGCTACAGGCGAAATGCATTGTTCACTCCTAATATAGTCATAATAAAGTCATTTCAGTGTGCATGCGGTCAATCTTGATCTTCACCTGAGAAGCTCCTGCGATCGCATGTGGAGTTTTGTTCACTATGTGTAAGCGTGTGTGGAACATACATTTGACAGGAGTTTTGATCTGTTAGTAAAGTTGTGCTGGCAAGATTAGCTAATATACGTTAGCTCGACCCATGTCATCATCGGAACGGCAAACACAAACGAGAATGTTCACATTTTAGTTTCTCCCTTTTCCAATACGGGACCTTAAAATATAACCGTTGTCACAGTTAGTGCTTGTGGAGCTCTGTTCACTATGTGTAAATGTGAAACCAAAGCTTGGAGACCCTCATGTTATGCAGATCCACACTATAGTTTCTCCCTTGTCTAACACAGGACCTTGAAATATAACCTTTGTCATAGATTCTGCTTTTGTTTCCACTGTTCTCTGTGTTTCAAGAACCAGATTTCAGTCTCTTTTCGAAAGTTATCTAAAGCCAAAGTCCTGATACTTTGAGGCAGGGCCAACAGTGGTTGGGCAAGCAAATATCATGTATGAATCATGCTGAAATGTATACATATCTATCTATCTTCTACATATGGTTTAATCACACTGTTTAGTGAATGACTTAAAAGTTAATTTCCTCCTCCAAATAAGGACATTTCTCAACATACATAGATGCTATCTCAACAAGGCCACTGCTCTGTGTCATAATTACTACAGCAGCTACATAGTATCTGCCACTCAAACTGACATTTCCAACTATTGTGTGTTTTTTCTTGGGATGACAGTCTCAAAATGTAGCGAGCAATTTATAATCAGACTGCATGTGGACAGAGTGTGACATTATAAAAGCAACAAAATGATTATGAGGAATGAACAATTTGGTGTAACCTTCCTTTTAGATCCATGTTATTGTCATATGAACTTGATTCATAATAAACCAGCTGCCCTATTATTAGTTTTAAATCAATAAAGCAGCTATATTATTAATAATGGAGGCATTGTCTCAGAAAGAAAGACGCCATTTTTTTAGGATGCCAGTACAATGGCTTTCTGTAACGCTGTCACAGAGGCTCTTTCTCTGTGAATAAACACACACACACACACACACACACACGGGCGTTTGACACAGGCACAAGTAAACCAGAATCCTGTGGATCCAGCGTCTCGTGAATCTCATTTATGAACGGCTCTGGTTCCCTTACATAATGAGGCCATCCTCTCAATCAAGTCCACTTCAGTTAGACAAAGTTTTGTGAATGAAAAAGAGCAGCCGAGGCTAACGGGCTCCTTTGCCTCATTGCATATTCTGAATCGTTTTGCATGCGTTAGCCCAAAATAAAAACTGTCTGACGCGTTTCCATTTTTAGCTGCACACAAAGAGATCAAAGGCAACCTCGGCTCGTGTCCTCAAAAAACATCTGGGTTTCTCTCGCACGCTGATGTGATGGAGGCTGAAAAATACCGCTCAGATTTTACAGTTAAATGAAAATCACTTCATTTTTAGCTGTGAATCTACACTCTGATAAAAGTGATATAATACTAAAGGAGCCAAAAAGCCAAATATTCATGTAAAAAGATAAATAAACACATACAAGATTCAACATTTGGTATAAATTATAAACTACTCCTATTTCTTTCCAAACTATGAAAGATTTTGAGCTCTACTGTTGTGCCTTAATGTATCCTTATTCAGAAAATGTTGAAATGATCGACAGAGAATGAATCAACAACTATTCTGATAATCAAATATATACATTACATTAGTCATTTTTGAAGGAAAATGATAAATAATTGTAAAGTGAGGACTTTAATGCATCATACATGACAGTGAACTAATTATATTTGGATGTTGTACTGTTGATCATGGAAAATATGAAGATGTCACCTTAGTCTTTAGGAGGCATTTTTCACAATTTTCTGATATTTTATAGACAAAATGATTAATAATGCAAATAACCGATAAGGAAAATATGTAATATGCTATAATAGTTTAGTCTTTACTTGTGTGCACATCCTCTGTTTACTTTTTGCGTTATGATGTGAACCTTGAACAGCAGACGTGCCAACATTAAAGCAATCCCAGCAGTCTGCTCAAACTTCAAGGTTCAATCAGTGAGGAGGCTGGACAGATGGGCAGCGTTCAGTCTGATGTGATAATCCCCTCGAGCCATAATCCAATCACCAGATTTACTACAGTTTACACCCCATGACAAAAGCCTGACGGTGATCATTCTCTGCCCGTTCTTTACTTTCTTTTTTTTTCTTTTTCTCCACACTGTCGATGTGAGAACACGTGAAGCAACCGCAGTGTGTAGCACTTAAGCAAGATTAAGCAACATGAGAAGACTGGTGGCTCCATAATCACCTGTTTGAACCATGAAACAGAGCAAACTTATTATGCAAGAGAGGTGTGACACACAGTGCATTACAGGTTGTTCATGACGTGTTCAAAAGGATGACAGATGATACTGACGATTACTTTCTTTATCAATCAATCTGACTTTTTTTTAATTAATTGATTTTTTTTGGTTTATTAAATGTCAAAAAAGAGTGAAACAATGCCCATCACAACTCTGTCACAACCCAAAGATATTACTTACTATTACATGACAAATAAAGCAGCAAATCATGTCATTCGAGATGAGAATTTGTCGCATTTTTTCACAGTTTTTACTTGAAAAATTACTGAAACTATCATTTATCAAAATAGTGTAGTTGGCAAGCTGCTTTCAGCTCAACAATAGACACAATGCATTTAATAAAACTACATTTAGATATTGCGAAACTTTACAAATATTTCAAGAAATATTTCAAGAAATATTTGTGGATCTAACTATGTTCACAGAGAGTTTCTTTAACACAGGGTTGGTCCATGGCTCGCCTTCATTTCTCAACAGCCTGTTATCTATCACTGATTAAACAGAAACTGTTGAAATACGAAAGACCTGTTGGCAAATCAAAGGCCATGAAAAGTAAAGACTACAATTAAAAGATAAGTTTAAAAGCTATTTCATACAAAGATGCAAACTGCTTGCTGTTGCTATAAATAATTAAAACACTAACTTGAAGTATTATTATTAAATGTCAAGTGGAGACCAGTGTAAGGTTGAGCTGAGCTGCTGACAACAGATTATAACTTTCAGCCAGAAGAGGTCAGTGAACAATCCTTTTTAAAGCTCAGTAAGAGCTCAGTATGACTATGAACTAAGAGATGTGCTGAATGGTGATACATTTTAATAGTAATGAAGCTGAATGAATTCAAAGCTGTGCTGAAGACTTTTAGATTTGATACTGAACATTATTCTGAACTTTAGTGTATTAGAGACAGAAACTATTTGCTATTTTTTCCTCATTTTTGGCATTTTCCGTATAAAATGTAGAGGGAAAAAAGGCCTGACTGATAAAACTGCACAGCAACAACATTTTCCTTAATGTCACAAAGAGTAAAGAGACAAGTTCAGGGTCAAGTTGATGCTCATCTGCATTAATAATGACATTACTATGTTACTAAGACTATCATTAATACTTAGAAAATGTAACATAAAGACTCCAATAATAGGCACATATTTGGCAATTTCTGTATGTTAATGGAAAGTTAAGGGGAAAGTTAAGAAAAACATAAATAATGATATTTAGTGGCTGATCCTCTGTTTTTGCACTACGTAAAAAGTTTTAGGCATTATAGCAAAAAAGTCTTCATGCTGTTTCAACCTTTAATATCCTTATGAAAACAGAAAAAAGGACAATTTCACTGATATTTCTCCACCTAGACTACATTAGATCAGGTGCTGATCAAGAACCACCATACTTACACTTGTCAAACCTGGACTAGATTAATATTTCTGAGATCTGAATAGTCTAAGTATGGTGGTTTGTGATCTGGATAAGGGAAAAAACAGTGAAATTGCTCCATTTTGCTGTGTTAATAAGCAAAATAAGGGTTTCACAAATCTAAAAGTGTGTTTTAATGACTTGCTTGAGTCTCCTTGGTAATCTAGTCCAGGTTTGACAAGTCTAAGTATAGTGGTTTGTGATATGGGTAAGGTCTGGATGAGGGAAAAAGCAGTGAAATTGCTCTTGTTTCTATGTTAACTTGCAAAATACAGGTTTCACACATCTAAAAGTGGGTTTAAACATCCTGAAAGCTGTTTGCAACTATATTTAACACTCTTTCACACACTTTAAATTAAATAACCTATGCTACAGCAGCATAAGGTAGGACAGTAACATCAGTGCTCCTACAGACTCTCACCTGCCCACTTCCCAAGTTTAGTGGGTGATACGAGCCGTCCATTGCCCAGGACCCACACCCTGATCCCGGTCAGCAGCCTGTACACGGAGCACACAGACACCCAGGCCGCTGTCAGAGCACCGAGCCACAGCAGCGGCGTCTCCACGGCCCGAAACACTGCTTCTCCGCCGGACGACATAGCTGCCAGAGCACACCTGCTGTGTCTAGAGATGTAGATGGTGATAAAGCTTGCAGACACACACACACACACACGTTTAAGTGTCACTGCACAAAGAGGATCCGGGTTGTTGTCGCTTCCTCATCTCACACTTCTTCGTTTTCCTGATTTTTAAAAGCACTTTTTTTCCCAACACTGCCACCTAACGTTACACAACAGCTACTGTTATTATCTGTCACGTATTTTATAAACAATATAAATGTTCACTCGTATTCCTGACTTTGTTTTTATTGGATTTTTTTTATTTTATTTATTTGCACATTTTTCTATCCAAGATCCTTATATAATTTGTATAATTTGTGTATAAGCTATATAATATTGTGATAAAACAAACGAAAGTCTCATTTTTCACAGTCATCCTGTTTCCATTTGCAGGTGTTTTGCATTAAAGATTCATTTATTTTTTGTATAATAATAATAATTTAGTTGTTATTATATATTTTATCAATTTAATTGTATCATTTTATTCTTACCTTCCCCTCTTTGCCTCATACATCTTGTTCAATCTGATGTATGTCACACCCCATCCTACAACCTTTTGAATTTAAAAAATAAATTCATACAATTTAATTTAGAAGTATTTATCTGTCTGTTTCCTTTCACCTACATTGTTGAGAATATATGAACTATGTATTTTCACATTTTGTTATTTTTACACCTGCAACAGTCCACTCTGCATCATTCCCAAGGTATTTCATTTTACATTTGACTTTTCTCCATGTTTGTGATGATTCCCTTTACCTTGTCTGCAGGTGAAGCTCTTTCTGTGTCACAACAGATATTCCTCCAACTATTTCACTTTGATTTCAAATTGTTTTAATCTTTTAACCAGACAGGCAGAGTTTATAGTCTTCTGTGGAAAACACTCAACTCCCCTGCAGTTTATATAAGGTACTCATTCTATTTATTTCCTCATATTTCAACAACTTGAAACTAAAATACAGTTGCCAGCTGTGCAAAATTGTGTTTTCACAAATTGCTCATTTGTGGTGTATTGACTGATAAAGACTGTCTTGATTACGGTGATCTGTGCGCTTTGCAAATGTTATGAAAAATTAACCTTTGAGTAGGTTAAACACCCTGTTTGAAACTATAACAACTGCAGAAATTCAATATGACATGACAGCTGTTCATAATAATGAACTGTGTGTTATTGAGTTCGATTTTCTAGTACTTTACATGCAAAAAGTCACTCCCCTGTATAATTTTACATGCCTAGTGTGTTTCAGAGGATTTTGTATGTGTTCTAATGCAAACTGGTGGATTATATTGTAACATAAAGCTGTTTTTTCTTCATGCTTTATTGATTTTATGGAAACACTGGATAGGACATATTTTTTAGAAATGTTAGTGGTAAAGTTTTTGGCTCAACAAGCATAAATGTGATTGTGAAATATATTGACAGTATTGTGAGGGATCTACAAACACAACCAATTGTCGATGTGTACACCCTATTCAACAAGAGAAATTGTAAGATATCTTAATATATATTTTACCAAATGTGGATCTAAATGTTTAATAATTTGAGACTTTGCTTTACTTGTAAAATGTTTATTTCACAGATCCTTTAGTTTGAACACATCTGCTTGTTTTTGTTTTTATAACTTTTATTTCTTTTTTACTTAGAAGTTACTTCTTACAAGACACAATTAAATGTAACTTATTATACAGACAAACACAACACACACACACACACACACACACACACACACACACACACACACACACACACACACACACACACACACTCGGAGTACACAATTCAGCCAAGTGGAGCAGACAGTGGTGGTCCATAATGTGAGAGTGAACGTTACATAAGAGCATTGCATCTAAAAATAGAAATGCAGCAATGGTAAACAGGAGTCTAAACTGTTGGCTCTAAGCTTTCAAAGGAACCTGAATGAAATTTAGATTAAAGCGCCATCTCGGACATAAATGGAGCAGCTGCTGATCATGACCATGAGAGCCTGCGAGCTAGTACAGTACAGTAAGGCCTGATGTCCACGTGTGGCTAAGTGTGAATGAGGTGCATCAAGACTCTGAAAGTGTTGTAGATCAAGAGAAAAAGTTGTCTGTTGGCTTTGAGAAAATACGCAGAGCAAAATTTGGGTATATATATATTTGTATCACTGGAATTACATGAACATCTTTTAGTCAAATAAAACCATACAGAGTGTTTAATTCAACAACAAATGTGGAGTGACAGCTGCTTATTATTATGATTTCATTGGGGATTTTTTGGGGGGAGGTTATATGGAGACGGAAAATTTAAGAGATTTACAACTTCAATGTAAAAATATCTGGCTGCATGTGATTGAACAAAACACTCACACCTGCGCACACACACACACACACATACACACACACAGGTAATTCAGGATGACACCACTCTGTAGATGTTTTATTACATTACACTTTATTTTGAATCTTCTTTACATTTGTCAAGAGAGTGTACACCCAAAAAAACTAAAACAAATACAGCACACCATCTCCAAAGGGTTTTTATTGATGATTTATTTTAGTGTTACAGGAAAAAGACATTACAAATACACAGACTGACTATAAGCTGAAACAGGACATGCTTTGTTACTTTCATTTGAACCACAGTTATTTATATTTTTGATTATTACAGTTATCACTATAGCACCTGGGGTTGTGAACCCAGAATGGACATTGTTGATGAATTCAAATAATATTCAATAAGGTATTTGGGGAGGAAGAGAAGAAAAAATAGAAAGATAAGGTGCAATAAAGTAGTAATTACAGACTTAAAAAAGAATAAATGTTGTGGTCTTGTTACCAAAACTCAACAGGCAAAATACATTAGGAAACACACTACAAGATTTCATTTCATTTTTATTATAAATGTGAGATTCTGTGTAAATGAATCCATTGAAAGATACAGAATGTTATGATAGATAACAATACACAGGTTAAGTGGACGAACGAGATGAATTTACCATCAGCGCAGACAAACTTGTGGAAATGAGAAATACATTTATTTTCTTATTCTAGTAATTAAAGGATTTTGTGCAGTCAGCTTACGTTATGGCACATGCAGTAATGAAAGGGATGTCACAGAAAAGAAGCAGTAAAATAAAGTGAAGCAGGAGAACACACATGATGAGGAAACAAAGGTGTAAAGTGAAAGTGTAGTTTGTAAACTGTTGTTACACTGAGACTGACTACCATTCAGGTAGAATTTGAGTTGAGATTAATATTGTGTTCAAGTGATGTTTTATTTACTTGTTGAGTATAAATATGTCTTATTTTTTCCAGTTCAAGATAGTTGAATTTTTCCTGGACCAAACATGTGTGAGAACAAATGGTTGCAGATTTCCATTTGATCAGTCTGTGCTGCTACGTATGTCTCAAAACTACAACAAGTGGGGTTAACTACTTCCCATATAATCCCTTAAAATTCTATCTAATATGTAGTTTTAGAGAAAGAGTGAATCCACATCAAAAGTTTAGTTTGGATTGCAATTAATACAAATGCAGGAACAGAGCAAGTGTGTGTGTGTGTGTGTGGGTCTCACAGGTGTGTGTGGTGGTGGCATTTGTTACACATCATCGTCAGGCATGTGTACTATGGACTACTATAAATGTTTTTTTTTAAATGTATTTCATCAGAAAAATATTCATTGAAATTTAAAAATAATTAAATAAATCTCTTGCAAGTGTTTTGGCTGAGAGGGTCAGCAACATAAAGTTTCAGACAAACAACATAAAAACAAGTAATACAATATGTTAGTCACTATAAAATAAAGGACACGTGCAGAATTTCAGACTGTTTTATAAATAATTGTAAAGATTTGGTCTCTCTATTTCTTCTTCATAACACACACACACACACGCACACACACACACACACACACACACACACACACACACACACACACACACACTTACATTTGCCAAATAAACAGCAAAAATTATACACACAACTCACTCTCTGAGTCTTTTCAGCTATATAAAGATTAATAACATCCACTGACTTAAAAAATATCAGTGATACTTTTGTCCAAGCAGAAAACAATTAAAACAAAGAAGAGGAAGGAAACTGCGTATCCTAAAACCTTTACAAACAGTATTTTCACATAATGTCTATTTTTGAGTAGGTACGCATAAAACACCTACATCAGGAAGCCACCCGTTGCCAAATAGTTGGGGCACATACCATATGGCCACGGTGTCACCGGTTCAATCCTGGTTGGGGACCATTGTTGCATGCTGTTACCCCCCCTCTCTATATCCCCTTATTTCCTGTTTACCTCCTCATTGTCAACTGTCCAATAAAGGCATAAATCCTCCCTCAAAAAGGCACCTACAACAAATAATAACATACATGCTACTTGCTTCACACTCAAAAATTCCTAATCACCTTCTGATGAAACGATGGCAACAAAATGACACATGAAAAGTGATCCTGTGAAAACTACACAATACACACACACACACACACACACACAGGCTAAACTCTACTAAACTCCCTATATTTTCAAATTAACATCAGTATTTACTTTCATTCGAATAAAACAGGAATCATGTTGAAAATAATTCTTTTTTACTGAAGGCAAATTAATCATATCCTTCTTTCTGGACATCAAATTATCATTTTACTCTTTCTCTCGTGTTTTCATCCTCTAACCTCACAGGACTGGGACCTAAATGTCTTATGCCAGTGTGTGTGTGTGTGTGTGTGTGTGTGTGTGTGTGTGTGTGTGTGTGTGTGTGTGTGTGTGTGTGTGTGTGTGTGTGTGTGTGTGTGTGTGCGTGTGTGTGTCTGTGTACTGTATTCTGACTTTGTGTAATTGTTATTACTTCTCCTTTAAGCAGGTAAGCTGATTAAAAAAGATGGCCTGGAGGGGAAATTGCAGGGAGAAGGAGGCTTACACACATTCTGTCTCTCCTAAATCAGGAGTTCTCTACTTGAACTGCTGTCAGCTGCTGGGATGCTTCATTGGAGATGGAGGAGGTTCACTACTTGGGTATGGATGACACCCCGCTACCCAAGGAGTAAGGGGGCCTGAATCTGTTTGTGACGTTGTTAAAATATTTGGTGTTTCACTCAAAAGACATCACCAAGACAGACATCTGTGAAACTAAAGGAGTAGCTAAAACTAAAACCTTGACGATATTACACATAACAAGCTGTCATTTATAATCTCAGGTTTTCTAAATAGTGTTCAGGTCAAATCTGCAATGAAATCATGTATAGACTCTGATGAGGTTGTGGTGTGTTCAAGTGTTTGCACATTTTAAAAAATGTGGCATGTTTTATAAGTAACATGATGTTGTAGTGTGGCACTTGATCATTTGTTTAGTACTGAGTTTGAACTGGAACAAATAAAACACCTTTTAACAGTTTTAACTATAATAATTTGGACTCACTCTTTTTCAAAAAATAAGTGATATCCTTTTGAACTGCAAACCTAAAATCATCATTTAAAAAAAAGAGGTTGGATCAATGCTTGTAGTGTGTAATGAGGCATACTGTTTAATAATGGGCACATAAAGAATGCATGTGAAATGTGATTTAAAATACAAAACTATTGAGATGACACACACAATGTAGAATGAATGCAGTGTAGGAGGGGGTCACATCCATGCTTATGGACATGTCAACAGGTTGTTGCTGAGTTTGGTGAAAAACTACTGTTTACTTCCCTTTTCACAGACTTTCCCACTCACACTGTGGACTGCAGCCACTGCCCTCGCTGTGGTTTGGTCACTGTTGCCATCTCCCATAGTGTGTGTGATGTGGAGAACCTGTAAGTTTTACAAAAACAAAAGAGTAAAACCAATATGATTTAGCAGACATTAATATTATCATAGTAAAGAGAACTGTTTCACTTGTCTTGCTTTATAGACAAACCTTAATTTGGACTTTTAGTGACGATGATTGTACAATGCACAAAGTATAAAACAGAAGAAAGTTAAACACATCTATACATACTGTGCATTCATAAAACTAAAGATCTTGATTTTTTCAGCTTGTATTTTGTTTTCCATTCACAAGACATGAGCAAGAAAAAGGGATATGTGTTATTTGGAAGTTGAAGTGCGTACTGAAAGTGTATTGGAACAGCAAGAAAACCGAAAACTGACGTAAGCACACCTCAGGGGTTGAAATGATTTCCATTTGACGTCTACGCAGAAGATTCAAAACCCCACACATCCTGATTTAAAGAAACTTCATGATTATTGAATCTGCGACATTGCTGAGCATCTGCTTCTTAAAAAAAAAAAAAGTTCATAACTATTTCCACATACATTACTAAAACCTGATTCACCCCCTTCTCTTTTACAGCTGTGTCCAACATTCAGTCTACATCCCAGATGTTTAGTCACCAAAAAGACAAGAATCCAAATGACGCTCTAACAAAATTAGAGCTTCTAAAAAATTATGTTTGCATTTCCACTTACTTGCTTAAACAAAAAAATAATCTTGCTTCCTGAAGATTCCCTAAAAACATATAAAACATATGATGATGCTGATGTAATTTTGATTCTGAGTAACTGATCAATAAAAAAAAACACATTTTGGAAGATAATGATTTGTATTTCTGGTGTGTTGTATCAAAAATCCTCCACATAGGTTCTTCTTTCAAAACTATCTATGTATAGCACGATAGAAACAAACATTATGCATTATTAGGCACATCACAGGTGTAACACCAAACCACCCAATGATGGCTGAATATGTGTGTAAGGTTGGGCATGGTGTGTGTGTGTGTGTGTGTGTGTGTGTGTGTGTGTGTGTGTGTGTGTGTGTGTGTGTGTGTGTGTGTGTGTGTGTGCAAAATAACACTCCTTATTCTTGTGCTTTTTTCTTCTTTTTGACCTGTGGCCTCTCTCTGCTGACGGTGCACCACAGTTGGAGATGTAAGTGATTAACAACCATCTTCATCTATTAATGATATTACACCTGAGCCCTTTGTCACCTGTGCGTATTGAAGGCATGGGTCACACTTGTGCACTTTGTGAGTCTATAGACCTCGGTGCTACAACAAACCATTGAGACTATCGTGACAGCAGCAAACGACGTTCATATCCTCCACAAATGCTTTTTGGGGTAAGGGCTTCCCAGATTCACGTATGCACAGCAAGCCCAGACCGCAAAAAGATTCGTGACGGACAACTGCTAATGCTCCCAAATCCAAGATCCACTCCAGTCCACGACTCTTCGGGGGTCTTCATCATCATCAAAGTGCTTTCAGGTAAAACACTCTTGCACGTGCAGGAAGGTTCGGCTTTTGGGGGGGGGGGGATATCATCCGCACTGAAAAGCCAGTGGATTTGGCATTGCTTTGCAGCAACACGCAGCCTTGTTATTAAAAAGAGCGGCGATGAGGAGAGGCGGCATCTCATTGCCGTTATAGACTTTAACACGCAGCAGAGGGTTGGACGCGATTTCATTGGACAGTGGGACACGACATCTACCAATAGAGACGCAAAGGAAAAGAGCACCTAACCAGGAGGCCAAAGCACCTGACAGTTTCATTGCTCCCCCCTTTACATACACCGTGTGTGACTTAATAGCAGACAATAAGTCTTCTCAGATGAGGATATACGAGACTACGTCGTTATCTGGTGCGTGGTTTCCTATATGTGGTGATGGTGGTGGTGTGGTGGGGGGGACACTAGTTGAAAACGAGCCTTGCCTCCAGTTGTAGGTTATTAATAGCGTGGCCAAAGTTTTCTTTATTTGCAAAGGGTTAATTTAGCTCCGAACCTCCAGCTGCTGGAGCGAGGGCCCCACCCTCGCCCCGTTTTCATTGGGCCGGCCCGTCCAGCCTTTCATTCGTGGACGCGTCTCCCAGCCGGTCACGATTCCCCCCATCTGTCTCGAGCGCACTGGAGCCAGACGCCACTGACGCAGCACGCGCCTTACTCACTTTTAGCAGTCACGACTCGAGACTGGCCGTGCACAAAGGCGGAAAAAAAAAATCTGCAAACGAGGATCAAATTGTAAATGTGGCGCTCTGCTCTGACTGCTCGCCCTTCAGCTTGCATTAGAAAGAAAGGAAATCAGAGGCGATGGCAGAGGTTGAAACAGTAAGGGGGGGGGGGGGGGGGGGGGGGGGTAGATCAGCAAGCCTCGAGGAGAAAATATCCTAAAAGCTGAAAGCCTTTGATGCAAAAATCTGGTGCATCGAACTTATCCAAAATGCCCACAGTGGTTATTGGAAGGACGCTCCGTGTAAAAGAGCAAACCCAGTCCTAAAACACTTCAGCACCACAACAAGAGGACAGCTCCCCACTCGTCACAGAATCATCCTCAACTCCAAAAAAATGATCCCAACATCTCATCTTTTTTTTAAGCTATCTATCAGTACATTATGAACTAACAGCAAAATAAGCGCAACAGTGATCATATTAACTACAGTAAACCGACAGCACACATCCACCCTTTTTTTTAATCAGAACTGGGGGGGTGATTCCCTTTTAGCTGCAAAGACAGACTCCTTTGAAAAACACTCATGACATCGCGTTTCTTTCCGCAGACATCTCTCGCCTTAATCAAACAGCCAACATTTAGTACCCAGTAAAAAAAAACACATAGCAAAAAGAAACAGGTGCAGCAAGAGAGAGAGAGGTTTCCACAACTCACCCATTTGTAGCACCGGAGCCTCCTTTTTTCAAAAACACCAAAAGTACCACACACAGAGAGAAAAAAAAGGGACAAGAAAAAGCCTCTTTCTCCACAAAATAAGCGCTGGCTTCCCGGTTCTTCAAACTGTGCACACACTGTACTCTTGAATGGTGTGCCTTTTATAGGAGTGATGCCCCCTATCTATTTCTGGATCACGATCCAACCCCGTTTCTATTTTTAGCCCGCGCGTGATGAAAAAAGAAAAGCTCGCAGAGGTTCCTTGGAGGAATTTCGAGCGTGCAGCGTTTGAGAACTGGCGCGAGCTCCCGTTTCAACCCCCCCCCCCTTCCTCCTCTCTCCTCTTCCTCCTCCCCAGCTCTGTAAATGCGCGTGCACGGCAGCATCTCCCCGATAGTGATGCTGTGGCAAAACTGCACACCCGTTTCTCCACCGATTTAAACGAAATGATGAAAGTGTGCAGAACTGGGCTTTTATTAATTCATGGTTTGCTTCTGAAAGCACGATGGCGCCCCCCACCCTCCCCATTCCCAATCAAATTAGAAGATTGTGACACACACGCACACACAAAGCTTTAATTCTAAAGCTCATTTCGCACACGACATTATATATTTGTTTTACCCTGGCCTGTTTTATATTTAACGCCAAAGCAATGGGAAAAATAAAATAGACTTCCTTCTCCTGGGGGCTGCGTCAGTCACTAGGCATTGACGTCAGGTGGAGAATCTCCCACTTTGAAGGTGGAAGCAGAAGCATCCGTTGCCTATACTGTGGCTAAAAAATCACTGTGTCCAATGAAAGATCGTCTGAAAATGTGAAAAAAGAGAGAGAAGAGGATAGGCTAAAGAAGGCGCAACCCCCTCCTCCTCCTCCTCCTCCTCCAAACTGGAAAGGCCATTATTGTGTGCTGGCTCTAGTCAAACCTCTCTTTCATGTCAGTCAGTGATGCAGTGGTAAATACATGTGTTAGTAAAGCTCCAGCTTGTCATCATGAGACAAACCAACACCAAATAGCAGATAAAAAGCATTTCATTGCACATGAATCGGCTCTTCTTTTTTTTCTTTTCTTCTTCTTCTTACTCCAAAATCCAAAATCATTGTGCTTAAAATGACTCCAGGTTGGGTTTACCCTCCAGGAGCCCCTCGGACTCCAGAGGTGGCCCTCGGTGTGCTGATGCAGAGCCACATAAAAAAAGGTGGAAGGCTCATTATAGGCTGCCGCGGTCTCAGTCCTGCAGACTCCCCCCTGCACAGGGCAGAATGCTGAAACGCGTAGTAACGGAGCGGCGCTTGGCCGACCGATGATGCTATTTTTAACTCCCATACTCAACATGCCTGGCGCTGCGGGTTTCTCTGCTCAAGGTAGCCTACAACTGTACGAGGCAAAACATAAACACAGGACAGCTTCCAGGGCTGCATTTTCTTTCCCAGAACAAAAATAAGAAGAATGATCATCATCATTATCATCAGATTGTGAGATGGGTTTTTTTCTTATCAATGTATCTCTTTAAGAATGAGACACTCATTCATTAAAGCTGCAACCTGTAGGATTTTCATGTCAATGGCATTACATTGACAAATGATTAAACTTAGGTTTTGCATTATTTGCTACTGTTTTTGAGCGTTTGTGATGAAAATTGATGCATGATGAGTATTATGAATGTATACAAATGCATGTATTCTACATCTTATTTAAGAATATATCCAACACTTGTAATCTGCTTTTAAAATGTGTATTCTGTTTATTTTCTATTCATACAAATGTGATAAGTCATTGAAATAATCCAGAACTATTTAAAATAAAGACACATCACACACATCATGCACACTGTGACACTTGGTGTGCTGTGTATGATAAATTTGGTGATATATCTTGGATAAAAAGTGGTCATACAGGACAAGCTGAGGATTTTTTAGGTTTCTTAGTAGTGATGGTAGTAGTAGTAGCAGTAGTAGCAGTAGTAGTAGTAGTGACTCATCCTGTCCTGTTTTTCGGACACATGACCGACAGGGTGGATAACTGGCTGAAATTGGGATTATAAAAGGAGATGTGCAGCTCAAACACAGATTGATTAAGATACTGACTTTAACCAACACGTAACAACTTTGCTTTCTTGAATGTCTTTATATTATTTTTGAAAGTGTTGTCATTGTTGTTGGTGACAGGGCCTTATGTCCCACACATATGTCTTATGTTTATAAGTCTGGATCCACTCAGAGCTTGACAAGCTGATGTTCAGTTTGACCAGTAGTACCGGGACTTTTGCGTAAGATTTATAATAGATGGTTACAGATGAGGAACAGGTAGACATAATTACAAACATTAAGATCAGCTGGTTGATGCATAGTGTCAAAAAGAGACTATATTTGCACTTACTGCCAAAAGTGAATGAAATAGTCCTTAGTGTAAGCTGATCAATGGTAGTGTAAGCACAAAAACTGTTGTGAAACCACATGTATAGCCTGGAACAGGTTCTTGAAGGTAACTCTGAGACAGACCAGTGGCAGAAAACAGAGAAGACACAGAGATATGATATGTGGACTCAAATCGCACAACTTGAATTAAATGCAAGTCGCATATTTCATAGTTTGAGTCATCCTGACAAAATGAAAAAGGACTTGGAACTTGACTGTGACTTCACCAATAACTTCTCATTTCTCTTTGTCTCAAGCTTTATGAATAGAAAGAACTGCAGCATGATCTTACCTGCACTTGTCTTAAATATGCATTTATTTTACAACTATGAAAGACAGGGGCAAAGGAAAGGGTTATAGTGGTATGAAAGCCCTGAAAATACAGGGTGTTTTATTTAATGTGAAAGAAAATATCTATTTAGTGTGTTTTATTTCAAAAAGAGATTAGATGCCACATCATGTGTAATTATGTATTATACACTACTCTTTTTTTTAATACAAAAGTTTCAAGTGTAAGCACAAGTTTTACAGCACATTTATGATTTACATGAATGTAACATACTACTTTCTTATTGTATGGCACACTTTTCATAAAGAGTTTCCTGGAGCTGCCTGTGTTGATTATTATTTCAGCTGTCTTTTGCAAAACTTCTGTCATACTTGTCGGCTGCAAAAAACAACTTTGGAGGAGGATAGACCCATAACCAACGCATATTTAGAAAAAAGAGCTGCAGACATCCAGAATATCAACTAACGTTTAGTTCACACAAGATACAATAACAACTTTACTACAACAAGTGTGTAGCCTCAGTGATCCAGTAGCCTGTTGGAAAGAGTTTAACAGTATTACTGTGGAGCTGTCCATGGTACCAAAGCACGACTGACGCGGTTATAACAGCTAGGAGTGAATGCTGTACAGCCAAATAGTATTGTCTGCAAGTATAGACACTGAAGGCTTTTTCAGAGTAAACTTAAGGTAAGGAAATGGTGAAGATAGAGGCAACAGAAAGTTTGAGTGGCCATTTGTTGAGTGATACTGCCCTGGTTTTTCCAGTACAAAATGAATAGCAATGGACATATATGCAACACACTGAAAGAAAGAAAGACAAAAAGAATGAAAAAGAAGAAATTCAGGCTGCAGGAAAAGTGAGAGAGTAAAAGGGGTCATGAAGACAAGAAGAAGGGATTGTGGTGCTAATGGCAGTGAAAACTATTGTCCTCTCAGGACCAATACATTTTTATTACACTGAACTGGAAAGAAAAGCCTAGAAAAGCCCTCGAGGATACAGCCGAGCACAACATAACGCATGCTCTATAAATGTCTACTGAACTGGTGCAGTATTTAGATTGACTCGAGCCAAAAAGTAAAGGGGTAACAGAGAGTCATACAGATTTTCTACTTAACAGTATGGACAACAAGATCTGCAGGTGCATGTCTTCAATCCCAAATACAAGAACCACGGGGTGGCAAGAGACTCTCCATTTACACTGTTATATTATATACTGATAATTAGTGTTTATACACGTATGTCAATCAAATGTTTACACATCATTTAAATATTATTGCACACAAAATGTTGCAAAGCTGCGACTTTTATTGATTTATTCCACACAATATCTAATTTTGGTATAATTTCAAATTCTACTTTTATTTGTTGGTGCAATAAACAAAAAATCACCATATTTCACAAGTACAGTCTCAAATCTGGTCCAGTGTTATTTTGCTGCAGCAGCTGAAAAAGTCACCGTCTAACACTCACTTATGTAATATCTTGCAGCAGCATCCATTCAGTGTTACTATATTCAGCTGTGGTGTGCCAAATATATCTACATATTGTGAGGTGAAATAACACATTTCAACACAGACATTGGCATCACAACAAGAACCTCAGAACATTCTCCCTTGAGCCGATGGTCTTTAACCCAAACCGTCTTTTTTTTGGCTTATATTTAAAAGCAAGTTTCGAAGACACTTATTGAAGTTGCAGTCTTGAATGCATCATTTAATACTGACATGAAACCGCAGTAATGAATGTTAAGATGTAGTTAGATCTGGTCTTGGAAAACAAGAGAGGATCATCTGCTAAATAGAGATTTTAACACGTAGCAACTGAGCAAAAGAAACACAAATCAGTTAAAATGACATGAAGAAAAAAACCTTAGCGTTCCCACCAATGTTGCACAAAAATGTTACTTTTTTGAAAGAAATCAGCCAGTTACTAACATGAAACTGTTATTATACAATAATATAAAATCACCATTATGTATGTAGTATAAACAGTAAGTAGCTATATCCATATTAGTTCAGATGTAGTAGTGAAATACATTGATACTATAAGTTCAAATCTATGTGTATGTGAATGTATGCAGCTAATTTTTCATGCTGTTACTTAGTCAATATTTAAGATGATGAACACACTCTAGTGCTTTAGACATGCAGTGAATAAAGCCAACAAAGCACATTTTTTAGGCGTATAAAAGGTGTGAGTAAGTTCATGTTTAGCCAGTACAGTGACAAAATTAGCTGCCTCAGCTGCAGCAGACTTAACAAAGGACTCCCAGTGAGTATACTATCACTCTGAAAACACTCAATGGGTACAGAGCCTCACACACACTCATTCAATGCAGTGTCTCTGTGGTGTGCCAACTCACATGCCTATTACATAACAAGGCTCCTACTCCCAGGCCTAACGCCCCTGACAAATCCATGCACGCTTTGCTGCACATGAGCTATTTATATACCGCACCCAAGACTGGGCTGGTCAAAAATACCACTCCAGTCAATTATTCATTGAGAAACATTCCAAAACAGAGCGGGGAGTGGGTTCGGCTGCACACGAAATAGACTGAGGGGCTAACGGTAAATAATGTCCATTAGCAATGCAGCAGTCCATCTGTCCTCAGTGGTACCGAACCTGAAGGGGAAGGGCGGGAAACGAGTGGCAGTAAATTTGCCCTCTCATGTGTTGTGCTTGTATTTATAGGATTCTGTGCATACACTTCAGCTTCTCAGCAACCATCTTGTTCCTTTACAGGAGTCTAAAAATAGCAGGCTGCACTGTGCTTGTGCCATTTTTAGGACTTGTGATTTAACGGCGGGGGGGAGAAAAAAGGACAGCAGAGAGAGAGAGAGAGAGAGAGAGAGAGAGAGAGAGAGAGAGAGAGAGAGAGAGAGAGAGAGAGAGAGAGAGAGAGAGAGAGAGAGAGAGAAAAAAAAAGTGCTGTTTCACACTTATACTATGTGGACGCACTGTTTAGTGAGAATGAACACACTGTTCCATCTTTGTTCTGAGATGCTCCACGACGTTGCGTCAGCAGGCAGCATCACATTCAAAGAGCTTTGAACTGCCAGCTTTTAATTCTTGTCTCCTTATTGTCTTTTTTAGTTACTGTATTTGACTGGCTGGGAAGCATTTAGTTTTGTGCTATGAAAATATCCATTACGTATTATCTCTTTTAGGTTTTTGACTGCCGCACCACTAAGCCAATACAGGTTTTAATTATTCATAATTTGCTACAGAATATAAATCCAAATATACAGCTGCTATTATAGAAGGTATAAAATTACAAACTTTTAAATAAACACAAAAAACAGTATGTCACACTGGCATGTTTATATACACTACAGCTGACTGTTGGTAGTTAGAAATTTGGATTGGAAGTGACCAAGTTGGAAAAAGCAGATATTAGTTTGTCTAATTGCCTAAAGGTCTGCATATGATATGACAAAAATGTTGAAAATGTCACCCTATGACCGAAGTTTTGCCATTCAAGAAATAGTGTCGCCTACCACAGATGTTTTTATGTGGTGAAGAATTAAGATGTCTGACAACATCTTTAATGCTAATCAAAACTGCTGAAGAATCCATCTGCTCATCTGTTGAGAATTGGGGCAGACTGTTTTTACACCTTCATGTCAAATTCTTCAGGATTCCCAGACAGTTCAAAAAAAGGCAGAGTCAAAGTCTTAATTGAGATGATTTATTCATAGCTTTACATTTCCTTTCTGGACTGTGGAGTCATTCATGAAGTGTATGACAATCCTTTTATTAATTTATTTTTTAATCCCAGGTTCACCTAGTGCTGCAGACCGGTCATTGTTTTAGTAATGTTTTATATTTATATTTTGCAGTTTCTACAAATGTAATATGGATTTTAATCTTAAATGAATGTTGTTTACAAGTGTATTAATCTTTGTTTACTCATGGATCTAAAGACTTTAACTGGTTTACAGCACTATATAGCAAATAGTTGGTGACTGGTGGAAAATGAACTCAATTGATAAGTTGTGAATTATTTTGGTTTCAGTATCTGTATAAAAGGCATTAGTGATGCTGAAGATGCACATCAGTCTTGGATTTGATGCACAGAAGGCTTTACTTGATTGTAACTTGAAGAGCACAGATATTGTGCGACAGAAAGCCTTCACTAAACCTACCTGCTAAGATTTCAAAGCATTAATCTGATCAGTTAAATTTAAGAAGTAAACTGAAATTCAAGACCCAGAATGTTAAAAGATATAATTTACCAAGTCACTGACGCGTCATTTTCATTCTTCAGTTAGAAAAAAAAACTCTCCTGTCAGATTTCAGTACCTTGACAGTATATCCACAGTCTTTGAAATAATTTGTTTTCGGGCTAAGTAAGCTAAATATACAGGTCTATTTTGGGTTATTGTGGAATCTATCACAAGTATTGTTTAAATACTTCAAAAAGGTGTAAACTGTACACTCTTGTGTGCTACTGCTGATGTTTGAATCACGAGTTACTCATTACAGAAGTGACCACACATGGCTGCTCGTTGGCCTGTTAATGAGATACTGAAACCTTTTTCTGTTTCTGGTGACAAAATCTTCTTTTAACCGGATACACTCAGTGCTATTATAAGAGTTCACAAAAGGAGTTTGCCTAAAAAAGGTCGGATAGTGCCACCATTAGGCTGGATTTAAAATGTTTACAAGAAGGGGTGCAGTGTTAATAGTAAAACAAACTCCAAGTTGTATGGTTAACTCTGGGATTAAAAGGAGTACAAATGCTGTTTTTATTTCTAAGAGAAAAAAGAACTGACACAGAAAAATTGATGAAATCCACACACTGCCTTTAATACTGTACATTTAATACAGATTCCACTTTTTTTTTTTAATAGATGCTCAATGACAAAACCTTTTTTTCTGCCTGATGATTTCCATAAGTTAAGAAGCAAATGTAATAGCATATTTCAGTTCCTCTCTTTTTTGTAGTTAAATTAGCTTGTAGCAAAAATCAAACAGTTTGTAGGTCCCATATAAATAGGAATGATATGGAGAAAAACAAGTGCAAAAACTGAGAATTCCCATCCATTTTATGAAGCAGAAATAGTAGGGCATATATTGATCAATTCAAACTCATTTAGCCTCTGAGTTGAGAAGCACATTCCTTACCATCTCAGTAAAAGACTTAATAAAATACTGCGTTGCAACCTTTTCAATTAAAACTTCCAATTAAGATAAATTAAAACGCAGCCCCATCACCGGGTGTCACATGTCAGTATGGAGACTGTAGTATTATTCAAGTGAACAATGGTATTATATACTGGAATTACCTTTGTTTTAGATGACACCTCCTCTTACTTAAATGCTGAAATGTCTTTTCAGAAGAGTGTGAGCTATTCTTCCAATTATAAAAATATATATTTTGAATATTGCTAATGAATGAACTATAACTTGAGAGCCTTATGTGATTTTATCCCCTTCCATTTCTGCTAGTCAAGCAAACCAAGAAAAAACTGAGTTAAGACAGTTTTTACTTCTTGATAGTAAGAGAAATGAGAGATCTTGCATTTGACAGATATGTTGTGGGGGCAAAATTATCTACAGTCGTACCCTGTGATGTTTCAAACATAATTCTTTGGGCAGCTAGAACTTAAAGAAAAAACAAACCCAGATCCTACTGGATATGAATTTCGATACCTCACCTTAAACAAAAATTAAGTTTCTTATACTTTTTTTTTTTTTTTGCGCAAGTTATCTGTGGTCTACAGATGAGTGTGTGTACATGTGTATACGTGTATGTGTGTGTGTGTGTGAGCGTGTGTATACATGTTTGTGTTCTTTATTTGCTGTGTGCATGATTGCAGGCTACTCCTGGGCTCAAAATGGTTTAGAGGTTTAGGGCTGACGGCGCTCCCTCTTGGTAAGCAGGTAACACTGAATGGTTCTTAGCCGGTCTTTGGCGGGGGCGAACTCCGGCTGCAGCTTCAGAGTAGACTCGTACCAGCGCATGGCTTTCTCAAACTCCTCCTGCCGTCAAGAAACAGAACCGCGTCAGCATGAAATCACACACAGGTAATCGAGTGATGATGAACAAATTGACTGTGCCCGCTACCATTGCTATATAGACGTTGGCGAGGGTGAAGTGGTTCACGACAAAGTGCGGGGCGATTTCTACCGCCATGCGAGCGACTGTGAGAGCGTCCTCCCATAGTCGAGCATTTTGGAAGATGTTGGCCAGGCTTATGAGGGGCACATCCTGGGTCACAGGCAAAGAAGGAAAACAGTGATTTAATTGCTGCAACCTTTAAACTTTATAAAATGCTACTACTTTACAACTGTAGCTACGGGATAAAACTCATGATGTCCTGGAGTGGTTATAAGTTGAAAGAAGAGCAGGGGTAACTTGCCTTCATGTGATGTGGGGCGTAGTTGAGGGCCTGTCGCAGGCAGTCGATGGCTCTCTTGCCTTGACCTTTGACCCTCCAGTACAGTGCAGCCATACTAGACAACACCCATGAAGTTTGATTCTGCAGTTTCAGGAAGAAAAAGAAACACACATTTGACCTAAATGGGAGATGGGAGTGTTACTCTTAAGTGTTGCTAGTATTAAATAATGCAGTTATAACATCTTATTCAAATGATATCTGTTTTTCCCAAATACAAGCAATTTAAATGTTACTCAAATCCATTACAAATGCTAAATGCATCTTAATATTTCAGAAAAACAGTTGCCAATTCATTTTTGGGATTCATGGCGACACTAATAACAAAAAAATCTGAAATCAGGGCTGAACGAGCTACAAGTGTCCAAAGCCTTACTGAGGTGTACACCTGTTATGTCACTGGTGGGCAGTTTGAATGAGAAAAACTTTTTCTAGTTGTGATTATCAGCTTAGAAAATAAATATTATAAAATACTTTGATGAAGAACTAAATGAGCTTCAAAACAGTGAATTTCACAGTGGACCACTCAAGTGTGTCAGATTTAGTTTTGGAGGAAAGCACTGGCGATGTTCTGAAAAGCTGCGACAGAAGAGCTTGAAAGAGTTGACTAATGACGTGTTTATATTCCAGTTGCACACTAACATTACTATTCTAATAGTATGGTGTTGTACAACTGAAAATCTTTATATCTCAAATAAAATACGAGGAAAGGTTCTCTATTTGAAAATACCTTGCTGTATTAAATTTAGACGATATTCCAAACTGTCTAAACATTAAGAGCTCTTACCTTCTCCAGTACTTTAGCGATGCGTGTGCCCACCTGCTCAAAGGACTGAGGGGAGAACTTATCTTTACCGAGGTTCTGCAGGACCTGAGGGTTTAGACAAGGGGAGACATGTTTGAAACAATGTACTAATAAAGTGGAGCTGTGCTGTGAGAATCCCAGGGTTTTCTCCACATGAGTATGACATACTTTATGAATGCATTATCTACACCTGCTGCGTTGTATCTTAATCAACCCCTGGTGTCTTGGCTGTTAGACCAGGGTCATTGGTAAGTGGAGTTTCAAACTACTAGTGGGAGATTTTTGTAGAAAGCTGTGCAAATTGTGCATTTTCATTTAAAATAACTTTGGAAAAAATACACATTTATAGGCTCTTTCTATCTGTTAACAAGGGAAGAATATGCATGTAATGTCTTGTAGTGTTTGACTTCTGCCTCAGCCTACCTCACGCAGCTGGCTCTCTCCTGTGTAGTGTATCGCAGCTCGATTGGCCACCCCTGCCAGGTGGTCAAGGGTGTGCATACTGGCAGCTAGGTTGGCGTTGCATAAAGGCTCAGCAGCTGGCTCCTGGAGGGGAGTGGCAAAGTCTATGTGCTCTGTGATGCTGAGGAAGACAGAGGGGGGAAACATTTTAACATAAAAAGGCAAAAAAAAAATGTGTATTTGATGAATTTTGATTTTTGATATGCTGTGATGCAAGAATGTCAATGAGTCACTTTGTTTTGTATGTATTAACACTACACAGGTATTTGAAAAACATACATTTCTAAAGTGTCTTAAAAGCTTTGTGGATATAATATTTGTATATATGAATTGTTCCAGTTCTTCCATGAGTAAAAAAAGACAACACAGGGGACCAACTAACAAAATACAAAAAAAATAAAAAATCTTTAAGGCTCTATGTAACTGACTGGTTATAATCTAACATAAACTGAGAATGTGACAATGAAAGGACAGTGTGAAGCTTACTCTATGTTCTTGGCAGAAACAGCCAACCAGGTGCTAGCTACAGTGGTGAGGTCTACCCTTCGTGTCCGCTGGCACTCCTCTGGCCCTGGCCAGCCAAGACTTGTGTAGTCCTTCCAGCGACCTGCCCAAAGCAATAGGAGAAAAAAACACCCCGTCTTTCTCAGCTGAATGGAGTCTGGCGCCTCACTGCTTTTCCTTTGTTCATGCTGATGTAAGCAAATAAAATGTAGGTGTGTATGGTACCTGAAGGGCCAGGTGATGGGATAGTTGGTCCACTGATCTCCAAGACAGAGTGTCCTCCAGGCAGCGCCCCCTCGTTCTGGCCATCATCAGAGCTGGCAATACCCTCTGTACCGTCCACCTTCGCCTTCCTGACACGCTTTACCTGGAAGGTGATCTGAAGACCAACAACAAAAACAACTCACATTCAGTTCAGCTGTGCTCGTTTCAGTATGAGTTTTTTTAATGGTTTTAATTCTATTTTGTGAAATGGTTAAGAATGAACACTTGCCCATTCTGCTCCTTCGTCGTCCTCGCAGTTTCCAAAGCAGGGCCCTCCGCCGGCACGAGACCCCATGACACGGTCGTTCTTTAGCACCCGGATACCACGCAGGTCACCTCGTTTGCCTCCGACATCCAGGGCCCCTTCAAAAGCTCCCATCAGGTCTTCCTTCAGCTGCCACTCCTCCTCCCCATCCCCTCCTCCACTTCCAAACGGGGTGGTCATTTTAGCAGTTCCTGAGACAGAGGGAGAGGCCCGATGTTGTCCAGCTGCCTCACCGGAGCCGTTACTGTCCAGGACCACCTCTGTGTCAATACAGGAAAAAATGAGAAAGGGAAATTAGAAGAGTGTTAAGCTGAAGGAGCATTTCATTGATTTAGTAGGAGATAAATACTATTCAGAGAAGAACATTAAACTCCCAGATGACCACATATGTAAGAGTATTCATACCTGCAGTGATTTAACAGTACGACCACCAGGGGTTGCTGTATAGCTAAAACCACCAACAGATAAAATGTACCCATATTTCTAATACTTAGATACTTTTATTGTATGAAGGCTTTGTCTTCATAAAGGAATGTCTATGTATGTCCCTCAAACACACTTTGAGCAGACATTCAGCAGCTTGACTGTGCATTTTCCACACAGCTTTCCTGCACTTCAGACACTTGGCAAAGGTTTTTTTTACAGGTCATTGATCTCTGCTCTTTTATGACATGTCATAGCTGTCAGATCCAAAAATCCAACAAATGCTGTTGCCTAGAAACTTAAAATATTGGAAATAAATGAATTTCTTATATGGGTCAATCTTACTTGGTGGCTGTTATAGGTATAAATGCCTGTGTTTTTAATCGTTGCTATTTTTAACAGTAAGGGGCTCCTTCACGACATTATTTTAGGAAAATTCAAAGACATGGGGATGTGAATATTTTATTAGAACGTAGTAACATACAATTGAAAATCATGGCAGTTCCTGTTATTATCTATCAAACTGTATTCAATAGACAGTCTGCCATGATTGAACTCATTTCTTTTGACTAAACACTGTTTGCTGCAGTTTAATGGAAGGACTTCACATTGCCACTGAAGGTGTCACTAAATCGTATTCTTACTCTCAAAGAGCAAAGAGTCTTCCATGGCAGAGATGGCTGGTGCGTCCTGCTTCTCTTCACTGCCCTCCCACTCCTCCAGCTGTATACCAAGATCATCCTCAGCCATGCAGGCGGCACCCTCTGAATAAACACAAGTTATGTACACTTATTACTCAAAACATTACCACACTAGTAGAGCTACAGAATCTAAATTGCAGGTGGCAGTGGGACAAATGTATTAATAATCAAATTTACAGTATTAATAAAGATATTGATTTTTTTTAAAGCACATCATGTGAAAAACATAAATGTTAAACACAGTTTTTGTATTTTGATAATGTATTTGTGCCTTGGTACATGTAGAGTAAAATGAATCTTGTGTGATTTAACTTCAAAATAAGATTAAAATCAATTTTCTTTTTCCTGATAAGGTTATATCTTACAATTTAACTGTAATTTTATTAGGAGATAATTAAGTTAGGCTCTTTACTTTGGAGATACAATACTGGTTAATCCTCTACCTATTCCCTGAGAACAATCTTCTAGACAAAAGTGATACATGTTGTATTATAAGATGGGCAGCAGTGGTTTTGTTTTGTTTTTTTGGAACAAACAAATCAGTCCTTTTAGCTTCTCTGTCTTCGCACTCTGCTCACTATTAACCATCTCAATGAAAGTGAAAAAGACATCAAGGATGTCTAGTCTGCAGCAGCCAAGTGTATATTTTGTTTTGTTTTCTAATAGTGAAAAGTCGCACTCAATTATAACTTTAATAAGGTATTTGTTTCAGGCTTCCCACAGGCCTTTAGTAACGGTGGTCAGAATTGCAAGAATTCTGTAATTGTGTCAGTCCTATATGGCTCCTTCTGTCGGACTGGTACATTTTGCTGTTAATTTGCTCGGCTGGTGACACTAAACCAACAGTTCTTGTGGAGCCTCATTTTCAACATGGCATTTCAGGTCATTCTTTGTAGGTGTGAGTTTTTATTTGTTTATAAAAGTTGATTCAAAAACTCCAGTTGTCTTCAAAGGGTTACATCACAATAACTCAGTAATATAATTCAGGCATGGTTGCTGCTCACCACAATTCTTAATCAATGCTTATGTTTTCTGAAACCATTAAATAAAGATAGAGTGGCCAGATTATTAGCATATGTTTGAAAGGCAGCAATACGCCTAACAGGATCAAACATGTGGGAGGAAATGTAGCCATGATAACATTTGATATGAAAAACAAACTATTTTCTGTGTATATTACAACCTTTACCCTAACATAAGGTGGGTGTGTGTTTAATAAGTTTGTGTGTGACCAAATGTACTCGGCGTGCTTCATGGGAGCAATATTTAGCTTTGGATAGTAAAATATAGACCCTTCTAAATTCGGCATCAGCTATTTTCTGCAGCTTAAATTATTGAGTGGCAAAATTTCTCCACTTCAAAGCACTTTTCTCTTCACTCCCACTGATATGAATAACGAAAAAGGTGCACAGTCGCAGTTCACATCAGAAGCACAACATACTACTTGTTTCTCACAGCCACTCTTGCAGCTTTAAGGGACAACATTGGGGGTGGGGGGTGTTCTCAGTATAAGATTAGGAAACAAGCATAAAATCTGTCCTGGCCAATGGTGGGCAAGTGCATTTAAGTCTATGCCTCATTTCCAGCTAAGTTTTTTTTTTAAATTATGACAATAATTCATCCCCATTAGCCTTAAATGCCATTGGAATTGCCCAAAGGAGCACAAACATACTTTTAGTAATGTTTTTAATAAATAAACACTAATTTAGAGACAAAAAGTCCAGGTTCTGAGAGCAGCTGTATAGTAGTTTGGTACGTTATGCTACTACTGCTTGATTTTATAGCAGCTACCAAACTGTGCCTCCAAATCCCAAATCTCCAGGTCACTGCTGATGTTTTGTCGATGCTCTATAGGTAGCAAACTTGAGGAAAAACATGAATTATATGTGTGTGTGCATTAGTTACTCACGTGGGCAGGGCTGTCGGTGTGAAAGGTTGTAAAGGAAGGGATAGAACTGCAGACAACGCAGCAAAGGTAAGCTGGTGCGACACTGTTCGCAGCCAGCAAAGGATGAGTAGGAAGTGGAGGAAGAAACGGCCGTCACCAGGATGTGGCGGAACAAGGACAGAGCACCTGTCACGTTGCCCTGGGCCAACTGCACGCTCACCAGGCTGAGCAGGGTGTGGGGCTGATGCAGGAAAAACAAAAACAGGGAAGCATTAGCTTTAGAAGATATGTGCACATCCTACAGTTCTGTGATTGAAATTGCAAGTATTTAATAAATCTTAATAACAATGCAAGATTTTATAACTTCCCCTACACATGTTGGCTAGTTTATTTTGTCATATATGCTGCAAGATTATTGGTAACAGACAAAAAAATGGATAAAACGACGTAAACAACTTTATTTTTTAACAAACATCTTTGCGGTTTGAGGCAAAAAAAAGTGAGGTCACCTTGGTTACTACCTCCAGTTCTTGTATATACTGTAATCACCAGTGGTTTCAGGATCAGAATATCATCAATATGCATTATATACACACACTTGTGGTCATTTTATTGGGTACACCTCTTAAAAAAACGTTTTTCATGCAGGGTTGATTTAATAAAATGGTGGAAATGTTAACCACAGACCTCTGTCAATGCTGACTTTCTTGACCACACACTTGACATTTTCCCAATGTACTCTTTTGAAATTTGGCCAGTCTGCAGGATGATGAGTGCTTTCTGACATTGCAACATACTGCTGGAGGCCTTCACTGGACAAAGGGTGTGCCATTAAAAGGTGCACTTAGTCAGCAGTCTTTGGGGATGACGTGGTCTTAATCAAAAGTTGTTTAACTGGTAATAAGGTCATGGTATCTTGTGTGTCAACTGGTATGGCTGGTAATGACACTGGCAAAGATCACCTTGATTTGTCACAGAAATGCAAGAGTTTACTTCAGGTTTGGGCGGTATTACAGTATTAAGGTGCACCAGGGTTTTTAGAAATCTCAAAGGTGTGACTTTCAATACCATAAAATAATAGAGTCTCCAGAGAGGAACTGGATTTTACAAGGAGTACTTGAAGGCAGCATGTAATCCCCCTTCTGATCACAATGTGGGTTGCTACTGCACAGAGGTGCTGTCCATATTTCTGCTAGTTGACTCCGTAGGAAGTAAAAAATGCAGACGAAGTGACTAAAACTTCTCTGAAAACTTTTGCCAATATCTGAGTTTTTTGTGTGTTGTTATGTTTGCTGTGAATGGAACTCACTAGGCTTTTCTTTGTTTGAGCTGATATTCATTTTGTGGCCTTCAGTAACTTTATTCCTGACATTTTACCAGCAGTTTCTCCCCTGTGTTGCAAGATGAAACGGTGAAGAAACGGTGTTGTTTTCACTCTGAAGTTTCACCATGTACCTCTACCTAATCGGTCACATTTTTTTAGCGTAGCTGGCGGTTTGTGGGTCAGGTTAGATTGGGTTCAGGCGGTTGACAGGCACCTTTTTTTTACAGTTTGCATGATGTGGATTGGCTTTCATAAGGGGTCGAGTGGGTGTGGGTGTTTGTTTTTTAAAAATGCAAATACCACCCTGTTACCACATACCCCAGTAAAATGTCAGGAAGGTATGAAAAAATAACTACCGCCCAAACCTAGTATACTTACATAGCCTTGTACAAAATGAAACAAATGCAGGAATTCAACAGTTTTATTAAGATTTGAACCAATCATTTCCTTATGGCCCCTTACCGCACTATCAGCTGTATCCTCATATTCCTGTCTGGCTGTCTGCCAGACTGAAACCTACAAGACATATGTTCATTTCTGGTAGAATTCGAGCTTTCTTATTTTGGCTTACCTGATAGATTAGAGTAAATGTACACTGACACAGAGCATGAGCATGACAGGAACATGATGACTAAACATGTGCTGTTAAGATTTTATCGATTATAACGCCTAAAGAAGCTGCCTATTTGTGCTAACAGACAAGCGTACCTAATAAAGTGGGCAGCAGTGCAAAATAAATAGAATAAATCGTAGTGTGCAACTCTATGATGGGAAATCCCAACAGTAGATGCATCAATGTGCCTTTACCTCTGATGCATTGAGAGCCAATGCCTGTTCCAGCAGTGTTTGTGCGTGGGTGGTCAAGCCGTGGTGTAGCAGCAGGTTAGCAGCATTGGTGAGGGGCAAGTGGCGGTGAGAGGGCGGGGCTGAGCTCAACACTTGGCGCAGGCACTGCAGGGCACGGCTGCCATTGCCTTTGGCCCGCCAGAATAGAGCTGCCTCATTGTAGACCTGCCAGCGGGGTATAGTGGCCTATATATACAAATAAACTTCTGTTAGCTCTGAAAATGATGTGTTCAGACAATGAAAGTTTGGAGCAATTTAGAGGGGTTAGAGTGATTGATGACAATTTGATTGTATGAGCATTGTCTCACTTAGGGGTAAATCCATATTCTATCATTTAAGACAGAAAACATGTACCACTCTCTATGGATTTAAACTCTCGAGCAGGTCACGATTCAATTGAGTGGACTGCAGAGAGGAGTGCAGCAGTAGCTTTCTGCCCTTGGTGATATGGATGGATGTACAGTATTGTAACTGTGAGGGGAATCATTTTGCAACAGACTTCTTTCACTGACTTGTTTCATAGTTTGAACTATTCTGGAGCCAATCTGCTCCAATGTCCATCCTCCACTGCGTAACTGCAGTATCTGTAATCAAATACATCAATGTTAATGTTTGAATATTCTTTTGTACTTACCATAGAAACACTAACACACACAACTACGCTACAACTTGTAGCTTATCCCATCTTTTTGTTATTCAAAACACACACATACATAAATAAACAGGCAGACACATACCTGGGAGGCAAAGGAATCTGGCAGCTCCTTTTCTTCCAGGGGCCAGTCTAGTGAAGCCGGCAGGAGGGCTGGATGTGGTTGGGGGACAGGACCGCATTCTGGCAGAGAAACAGTTTGAGGAGGACTGCTGCTCCCCCCGTAGAGGAGAGTTGTCACTGGGCTGAATACACACAAAAGAGATATATTTTACTGATGACATTTTTATGCAGTCTATGCTTTCTTTGCTTGGTTTCGTAAAGCGGTTTGAAGATCATTCTGAAGAACTTTAAACACAAATGGAACGTAGCTGTGTTGCTATTACATACGCACAAAATACGTCAAATCCATAAATAGGTACTGACCTGAGGCCCTGCGTTTCAGGTGGAAGGTAGAATGTTGGCAGCAGGTGAGCAGGGGGAACACTCGGGTACTCGTTGGCACAGTCAGTTCTCTGAGGCCACAACATCCTCTGCATGTCCTACAGCAAAAGCACACTTAAGAGTAAATCTTAAGAGTATACTGGTAAGCCTAATGACAGTGCACTTTGCAGTCATCTAGCTGCCTGGCAAATTAAATAAATAAATAAATAAACAATATGCAATTAAATGTAGTTCTGTGTCTTGCCTGTGTGTAATCCTGATGGCTGCCCCAAAGGACAGCAACAGGATCCTGGTCTCCGGACACAGAGGGATGGAGCTGAGGGCTGGATGCTGACTGATTGGAGTTACGCTCTGACACAAGCGCCACGCTGGACGCCACAGACACCTCCTCCCCGAACTATGAACCAAAGAGAAAAACAAAAAGTGTTACCCATTTGTGATTTTGCCTTTTAGTTTCTCCCACTGAAGCTTATACAGCAAAACAGAGAAGAGAGAAACATAATTTGCGTATTGTGGCCGCCTCTAATAAAAACCATGATTCTTATGGACATCTCCTACATTGTAATATTTCATAGACTTACTTGTACATAGTGGACATGTTCAAATAGATCGCCACGGTGATAGCGTACAGGCAGGTCAAAGGGACAGTACAGGCTGCGCTGCTGCTGACCCAAACGACACATCTGATGGTTCCCTGGAGTTCACATGATACACAGTACTCAGATGCTGTTTTACAGTGTAGGAATCACGGATGTGCATGCAGCAATATCAAATCAATGAATCAATATCAAAGCCAGCTTGCTTTCTAATGCCATTTTCTAGTTCTATATAATCATATTCATCTTGGCCTCAACTGCTTTGATACTTCTGCTCTTTCAAGCTGAACTCAATTTATAACACCTCCCTTGAAGCACTTTCTGAAACCCTGGATGCACAACACTTGCCTGATTAACTCAGCTGCTTTATTTTATTTGCAATCAATATCTGGTTCTGCCTTTCTGGACCAACTAAAACAATTAGCTTTATAATTATAGCAAAAGTAAATATATACAAAAATAAAAATAAAAATAAAAATGAATTGACAGAATTGTGAGATTATAAAACTTTCAAACATCATGATTGTTTTATGTGCTCTCAATGCTATAATGTCCTGCACTAGTAACTGTGTATGGCATCGTACCAAGTTGAGCTTCCTTGGCCATCTGGGTCTCATGGATAATGTTGCGCAGGATCTGCTCTTCCTGCAGCAGCTTGTGTTTGTCCAGTGCCTCCTGCTGGCGAAGGTAGTGGTCATGCTGCTTCTGGTACTCCTTCAGCTCATTCAGTGTCCGCTGCAATGATCTACAAATGTAGAAAGGCGAAACTTAACAGTTGTCAGAAATGTATAGCAAGGTAACAAAGTACTTGTCACGATCATCCTACAACCACAACACTTAAGTGCTAGCCTTGCATTTTCCTTGCAGGCCACTGATGGTTTTAAGAACAGTTGAAACTGTTGGATTGCGTGGCACTATCCAAACAGAAATACGTGTGACACTCCCATGTACTCTGTCTTTCTTATCAGCTTATAAATTCATTTGTAAAGAATAATTATCATCAAAAATAGACAGAAAAACAGAAAGGGAAAGCAGAAAAGCTATCTGAATGCGTCCTTTGACAATCAAAACCAGGATCCAACATGTAGTGTAGCAGTAATTTGATAGTTATCTCTGATGTCTTGCCATCTTGGCGAATACCTTACCTCTGTAATATCCGATTGTGTGTACATATATGGCAATGCTGTGAAAACAACCACAGTACTTGGAGCGTGAGTGTAGGGGAGCTTGTCTACCTGTGTTGGGCTTCTAGGCGTTGCTCCAGCTTTTGCTGACAGAGCACAGCGTGCTTCCTCCTCAGGGCCTGCTCAAAGCCTGGCTGGGCCTGCAGTGCCTGCTCATAACACAGCACTGAGTGGTTGTATTCCCCGAGCATCTGGTCAGACAGTGACGGAAGAGGAGACATACATACCATGGATACAGCAGAGGACAAAGCACTTATTTGTTTCATGTAGAAATCAGTTATTTTTAAACTACTGCTTCGACTACTTAAATAAATATTAAAAAGCTTATGTTTGGGTTGACATGCTATTTATATTATGAAAAGATTATCTGCTATAAATATACTGACTAAAAAAATATTGCTAACAGACTGATTTTGTCTCATTAGCGTTATGGGAGCCCTGAAACTCAGCTGCAGGTGGTGAGAGAGAGGAAGTCATTATCAATAAAAAAGAGCCAGCACATAGCCGGTGAGCTACTATATCAACACAAGGAAAGATAAGAACAGGAGCATGCTGTTCAGATTAATTGACATTACAGGTGCATTATTCATGTCTAAAGTTTTGTAGTTGAAAAATACATTTTCTGAGAGGAAAACTAAACATACTATTAATTAATTTGCTAAGTCTCAATAAAACTGTTCTTACCAACATTTAATGAATAGCATTGTTAGGTTACAGTAAGTGGGAAGCAAAAAAGTAAAGCTGAAATCATGTCATCTAACTAGCCTCAGAATGACCTTGATAAATTGTTTTCCGTGGCAGTGAGTAAACCGTCCTGTTGCTTAAGCTTTTATTTAACATAAGCACACACATAATGACATAAAGTACCTTAACTGGAAAAAGGTTTCAAGCTTACACAAGTTGATTTTTACAGCATACTGTCAAAGTGAAAACAACACTATTGCAACATGCTGCTGAAGACTGACTTCTTCTCAACTTACAGCATAAATGTTGCCCAATGTGTAGTGGCTGGTGAAGAGATCTGAGGTAAGGTCCAGGGCAGCGTGGGCTAGAATAGCAGCATCTGCTGAGAAATGGGCACGGTGCAGGATGTTGGCCATATTAACCAGGGCCACATCCTTGTGCTGCCTACAAATATAACACACACACACAAGCAAACAGAGTGTGAGGATGTGGACAAAAGAGCAATCTCGAACAATAAACAGTATACTAGAGCAGTTGCCTTCTGACTAGCCTGACAGTACCTTGGGGAGAAATGCAGAGCGCGCACTACACAGTCCACTGCTTTCTGTGGCTCGTTCTTCATACGCCAATAAAATGACGCCATGTTGTACAGCACCCAGGATGATGAGTTCTGAAACACACAATCGCACAGACATTTTTTTTGATTTCTTGAAATGACTGACTGCTAACTGTTAGGTTAGTTTTTCCCCAACATAGTTTTAATTTTTATTTCTATTATGCTGACTTTCTGATACTGTGAATTAGTGCTACACAGTATGACCAAAAATAAGAATCATGGTATTTTTTAAAGATTTGAGCAGTTTCATGGTGTTTATTGTGTTGTTGTTTTTTGCATGACTGAGCCTTTATCTAGGTTGAAAGTGGCTAATTCTACTGTTAACATAGAGGTTTACATTAATCATCGCCTGTAGCAGCATAATGGCTAACTGCAAAGAGATCTATATATCCGGGGCAATTTGCCGGCTATCTGACACGTGCATTGACACCACAGAAAGATTGTGAGGAATGTTGCTTGTCCACTTTTTACTGTCCAAGCAACAGCCTCAGATATAAACAAACTGAAGATGTTGACAATGATGTGCAAACTCCAGACGTAGTACCCTATAGTACAGTAGTTAGCTATAATGGCTCCTGAAAGAGGAAGGTTCCTGTGTTTACTTTCGTTTAGAGTCAAAAACAAACTTTTGAAGTGATCTGTGTTAAAATCCTGTTTATTTCTAAAGCAGTGGCACCGATAACCGTCATTATATGTGAGGCCTCGCTCACTACTGCTTGCCATCAATACATCTACAAAACCACACCAATTTTCTGATGCTGTTTGTTTCTGATGCCATTTTCAACACACGTCATGCTTATGTGCTCAATGTGCAAAAGGCTAAACTTGTATATTTGTGAGACAAAGTTGTGAAGGTAGAACTTACCATCAGTAACCCTTGATGGATGCGATGGCCCACATCATCAATACTGCGGCCCAGCTTCTGAGACAATGAACTAAAAATAGGGTCCTCCTTAGAAAGCAATGGGGAGGTAAGGTTTGCCCTCTCTTGAACACCCTGGAACAGACCAAAGTCAAAATGATCTTTCAAATTCAATTTACAAACATTTCTGCTTGCAGCTGACGGGAGCATGTTTCCGCAAACCAACCTCTGAAGCACAGATTTAAAATGTCTGTGAAATTACATAAAAACAAATCTGATGTTCTGTCCAACCTGTGATCCTCAACCTGATAAAGTCAGTACAGATAATAAAAAGATGACCTATTGAAATAAAGCAGAGACAACTGGCCTTTAATCTGTACCCAAGGGTCTTATTTCTAAAATAGTTTCTGGACTTAAATGCAACCACAAGATCAAATCATGTTGTTCTCGAGATCAAGAAACACAGATTACAGTAATTTGCATATTATGTCCTCAGAGACCATTTTTAATACTAAAAGGGTCACGGACTATAAATGTCTTAGCATCTGTTCCGAATTGAAATCTACATTTAAATATCATACAGACAAACTTGTTAATAAACTGCAACACCAGCTTGGCTTTTTGTACAGACACAAAACTAGTTTTCCTTTCAGATACAAGAAGATGACTTTTAAAGCAGATTCTTTTCTGAATTTTCTGGCCCACTCTGGTCCTTTAGATTACATTTTTCATTACACTGTCAGGGTCATTACTGAGGATAATTACAAGACTCCACTGCATTACATTTGATGAGGTTAATTTAGCTTTCCTGACTGCGAATCTTGAGTACTGTTGGTATTCAGATATCTGTAAATGTCCAGGTTATATCTCATCTTTGGTGCTCTTGAACTCTGGTCAACGCTTCATTCACATTAGTGTCTGACCGACAACTCAGTAACCCAGCACCAGAACTGATCCAGATAAGACTTATTTTGCTGTTAGCACACTGATCAAATTAATAATCTACAAAACCACCATCAAACCAAAATACTTATACTCATACTTAAAGATCCATCATTCTTACATTTTATCCTGGCCCTTCTATGACTGTTTTAACTGTGAACCAATATTGGAGTATTTATTATTTTCTACTGTGTCTGTTCATGTGACAATATTAAGATTATTTTAAGAGTGGAGAGTACTGAGTGGAGAGCAGCATCTCATAAACAGATGAGTAAGTTTGTATATTATTCCTAACACATTTTATTCAGTCATGAAGAATAAAGCAATTGAGATGATACTCATTAACATCTTTTTCAGCTCTAAACACAAACAATTGAGAAGTTTGGTCTCTACTCACCCTGAGATGCTGGAAAGCATGGATACTATAAGGTAGTTCAAAAATGTTGGTGCAGTCAGGCTTTTCTAGATCTGGAGGCAAAGCTGATCGAGAATCCACATAATCTTCAGGGCTACAGGAACGAGGGAAGAAGATGATTACCACATATTCAAAAAACTGAAAAAAGCATTATTTGATACACTGATCTGGCACTAAAAGAAAATATACTATGATAAATTATCTTACCGACAAAACTGTCAAATAAAAACAAGAAATAACAGTGACAGTTACAATGACTAAGGTTAGGCATTTAATTTGAGGCAATAACAATAATTATATGGAAAAAAATTACTTGAAAAAAATACCACAGACAGTCCTTCATGATGATACTGAGACTATGTGCACAATTGTGTGTACCCTCACCTCTGTCATTAGGCTATATACAGATTTAAATGGTGCTCAGTACCCTAATCACCACAAAAAAACATCATGGAGAAAATACAAATATTAGCATAAACATGTTTTCTTTGTATCATTTCTCTTTCCTGACACTCACCTGATGTCTTTGCTTTCCAAGGAGATATAAGTGCCATCATATAGATCCAGGTCTCCCAGGGGTACCTTAGCCATGACACAGTCTGCATCCTCTTTGTAGTGTCGCTGCTCAAGCCCTGTGTCCCTGTCCTCGTTCTCCTCGATGTGTATCTTCTGTGCCACGAGCTGCTTCTGCTCGACAAGAACCAAGAACCAAGAACAATGAAATCAGTGAAGAAATGGGGACAAATTAAGAAACTCAAAATAAAGAAGAAGACAGTGATTAGAAGGAATTTAAATAATATGCATTATAATGGTTGCAGAGGTTGAAAGTATTCGTTGATTGATTGACTGTGCCCTTTTCCCTTTCTCTCTCTCCTTCAACCACAACCAATCAAGCAGATGGCCGTCCACCTCTAGCTAGGTTCTGTCTATTCTTACCATTAAAAGGGAGTTTCTCCTTTCCTTTCCTTTTCGCCAGGTGCTTGCTCATGTAGGAATGTTGGGTCTCTTTAAATTAAATTAAAGGTCATACTGTCTAGAACCTGATCTATGTGAAAAGTGTCTTGAGATAACTTTTGTTGTGATTTGGCACTATATTAATAAAGATTGATTGATTAATTGTGTTAAAGTAAAAGAGCACATCTGTTCCAATAAATCTAAATGACAGTCGTCTTAGAGAGATTAGCACTTTTACAACCAGAATGAAAACCAGAAGTGAAACCTGCTTGGAGAAACACATCATGGCATGACACCAGTCCAAATTAAAACTCTCACACACCTCTAGTTTCTTGAGGTAATTAACTCGGGTCTCTTGCCTCATGAAGATCACTACATCATGTGGATGCTTCAGATTCAAAGGGGAGTCAACCTGAAACGAAAAAGCAATGCGATGAGGACTCAGTAACAGTCAGCAAGTTCGAGGGGGCGAAACACACTCAGCCTAAAAGATAAATCTGATAATATGACAGCATACATGCATACATTACAAATACAAAATCATGTAAGAAATGCTCTATAATTAGCTACACAGCTTGTGACATAAACATAAACACTATTTTTCCTCTTTCAATGAAGGTATAGCAGCTTGCTGGCAAATAAGCAACGACTTACAACACAGTCATCTCGAGCATGTATTAATTATTGATTATGACATATTGATTAGCAGATTTCCAGCGAGGACGCCTGACATGGGCCTGAAATATTTTGGTCATCTTGACCTCAAACACCTTACTAGTTTTAAGGTAGCTGATGGAAGCTAATAGACATAGCGACACTAAACCACTAAACATATTGTGGGGAATTGAATGTTAAGTTTTTTATTTTATTTTAACATTACCGACATGGTTAAATGAGTCAAACAAGCTACTAACATTACATTATAACAGGACAATATAAACCAAAATGTTCACTGCTGATTGATGCTAGCAGAGGTAGCCTTTTTACGAGCTAGCCAAGCCTAAACGTAAGCGTTAGCAGGGTCATACTTGTTGTTGAATCTTTCCATCCTCCGTGACAACCCAGTGGGTCGTAGCTCCACCAGAGTCCACCACCAGTATGCAGAGGAGGATAAAAAGCTTCCCCTGAAATGAAGGTTTTCGCGAATAGTTGACACGACAGGGCAAAGACTCAGGATAGATTTTCCTGAGGTCCGCCATTTTTCTGTCTCTTTTTTTTTTTTGGCTCTGTGGCAACAAGGCAAGGCAAAGGAAAGGAGGCGCAGTAGCAGCCTCCAACCACCAGGGGGCGCTCAAGGGGAGGCGCAGTAGCAGCCTCCGACCACCAGGGGGGCGCTCAAGGTGAAACACTATAAAAAAAAAAAAAATCCCAACAGGTTATCTGCGATGACGTTTGGAAAGAAAAAACAGGAAACACTGTAGAAACGAAAACTTCTAGACGTTTTTCAAGGCAAAGGGTGAGCCCCCATGTAACGTTATATAAATGCCCTTACACACACCAGGGAGTATTTTAAGCCTGTTGAAGGACGTGTTTCATCACTGCTGGTCAGTATCTTCCTTTTTATTTGTCTCTCTTTTTATTAAAGAAATCGTGTTCAGGTTTGAAAGTTGTAGTTCCGCATCCACGGACATGAGTGTCAACGTTGTCAACACGGTTTTCATTGTAAAAAAAAAAAAATACATATGTTTTTTTTTTGTTTTATTGTTTTATATGTACCGAAATAATTTGGGGACTTTCTGCGTTAGTTACACCGTATTAGCTGTGTAACCAGAGTAGTTAGGGCCTTGTTGAGTCATGCTAATTATGAAAACTAATGACTTTATAACGCTGTTTCCCACTCAGGTGTAGCTTTACCTTATTTTTTATTTATAGTTATATAAATAACTATAGTTTCGACACTTGTTCAATCTATTTTTCTCTAACAGTATTATTAACAGATGTGGTGTCCATGCTTACACATCTGCAGCTGTGCATTTACTAAATAAACTGTAATTGTGTTGATATTATTTATTTTTCTCCACGATACAGAGAAGTACCCTGACCAGAAAAATAGTAATCTACTTCAGGGTTTAAATACTATTTTATGTTACCTTTAAATCTATTAAAATATTAAATAAGAAAGATTCAGTACATTACTTCACTAGTAATTCATTAGTACTGTGGGTATTTTAGACTAGAGATTTGTTTTGGTGAGCTCACTCAAAACAAAAACAAAACTGGAACCTCAAGACATGACATAAGCAGATTGAGACATTTAAGAAGTGTTAAAATCATAGTTGAGCTTCGTCAATCTATAAAACCTTTATGAATAGAAAAATGATAAATAAACTAAACAATTAGTCAGGTTAGTTGATTTACAGAAAGCCAAAGTCATCTTTATGTCATTTTTCAAGCAAAAAGCATTAATTACCTTGTGCTTCCTTTGTAATATTTCTTTGTATTTCTGAATATCTTTGGATTTTGGACCGTTGGTCAGACAAACATTAGGTGTCAGCAGCAGGTTCCTGGTTTAATAAGGAACACGTGTTTTATTTCCTGATGCACATCATTGAAAAAGAGATGTGCACTTATCTGTGAGTGCTGATAACTCTGTTTGTAATTTGTGAGCCAGTTCTTATATTTAAACAGTAAGTGTTGCAATACTTCAGGTATTGTGAAGGTGAGGATACTCCATACCAGCACAATAAAATTGCATCATAACATCCTGCGATAGGGGAAAATGTTCTAGCTGCCCTAAAAGGAAAAGTCTTTCCTGAGCTGTCTTCATTATGGTTGCAGTGGTGACCTCTCACTTTAAAGAAACATGGAATAGTTGCTGATGCCACCCTTTGATTTCTCATTTTTGTCCTGTTATCCACAGATGGCTTGCTTTGATAGTAATAAGGGGAGTTTGGAGGAGGACAGTTATGAAGGAGCTGTCTGTGGAGAGCTGTCCAGCTGTGCCTTGGCAATGCTGGAAAAGGAACAAGAATCAATGCTCAGCCCCTCAGAGAGCCCTGGCACCTTCATCAGCAGCAACTCCAGCAGTCTTCAGGCTGCCGTCCCCCTCCAGGGCTACGACGTGGAGTTCGACCCACCTCTAGAGAGTAAATATGAGTGCCCTATCTGCCTCATGGCTTTGAGGAATGCCATCCAAACACCCTGTGGTCACCGTTTCTGCAAGAACTGCATTGAGAAGTCCATTCGGTATGCTACTGTGTAACTGTCTTGAGAATATTGAGCACTAATTTAGGTTTGTAATGCAATTTTATTAACAACTGTGTCACAGCTCATTCTTGAAGATGTGTTAATTCTTTGTTAGCAATAGCAGCAGAACTATCTGTCTTAGGTCCTTTCTACTGTAAATGATGCAACATAAAGGGCACCTACTGATAATCATAAGGCTAAATCTAAAGGATTCCTTTTCTTCCTCCTGCCATACAGTGACACAGGACAGAAATGCCCTGTGGACAATGAAATGCTGTCAGAAGACCAGCTGTTTCCTGATAACTTTGCCAAACGGGAGATTCTTTCATTAACTGTTCGCTGTCCAAATGCTGGCTGTGATGACAAAATGGAGCTCCGACATTTGGAGGTGAGAATTTTAAAGGATACGATTACAAGTATACAAGTTTACAAGTATACAAGTTTTCAAGTTTGTCATAAAAGAATAGTCACATTTACAGGATGTTGCAACGGGTTTTATGTGCTGTAATCATTCCTCCAGTCAAAGATCCACAGACCTTGTTACGTGCTAAAACTCAGTCCAAAGTTTATCTGAAAGTAATGTAAGGTTTCAGCAGTCTGGGTAGTTTACCAAAGTTGTTAAGTTGTTATTTTAATGCATATGAAGCACTGTGCAGCAACTGTAGATTGATGCAGGTTTCAACATTTTAAGAGGCAGTTAGTACAGAGGATCTCAAATTGTGATGAATTCATAATTAACACTTTCACAACATTTTGTATCTTTCCCTGATGTATGACCACAATAATGGAGTAAAGAGGGACTTCAGGGGCTATGATACTATTTCTTGTTATGGCATTTAATTCTCTGGTTTAGACAATTAATATATATAAGAACCACTGCTATAATACTGTTACTGAATAAAATTAACTGCATTGTTTAAATATTTTGTTTTCCTTTCAGAAACATGTGGTGCAGTGTCAGTTTGCAACTGTGCCTTGCCCACTGTGCCAAAAGTCTGTGAGAAAAAGCTACCTAGAGGAGCACAAAACGAATGAGTGCCTAAGGAGACCTGTGTCGTGTTCAGACTGTGTGGCATGCTTTGTATTTGAGGAGAGAGAGGTACCGTTGACTCACTCATGGCATTGTTCCTCTTGCCTTTTTCTAGAATAGTTATTCAAGCAAAATCACTTACCTTTACCATGTATCAATGAGGATTAGTCTCCTTACAGTATGGTTTCGGTTTCCTTTCAGCTTCATGAGCTGCAGTGTCCCTTTGCCAATGTCAAGTGCCAGTACTGTGAGATGGATCTCATCAGAGACCAGGTGAGTCAGTGCTGGATGACTAACGGCTGTATTCCATTTATGTGTGCTTGTTCCCCTAGTGTTGTAAATGTAAACTCACTGGCATGGCTTACTGGAACATTATATTTATCATTATATTTATTTTACAGCAATCACAAGTCAAAATGTCTGTTGTCAAAAAATGCTACATCAAAGATCTTTTTTACACTTCTGAATTGTTATTCATTTAGCCAACTTCTGCCAAAAGGAACTTCTCTTTTGTTTGAACAATGGGGAACCTTTCCACACCCACTCACTGCGCGTGTCACAGCTGATGTGGGTACACACTGTTTCCACAATAGTAACTGCGAGTGATGGTGATTGAATGATTGAAGGAGTTTTTCCCAAAATGTTTTTCCCATTGAATTTTTTTCACGTTTATGCAGTAAAAGCTTGCCGAAATGCTTTTTGAAACGTCATTTGAGTAAATATAAGTGAAGCTGAGCTGATTATTGTTTTGTTTTTTTGTTTATTTTTTCAGATTGGGCCTCATTGTGATACAGATTGCCCAAAAGCACCAATTGCCTGTAACTTTAGCACCTTTGGATGTAAGGAAAGGGTAGGTTATCAAATGTAAAGCTTCTTGTTTTACAAAGTATATCATTGACACACTGATGACACACTGCTTATTACAAAATTATTAGTCATTTTAGTCAACTAGACCAAATTTTTAAAAAAGGAAAAAATGTGTTCCTCTGTAGATGCAGCGCCACAACTTGGCTCAGCACATGCAGGAGTTCACACAGATGCATATGCGCTACATGGCGGAGTTCCTGCGTGGCTTTAGCCTTAATGGCACCACCCCAAAATCACTCTGGGCACTTGCACCATCTGTTTCCTCTGAGGATCAAGGATCTGCAGCATCAGTATCCGCCTCTGGTGGTTCCAGAGGAACTGTAAGCTGCAACAGCAGCTTTGCCCCTTCTCAGCCTAGCGAAGAGATGCAGAGGCTCCGGGAGATGGATGGACGACTGGTGAAACAGGATCACCAGCTACGTGAGCTCATCATCTTAAAAGATACACGGGTATGAGAAGTCCTTCAGCATATGTGGGTGCAGTTTGTCTATGTAATCACAGGATCTATCTTCATATCCGACACGTCCCTGTAATGTCTTGATGTCCGATCTCTGCCGTATGTATCAGACAATGCAGAAATGGAATTGGAAGTTAGGCAGGTCATTTTAACTTACATGTATTAGTTGATTGAATGCAGAGCCAGATGGTTTTTAAAGGACATAGACAAATGAAAGAATCACGTTTCATACTTATGTGGTACTTTGAGTTAATAATAATAGTTATATTTTGGAAGAAAGTGAATAAGCTGAAATGTAAAACATGCTTTTGTAGAAAATATTTCTATTACAAGAAGTCATGAGCCATGACTTAATCAGTTATAGATTTCTATTATTTTTCAAGACCTGTCTTTTCTTTTCCCGATGTTAAAATACAGCACATTTTCTCTACCTGTTAAAGATATTTTAGATCCTCCCATCATCGTTTTTAATCCACTGTTTGTAATTTAAAACTATTGTCCCATCTCTTCTTTAGGCAGGCCAGCTTGCGGAGCTCCAGCGTAGGGTGTCTATGCTGGAGGACACAGTGAAGGAGCTGGAGGCTCAGCAGTGCCACGGTATCTTCATCTGGCGCCTCAAAAATTTCTCTTCCCACCTGCGGAACCAAGAAGCAGGACAGCCAGTAGTTGAGCACAGCCCAGGCTTCTACACTGGTCGCCCAGGCTACAAACTGTGCCTGCGCTTACACCTGCAGACCCCCAACGCCCCACGCTGCTCCAACTTCATCTCCCTATTTGTCCACACCATGCAAGGAGCTTATGATGGGCTGCTGACCTGGCCGTTCCAGGGCACCATCCGACTCGCCATCCTAGACCAGGGCCCTGAGGGTCAGCACCACATGGAGCTGATGGAGACTAAGCCAGACCTGCAAGCTTTCCAGAAGCCCACCATCCAGCGCAACCCTAAAGGATTTGGCTACGTGACCTTTCTGCACCTGACACAGCTGAGTCAGAGATCCTTTGTTAAAGACGACACACTTCTTATCCGCTGTGAAGTCACGCCACGTTTCGACAATGTGTTTCACCGTGAGGGACCAACAGTGCAGCCTAGAGGGCCCGAGGCCTCAGTTTCAAGGGACTAAAATCAAAATGATATCTATGGGTTAATTTACTGTGTCTATGCCAGTCATGCTGTGATGTCAGTATAGTGTTTCAATACTGCTAGATTGATTTCAATTGTTGGTTGGTTGGAGGAAAAAGTTGGTGCTCACACTCATTTAAAATTTTGACAGTGCAAGCATTGTTGTATGCTAGTATTTATTTGTTCATCAACTTTTGTCAATGTGATTTTTGTTTTTATAGATAAATGCAAACATTTTGAAATTTGTCTTCACACCTGCATGGTACAAACTTTCAGCAAGCCCCATACGTTCAAATAGTTTAAATAGTCAATAATGTATAATCAGCTGAAAATACCAGTTTAAGATGTCCATTTGTTTGTTGTTTATTTCCTGGTTTTTGGAGAAAGCACTGAATGTTATAGATACCTTGTAGAATCTTTGGCCACTAGTGGTACTGTAGAGCAATACATGAATGAACGTTTTGTATTTCATTTTCTACTAACTGTGCATGCAGATCCATATGTGTACACACAAGCAAGTACACATTCATGCTGACTGCATAGGTCAGAAATGCAAATAAGTAGTTGTGTATATAAGAAAACCAAGCTCTCTCGAATTGCACTGGGCTGTGGGACAGTCTCTGTGTCGTGATTTGAATCACAGGTCAATTGATTGAGTGGCTTGTTCTCAAAAACATCTTTTCACTCCTCCACAATTTTTACAAAATTAATGTTACACATGGAATTTTTGACTATGTGGAAGGAACCTTCAAGGACTCTAATGTGCATACACTGTGGACCTTAAAACATGGATGCCTGGACAACCTTTTCTTTGTCAGCGCCAGGTGAAAAACTAATTTGGAATTAATGAGGCAAACTCTTGGAACACAGTCTCCATTTCTCAGTGATTTAACCATGAAGCATAGGACTATCATGTGAACTGGAGAGGTTGAAGCTGCATTTATATGTGCATATATATGTGTGTGTGTGTGTGTGTGTGTGTGTGTGTGTGTGTGTGTGTATATATATATATATATATATATATACACACACATGTTCCTTCACTTTTATGATATTCCACTGATTGAAATTTGATGCTGGTGGTAAATTGGCAAGTAACGTATGTGTCTATAGAAGCTGATGCTGGAATTTATGAAGAAGGAAATTCAATCAACTGATAGGCTACACAGTACACAATACATTTTAATGAGAAACACTGTCTGTAAACATGACTGCTTGGTTACAAAAAAACTCCAGAGGGTACCTTTTATTTTAAGTTATTTTATTGTAAGAAAAATGAACTCAGACACATATTCATGTACTTTTGAAGTTCAGCTTGCCACGCTTCATCAGTTTTGACTGTACTTGTGACTGACTTGTGTCGTCATCGGCAAATTAATGATAGCACTCTCTTTGAACTCAATGGGCCTTCTGTTTACCAGCTTTTGGCATTGCTGTATATTTTTGATGAATATGTCACAGCTTTGCATATCAGCAAGTAGGTTGCTATCAGTAAATATTAACATAATTCATGGTGCCTTCATCACACATTCCTGCCTAATGTGATCTCTGCTGAAAACCGCATGGAGTTGACGTAGCACTGTATCTAACAGTAGTCATCCAACTTCATTGATTAATACTTTAAAACAATATGCTGCCTGTTTAGCCTTTACTTTACAGCTGTAGGTAATAGGCTGAATTGTATTTTGTTGTTTTTCTGCCTTTAGTATTGCATTGCTATGGCATTCAATGCGATTTCACTGTGTAAACATTGATCACTGTTTTACCTTGACCTTATTTACCTTGACAACTGAATAGTTGTTTGCTCTTAATGAATTAAATATATACTCAAAAATTATTATATTATTTACTAATTACAGCCAAGCCTTCTTCAACACACACCCACTACTGACTTGGGCTATATATTAATGATATACAAATTATTATGAATCATTATTGAAAACCAGAGAGACATCAATCATTACTACATAATTTTATTAAACCAAATGCAAAACCAAATAAGTGCCAATTTCCTCCAATTACATCATAATCCTCATACCTCAAAATATTAAAGATAATTATAGTAGTATTGTAACTGTCTGTCTGTATGCTACCAGCAACCTTTATTGCTTTTATTCATCAATGTAAGGGAATTTTTTGTTAGCGCCGTATCCCGGGTGACCTGGTCTGGCTTCTGCTCCTCCTTGTTTGGCTTCTTTCTCTGGTTGACTTTGAGGTGTGTCACTGCTGGGGCTGCTTGGGTTGTAGCCTGTCAAAGACACTGTACATTTTGTGCACATGAAATAATATTGAACTATACAAAAATACAAAGGACATAATCACACAAGAGTACAATCACATTATGTTTCCTGTCTTGTAGTTGTCTTTCTGATTGACACTTGACTCACTTGGTGCTCTCGGAGCCTCTTTCCCACACTTCAGTGTGCTCTGAGCAAAGCACTCCGCCATCCAGGACAATACCTCTCCACAGTATCTGATCTAAAGACAAATACACAGATGACTGAGAGTTATGTTAACTGTCACTGTCTGTCACATTATTTACAGGCTACATTTTTATGTGAAATAGGAAGTTAGGAAAATGCAACCTGGTGTTGAGATGGTGTTCAGCACTTCATAAGTCTTACCTGAGCTTCCATGACTGCCAGTCGTTTCTCTTGGTCCCTGAACCCACCAACAATCCTCAGCAAGCTCTGGACCCTTGGTAACAAACAAGCCGTGATCAAAACCATACCATAATACAAATGTTCCACACAAGTTTTGAAGTAGACTGACAGGCCTTACTTAGCCCTATTTAAGACTGCATTAATCATTTTAGCCACCAGGGGTCAGAAAAGCTTAAAATCCAGCTATAGTTTGATGCTGGACAGGCAGTGTACAGCTCGTTTATCAGAGCTTGTTTTATTTACTAATTAATTCTAATTAATGCAGTTTTAAAGAAACAAAAATATCCATAATCATCTAGTCAACCACAAGGTTATATCTTCAGCTCTATGATTATACTCTGACTGTGCCACAGCTAACCCAGAGCAAAACAATATAGTTACTTTGAGGAGGTACTCTTGAGTCTCTCCTCACTGCTCTCCCAGTGCTGACGCTCCAGTTTGGCCAGGTAGTTCTCTTTCTGTACTGTCTCCCATGTTATCAGCCTCTGGTCTAGTCCTGCTGGCAGCTCTCTCTCTGGTAAAAAAAAAACCCACACATACATGGAAGCAGTCCAACAACCAGTTAACCGTTAATCAGGCAATTTCCATGGCTAGGGCAGGGAAAGGACAGAGATAAGCACACTGTGTGTTTGCCAATGTCCCTTTATAGAAATATGCTGAACTTTACATATGGAACTATCATACCAAGATGCTCCTGTTTGGGCTCAGGCCGTTTGATAAGGCTGAGGAGGAGCTGAGAGAGGTGGCTGATGATAATGAAGGGTGGAGCCAGTGCTGGGCGACTGTGGTACTCTACGATCAAGTTGTATCTCTGGAACTTCCAGAAAATGTCCGTGTTGCCCTGCACTACCTGGAAGGTGTAGCTAAAAATGGGAACAAAAAGCCAATTTATTAGCTCTAATACAATCAGGATGTGTGATTCTATTGATAAACAGTATTTTTCTCAATGCCTGACCTGAACATGGCAATTAGCAGGTTGAGCAGCAGGACATTGGTGACAAGAAGGAAGATTACAAGAAGCAGGATGACCAGCCAGTTGGCATAGACGTTGGGACATGGCGGTCGTAGGCCCATGATAATCTCATCTTTGTCATTGGTGCAGTTAATTTCAGGCATACGAGCAGCTGTACATTTAATAAAAGGACAAATAAATTTGATCAATAGACATTACATTCTCGCCAACAGAACGATCAAAACATAACATTACACATGACAATGCACTAATGGTTTCATCATATTTACAGATATATGAAATCTACTGTAATTTACCATCTATTTCCTCCAGTGGGATCTGGCCAAAAATGTGCAGGTAAGGGCGATACAAGGCTCTGCGAAACACCCAGTCAATCCTTGGGTCGTTAGGGTGAAGAAGAGCCTGGGTAGCTACGCCGTACGCAATGAGCCACACACTCAGGAAGAAGAGGAAGAAGAAGACATCCTTCATCTGAAATGAAAAAAGTCTTCATCATTTTTATGTGCGTAACAGAAGCTCTTCACTATCTCAATCTATGAACATCACTTTGTATTATATGTAGTTAAATGCTTTGATAGGAGCACTTTGTTTTACTCACCATTCTCTCCACGATGATGATCTTGGGGCCCAGCTGCTTATGAATGGCAAAGATGTGGATCAAACGTAGAGTGAATACCATGAAGTCAATTGCTAGAACTGTCCTTCCTGCCTCATAGGTGTTTTCAACCATCCTGCAAAACCAAAGAAAACAGACATTTCTCACTCACTTCTCTTTTTCCCCAAAGTATTTTGTTGACTTGTTTATTTTTCTAGTAATTTACTATGGTCTTGATAAAGTGTCACTCATATCACTTAATGTTATATACCTGCACGATACTCCAACAACAAAGAGTGAGATGGCAACCATGTCGCACTTGTTCCAGTTGTCTTCCACATAAAGTTTGAACTTCTTCAAGATGTTCATCTCTTCATCCGTGAAGAAGCTCTGTGTCATGAGAGATAGTTTATGGGCTACTATAAAACATAATCATTTGTACATTTTTGAAAAATCAAAAAGTAAATGTAGTGTAGTGTATTTCTGTTACACAAGCCTTGCTTCTCTTTCTGTTCACAAATGTGCACTTAGTAGGATTGGTAAATTGAGAAAAACTGATTTGTTAAGACAGAAGTGAAAATATACTATATATATATTTTTTTTTTTTTCTATTTTAGAGCTGAGCAAGACATTCTTCATGTTTGCCTGCCCTCTGCCAGGTCATACCTGCACGGCCAAAAGGGAGTTAGTGGGTACACATCCATACTGTCCCAAATTCTTATTCCACTTAAATGCCTTTTACACCTAGAGTGTAAGGTTTAATGTCTCCTGTAGGTTTGAACAAGGCACCTGTAAGTGCACTGAGAACCAGTGTTCGGTCTCTAGATGGCAGAATTGGTTCGAAAACAAGCTGAAAGCAGTATGATGCTTTTAAAAAGTGATTCACTGTTGTGATTGTCATACCACAAAGGCCAACGTGATCTCAAAATAACTATCCATGTAATGCCAGTTACAGCATCACAAGAATGAACAGGATGCATTGATAAACAACAAAATCACATCTCTTGCACGACTGCTTATAGTTGCCATTTGAGATCACAGGGTCCTTTCAAGGTACTACTTCCTATAGCTTGTTTTGTCTTGAGACAAAAAATGTAACTATAAAGCAGGATGGGTCTGTGTTTTTTCATGGCTGTTTATGCACCACACTGCTGTCTGATCTCTTCAGGACATAAATGGTTTGTAAACTCAGATCGAAGATTCTGTGAAAAAATCATATGATGTAGAACTAGAAAGAAGGGTTCACCAACTATGAGTGAAATGATAATTAACACAGATGTATAACTTTTTACAAAATTTGAGCCAATAAAGGAAAATTTTATAAATAACAACAAAAACAATGTCTGGAATAATGCACTGTTGACACTATATTGTACAGATTTGAAAACCTTCATTAGAACCAGTGAGGTCTGCCGATGTAATGAGCAACCCCATTGGTACCAACACTAACCAATTCATGCAACAACATATTGTTTGTCACTACTATGAGAGAGTGAGCAGCCTTGCACCAGCCCATCTACCAGATTCAACCCTAACCTTGTTCTAACAGGGGCCCCTGTGGCGTTTTCTTCTTTAGGGAGAGGCATGCACCCCAGAGCCATCTCTTTGAAGGCACAGGGGCCCCGCTGGGCTTGGTAAAATGCCATGCCAGCCGCCTGCAGCAATGTGGTTCTCTTTTTGGAAACCTGTGCCATAGTTCTATTCAGCTCAGGGACATTCTGAGGTGCATGGTGAAAAGACCAGCTGAGGGAACAGCGGTGAAGGCCTGTCTCATCTGGGGCTTTTGTGCCCAAGGGAAGAAGGGTCAATGGGATCTGAGCAATAAGGGATCATGCTTGTCTGACCTGGCTCACTGGGAGGGAGTCAGGCAGAGAGGTGAAAGGCTCATGAATCCTTAAAGCCCCAGAGAGAATGAGCTCGTTGTAGCAATTCACATCACCTCCTACTCAGATGTGTCTGACTTGTCAGGCCTGAACACTAACATGCAAACGAAGCTAAACGAAATGACAATTCCTAAAGAATGAGTGTCACAGTGCATTGGTAGATAGATACAGCTCCCTAACAAAAAAATACAAAATAATGATCTAGAGACTTAGAATATGTGTGCAAATACAAAATAGAACCGGTGGGATTGAATGCCTTGGCAGTCACCTGTCGAATTTCCTCCAGCACCAAGGTGAAGACCCAGAAGTAGAGCATTATCTCTGGAGCTCCAGGGCCAAGGGGTGGTGGTGGGCGGAAGTCCAGCAGGAGCACGTAGGTGAAGAGGCAGAGGAAGGCAAAGTACATGATGACATTACCAAGGAACACGGTGACAGCAGCGCTCCAGAAGCGACGCCAGCGGCGAAGCAAGAAACGCCACCACACTGAGGCACAGCTCTGAGCTGCTGGGCCTCCAGCTGGAGAGTCCCTGGAAAACAAAGAGTGGGAAAAACTATGAATTATTTATTCAACTCCTTTTACATACAAAACAAAACCAACAAGAAATAATTATCTAAGCATAGGGTTTATCCTGGCTTCTTAAATTGGAGTGTGGTAAGATTATTGATGCTGTTTAAACCATTGGCTTAGCTGGTTCGTGGATGCATAGATATTATGTGTTACTGTCACTAATGTCATTGATGTATTTTATGTATGCCTCTGGGATGGGTCTTCAGTATATTTACGATATGTAGTTTATTATCTACAAGTATATATTAAGTATGTAATATACTTAAAAGTCAAACAAAGATAAGTCTTACTATTATTTAATTACATCTTCATCATTATTTGTCTACAAACTCACAAAGGATCATCATCATCTCTTAGGAGTAGAGCATTTTCTGTATCCATACTGTCGAGCTCCACAAACTGCTCTCGACCGTTACGATTATCCAGCTCCTCGTCGCTGAGAAACACACGTGATAGTGTCAGTGCACATAACAAAGAGACACATGAGCACACATTGTACAACCTCGTGGCTAAGAAAGAGGGTGAATCACCTGAACTTTATGAGGTTGGTCCAGATGAGAGGCGGACAGAAGAAAGACACCACAAGCTTGGAGATGGCTGTGTCTGTTCTCATCGCCCCCCACCAAATTTTTGTGAGGAGAGCCTGCAATAACAGCTTAGTTTTTAATCATAATTTAGCTTCAAATCACACAGGGTTATGTATCAGTGAAACACTAACCTGTGTGTACAACAAGAGGGCACCATAAGCCTTAGAATATTTCTGCCTTTCAGATTTGTGGCTAAATCCTTGAAAGTATCTTATGGTGAGTTACCCAAGCTGTTAAAAAATTGTTAATTCTCCTTGTTGATCAAGCCATCTCACATGATGTGTGAGCCATTTCCTTCTCCACAGCTGTACAGTTTTAGTAAGGTCATTTAAATGACATCTGATGCTGAGTCATGAGTCTTTTATAACAGTGAGACCCAGTAAAATACACATTATCTTGACACATTAAACATGCACTGAATTATAATTAACAGCTATCTATTTGAAAGGCTACATTATTCCAACAGTGTGCCTTAAATAAAATATTACCTGTCTGTCAAGGGTTTGCTGCATACTAACTTTAACTGCTTACACTGAATACCAATTAACTATCAACAATGACTTTGTAATGACAAGGACGTCTGTTGTAGGGGTGTTTAAGCAGAACTGTGTACTGAATGTTGTCCAGTTAAGTACATATTATCTAATGACATGCAATGCTCTGGAAAAGTTTTTTTTTTTTTTACAACTGCAGGGCAACTTATTTCACTGATTAACAAAAGTATTCCATTACCCTTGTCATCAGATGCTCAACAAGTTAAAACTGTTGAATGCAAGTTAAATATTGGCTGAATCAGTTAGAGCCAAGAGCCAAATGAGCATATGGATGTGTCTCCTTGTTACCTGAACTCCATCGTGGGCAAAGAAGGATTTGGCATCTGCCTCAGTTGCCAGGTTAAGAACTGTTGATTTGCTCCAGCAGTGTGTTCTCCTCACTAACAAAGCATAAGCTCTGTCTTCACTGTTGGAGTAACACTCCCCGAAGACATCTGCCATGATACATGAACAGCAGGTACACAGTGTCAACCACTCAGCTACATTCAAATTCATATTTTATTGCCCCCCGGTGGGATCTGTTTGTGCTTGTAAAAGAATACCAGTGATTTGAGGTCAGTGAAAAATAAAAAAACATGAACACCTTTTGCTTTGTTCGACCTTTATGTCTTCTGTTCACACTGTCAGCTATCATAATCGAACAGTTTAAACACTCACCAAGGGCAAACTGCTCATACTTGGCCTCCTTCATGCTACGTGCAGACTCAGCCTCAGATTCCAGTCGTGCCATCTCTTTCAGTATCTTACAACCCGCCAGCGCTGCCGCAACAGCCTCAGGGCCCTGCAGGATTAAAAGAAAGCCAGATCCAAGAAATGGGTCTAAGAGTGGGATCTGAGAAATCTAGTAGAGAATGTTAGAGAACTTCATCTTTTGTTCTCTGAATTGAGTGCGCCGTGTGCATCTGGGTGCAAATAATACATTTTCAAGTTCACCTGCTGTTTCTAAGAGCCCATGTAAATTACACTAAGCTCACAAATAGTATATCATTACTCTTTGCCCTATGTTTAGCAACAGCACTGATGTGAAAAAAAAACTTGTGTCAGAAAACCTCAATATCCTAGATTTAGTCCATCCCTTAAAGATTTTAGTGTAGGTGGCATAGCAGGTCACAACCCTATGTTGTAAAATGTGGTGTTGCAATGTTTTATGACCCTGGACACAACCAATTACAATCTAAGCTTGGAAATGATTAAAGTGGTGCTTTATACAGAAATAGAGAAAAACTACTATACCAGTGTTTTTGAAAATGGAAACCAATGAAAGAAAACAAAGTTAAATATATCTACTGCAGTGTTTGTAAATGTTCGATAGTTAGGCAAAGGATGAACGTGATTTTTACTAAATTGGCTAAGACAGGCTAAACTGATATGTTCCTTCAAGTGTAAGGTATATTCATTAGGAAAATTGATAATTTTAATTTTTTGGGTAAGTATATGTACTTTCACAATTTTTTTTATTTGTTTGTTTGTTTCCTTTTTACAGATTAAACAAATGGAGTATATTGCGTTCATATGACAGATTTGGAGGTGCTGGTAGGCAAAATTTCTTAACCTTTGGGCAAGGCCATGCTAGTTGTGTCCCCCTGTTTCCAGTCTTTATGCTAAGCTAAGTTAATCATCTCCTACCTTCAGCTGTATGTTGAACAGACACATCTAAGAGAGGTATAGATCTTCTTGTCTCACTCTCGGCAAGAAAGTAAATAAATGTATATTTCCAAATTGTTAACTATTTCTTTAAACTCAAACTTAAATATAAACGTATTTGTCACATATAACAACCAAATGAGGAGGGTGTTTATTGGAACCAGAGCGCTAAAAGACTCCCAATGAACTCTTTTATTTACAAAGAAAATCTTCAGCTAGTCCTTTCCTGTAAGATGGAATCGTACTACATTTTGTTCAATATATTATTGTCATTTTTTAACAGGCAAGGGCCCTATTTTGTTCATCATTTGTAGGAATAATATGAAAAATGTGTACATGAGGAGCAACATGCAGAAGGCTCTCTATTTGAAATGTTGTGGACCTCACCAAACATTTTTTAAACATCACACTGTATAATGTTACTCCTGGGTTCAAATTAAATTGAGATATTTTGCTAGCATAAGGCAGGGTACTAGGATAATTGTGATGAGGCCTTCAACATGAGAGATATCAAATTATGAATGCAGATATCCCGGAATACCTCTGAGTGGTAAAACGATTTGCAGTAGGGGGATGTACACACACTGAATGCAATTACCATATTTTCAGACAATGTTTGAAATAAGATGTAAGACAGGAGCACATCAGGGTGACCGCTTGTGAAATAACAGTAGGCTAATTGGTTCCCCTAGTTTGGGGAAAGGCAATAAATAAATGAAAGGTACCTTGAAATGTTGAAAACAAAGAGTAATTACCATTGATTGGTGTCATTTAAACAATTCATAAATCCCATGTCATGGTATATTTCTCATTAACTTAAGCAGGATTTCAATATACTTGCACTACCTCAACTTTCGTTGAATATACTGCCCTAGCAAGCAGCATGACCTTCATTTGAATAATGTTCTTGGAGATAAGATAGCTTTTTAGTTCACCTCAGTTCTTGATAAATATGCCGTTTGCTAGGCCCTTTTATCTAGAGTGACATTTTAATATGGCAGGACTGACCTACACCTGCACTGTGCTGGCCCACATCACTCTTTTTCACACTGAACACAGAATACAAACTAGAACAGTATAATTCAGCTCACTTCAGTTTGGTTTGAGTAGTTTTTGCCAGTGCCAGGCAAATTTAGACTTTTATTCATTGAACCACATAGTGTTACGCTGGAGCTGAATTGACTAAAGATGATGACAAGACTGACCATGGCCCAAAAGTAGTTAGCCATCTGCTGCCGGTTCTGAAGGACGGCCCAGAGGAAAAGATCCCTCCAAGGATGTTCGCAGCGTTCCTCTAATTCAGCCAGGTTCTTCTGGCTGTGGAACAGTCGACCCTTCGAAGGCTTCTCCTGGAGTACACAGAAAATGCGCTACATGTGATTGTATTGTAGTAGGAGCAGTTACACACAGTTTACACTATGTGAAATTATTAACTACATGAATCATACAAATCTGTGCCAGGTGGTATGATTTCAAAATCAATTACCTCCTGTGCTAGAGAGGTCATATTCTTCTGGTAGTCAGTTTGTCTGTCAACAGGATATGTAGATACATGCTGTGTCCTTCCTGCTGCTCTGTTGTTGTTTGTGGTTGTAACTTATTTTAGCCAATTTGTTTATTTAGTTCATCTAAGTTTCTTTGACTGCCTTATAAAATGTATCTTTTTACTATTATTATCTCAAAAATACATGAATTGATTTTTATGAAAGATATTAAACAGGTAGAAAAGATATTTCGAGTTTGATCATGAGCTGGAGCTTCTAAAGGTCTTTCTGAATGCCTTTTTTTAGCTATACAGCATGATACATAGGACATGCAATACACTACATAGAGAAAAAAGTAATGACTAATCCCAACACCATATTTACCGAATCATTTCTTTTAACATAGCAGCTGGTTTACTTTGCAATGATGAATGCATTATTTTTGTGTGTGTCTAATTTCAAGCAGTACTTTGGAGATCAGGTCCCATTTAGTGGGTCACAGGAAAAATGAAAAGAGTCATTAACTGACAGGATAGAAAACAACAATTACATAGTTCTGCTACACAAATTATCCTCAATTTTCTCATCATTGCTTCTTTTAAAAAATAAAAAAGAGAGATATTTTTACTTCTACCAAGCCCCATGTAATGGTCTGTTGAATTTCTTAATGTAATTCCTGTTAAATTACATCCTATTTTAGGGTAAAACAATACATAACACAAGAGAGCGATCATTCCAAAATGATGATTTCTCTGGAGATTAGTCTCAGTTTAGTAGAGAAAGACTGATTTTATAGGAGGGGCAGAAAGGATTACTTAAAAACTTATGAGGCCTTATTGGTAGGATTTTATGTTAAATGCAGAATCATATCACCATCAAAGATTCACTTTTTTCCAAGAAGTGAGTTTTACGATTAAATAAGTCTATTGTCTATTTCATTACATGTTGCAGGCCTCTAACATTTACTCAAATTAAATAATCTGAGAGGGTTAGAAGGGAAAATCTATTTCTGCTCACAACTCACGGACATATTCTAGCAGTGACAAGGGGTCACAAATTGACTTTGCTTCATTATACAGTGTCACAAACTAAAAAGGTTGAGTCCCACTGCCAGGAGCAATTCAAGATTTGACTTAATTCATCAGTTCAAAGTATTACATATTCAGTGCAGCATTCAATATATTACTCACTGTGGGAACCTTTTGGTAAAAGCCTTTGCAGGAGTCATGGAGAAAGTCTTTCAGCACTTTGGCAACCTCATACAGGGTGAAGCGGGGTTTCCGGTCCCCCTGTTCAGGTGGATGGTGTCCAGGAGGGCCGGGTGTCCTGGCAGCACCGAGCAGAAGCTGCTTCTCCTCGTACTTTTTGAGGAGTAGGTTATGGAGAAGGCTCTTCTCCGACACAGACCAATAGAGCTCCTGTAGACGACCGTAGGTAAGGAACTCACCCAGGTTCACACCGTTGTCCACAAAGAGGCGCACAAAGTCGGGCTTGTCATTGATCAAGGCATCCATCATCACCTCTTCAAGATCACATGCCTGCACAGATCATGTTTCCATGTTAGAGTGACTTAAAGAAACTGCTTTCTCTTCTTCCCAGTCAAAAGCTTTGTTGTCAGATTATTTTCTTATTTACTACAGTTTAAACTTGTTTGTCACTCTTATATTTGTGATATCTAAAACGTCATATTCCCTTTCATACTGATTGAATACACATTTTGACAGATAAGTGTAAAACTGACCCGCACGTTAGCATTGCCATTAATTTCGCTAAAAGCACCACCACGTATGATATGCTAAACTCTCACTTGATTGCAGAATGTTTGTTTTAACCTCACTGAATGTTGCACTAAACTGTAATAACCGGAATGAGACAAACCTTTTAGTTAGATTATCATGCGGGTGTTTGCCTCACCTTCCACTCCACGTCACCATTAAAGATGTCACTCTTGGCAATGTCCACTCTGTTCCAGGCCACAGCCAGCTTGAGTTCATCAAGGAAGTCTTGGGCTTCCTGACTCTGGCTCTTACAAGCTGACACACACACACACACACACACACACACACACACACACACACACACACCGCACAAAATGTCAATAGGCTCACAAGTCTTCAAATGTCAGGGTTCTATATCCGCATGTGTCAAGTCCCACACCTGTAATTGTACAGCCTTAGAAAATTGCAAGTTTCTTGATAACACATCTCACAAGAAGTATCTTACCCTTCACTAGAGCTTTGAGGATGACCGTGTCCAGCTCAGAGCTCTCCTGCTCAGGGTCATGGACAGTAAGGAGGTGCCTGTGATCCAGTATCTTCTGGATCTGATTGACAGGTTGACAGTCAGTCATTATATATCATATTTTTATTTGAGTGAAGTAATTGCTAATGAATTGTTTTTCTAAATTACAATCCCTTTGCCGCATGTTTCAGCTTAAAAAAAAACATTATTTGCATTTTTTTCCCTCCTCATTTATATTCTTAATTAGGTCATCACATATAAATTTTAAAGATAAGGATGAAAATCCCACTTTAGTTGCCCTCCCAATCTTTCCCAGTGTGCCCCATTTTTCTGGCAATGTTCAAGTCTTGTGATGTGCATATCTGTGTATGTGCCTGCCTCCATGCTGCGCACATCGCTCTCACCAGCTTGACCCAGTTACTGATGTCTGTGCTGTGGTGGGCATTTGGAAAGGTGTCCAGCAGCAGCTCATGAACACTGTCCATATCCCAGCAGCCCCTATTCATCAGCGTGACGAGGATGTCAGCCACGCCTCCTGAGCCTGCCAGAATCAGCCATGGTGTCGAATTGCCAATGCCTTTATACATCCGCTGCAGAAAGGGACACAATGTTCAGACTCGTAGACAAACTCACAAACTTCCTCAATTTCACTCGAAATGACACCAGTAGAGAATTATATTGATCACTGTTAGCTGTAGTCCTTAATCTCTTCGGTTATGGCTCTATTTATGCACATAAATTGGTGGCTTTGACATGCTTTCAAGCCAAAGAGATTACTTTTGTGAGAACAGAGGAACAGAAAGAAATCATTTGATTCTCAGTCTGGCTTTGGCCTGCTCCTTCATGACATGGCACAACCAAAATTTGATTCAGAGCCTAATTCTCAAGTCTCAGTCACTGTACAAATCCAGATTGTGCACAATTATATAGCCAACAGATGTATGACTTTGAAGGTGTCTCTTGTTTTTAAAGTTCTGGTGTAACTGTAACAGCATAGTGAAATCCGACCAACCTTTAGGATCCTTGGTTCCCCGTGGACCAACAGACATAGGACAGGGATCTCAAAACTTCCCGAACCTGCAAGTAAAAATTAACACTCTATTATTACCTCTTACTATTATGTGAATGGTGCATAGGCTTCTCCAGTCTACTTCATTTCACAAATCCTAATATTGGGAACGACTATGTTAATTAAAAAGGTGGAAAAAGTTGGAATACAGTTCAGGATATTGCTCGATGTAAAATATTAGACTGGTGAAGTGTGTGCATCCACTAGACTAGCCTTAACATACGTCCCGACTACTCCCACTGATTCTAGCCACTGTCAGTGATGAAGGAGACTTTCAGAGGGTGCATTATATGTGTAAGGGTTTCCCTGGAAAAACAAAACTACATTATACAACTTTGCACAACGGTAGCAGGTGCTAAGAGGTCCATTTTGAACTTCAAGGTACCCTGTGGAGTTTTACATCACTAGTAGTGCTATGAAGCAATGTTTATGAGAGTTGATCCCCATTTAGTTTGTTTTCAGGCTGATTGACAGTTGGTAGCAGTCATGTGCAAAGAAGAGTAACACTCTTACAGGCAGTGAAGAGGACTGCAAGCTGGAAAACATGAATGTAAAAGTTGCATGTGTTAAATTAGATTAACATTTTTGGATGAAAAACAGTGAATGCAAACATTCACAAAGAAAACCCTGCACTGCGCTGTAGAGTACCTTTGTGAGGAAGCACTAGTTATCTGCCTTTAACTCTTCTTCTTTTTTTTTAAATCAAAGGATTCAAAAAGTGTGACAGAGAAGAAACATCTAATACTGGTGAGACTGCTCAGAAGCCCATAGTTTATATTTCAATCTTTAAAATTTTAATATTTTTTACTTCATAGGAGCAGTGAAGAGTCCATGAAAAAACTGCAATAACCGAAATACTACAGGAACTGAGCAGATGTGCATTTACTGGCCCACTGCAATTAGGTACAATATTGTAGGCAATATTGAGACTCTATTTCACAATTCATTGGAAAACATTCGATGGTGAGCAGTTTATGTTCCAAATTAAGAATTTACCATATGAACCCTATGAAGAGGACATAAAATATGAAGCAGGGCTTTTTTACTAAAAACTACCAGTGTATGAAGCAGCTACCTGAGCCATGTACCACACCACAGTGAAAAAATGCTATATGCATCTATAATTTAACATCCTGAAAAGGACCATTTGTCAGAATGAGTACTCTTCCTTTGGATATTTAAGTACATTTGACTGCATATATTTATTTAAAGTGTGTAAGTAAACGTAAAGGATTTTAACATTTAATAGAGTTATTCTTTTTCCATTACTGGTTCCAAATAGTGGCCTAAAGGGCTTTACCTCCATAACCAGTGCGTTGAAGAGAGATGTGATTTAGTAGCTTCACCCTCATTTCACTGGTGGCTCCTGGTCTGTTTGGATCCTCCTCCACCAGCACAAAGTGAGAGTGGTGGCTATCCAGGGAATACACTGACCCATGGGGCAAGTCCTGTGGCTTGTAAACAGCTGGCTCATCCACCTGAAGGTCATGAATGCAGGTATGTAGAAAAACACAGGGCAGCACAAACAACAAACACATATTAAAGATATGATAATTGATCATACAGTCGACATTGCTGCCAGCTTTTATTAGCTCTATATTAGTTGTGTATGTACAGAAACCTTGGCGGAGAGTAGTGCCTCTCGGTTGTGGATCATGTTCCAGGGTGCGACGCCAATTGCCACTACACGAACTTTAGAGGAGGTGCTGGCCAAGGAGTGATCTCGCACCGCCTGGCCCAAGTGTTTGGTGATGCCAAAGCGAAGGCCATTAGTTAAAATCCATGCCCCTGGAGAACAGAAAAGCACTTGCATGTGTGTGTTTATGTGGTATAGATTAGCTTCTCTACATTTGGTAGTAAACTCCACAGGGATTAAGAATGCATTGCTACAATGTTTATGCATCAAACTAGAAAACCTTTACCAGGGTTAATCAACAGTTATGCTATCTGTAGTGCTATTTAGATTATTGCCTTATATGATCATAAACCATGATGGTCTAGTCATCCATCCAAACATACATTACAATTAATGGAAATATGTTACTAATGATGCAAGATTTTCTGACTTACAGAAAAGTACTTAAAAATAAGATTTTATATGTCTAAATAAAGGACAGGCCTCAGTATTGATAGTGTGTATATTTGCTACCAGCAAGTTAAGGCTCCTTTGTTTTTACCTGTGCTCTGTGCAGCCTTCACCAGTCCTTTTCTGAGAATATCCCTAAGCCAGGGCTTCATCTGAGATAGCTCATCTCCTCCCACCAGTGCCACCACCAGGTGCGGAGGAGAAAGACCCCACTCTTCTGTCAGCATCTGGTAGATCATCACCGGGTCCGTGTTCCCTTGCACCCTCACAAACTGCATAGAAGGAGACGGGTTAATTTGACAGTTATTTTACCATCTGTTGCCAGGGTGTAACCTACAGTATTGTGTCATCCAGTCTAACCTTTCCCCTTGTCTTAGTAGAGCCAACAAAGTCAATGTCGCCCACTCTTCCAGCTGCCCAGTGACTCTTCTCCTTTTTGATTCTGCTGGCCAGACCCCTGGCTACATTCTGTATTGTCTCGTCCACTGTGGAGCAGCACGAACAGCCCAGGAGGACACTGAAAGTGAAACACATTTAATTGATGTTTATATTGTATCTCATAAATCTTCCCTAACCATCAGCCCATGATTATAAAAACAGTTGCTGTAGTTCAATCTCTGATGTATGTGGAAACACCTGTAACCTCACCTGTACCTGGACTCTCATAAAGAGGCCTTGCCATCTTCAAGCACAAAGTAGAGCCCTGCATCTTAAAAAGCATCTGCACTTATATATTTTTAGTGTCTACTCTTTTTACATACTACTAGATAGCTCAATTATTAATTTAGCCTGTAGTTACCTCCACCAAAGTGGTTATATTTGTTCCTTGTCCTTCCCAAAACTACACAACACATTTCAGTGAGATTGTTGGATAGTAAGCTATGGACAAAGGATGTAAAGGATACTGTACAACTTTTTGGATTATACTCCTGAATTGTAAGACATAAAAGGATGTCATGGTTCCAGAGGAATTTTTCATTTCAAGCTAAATTTTCCACCATTATACACTGTTGCCAAAAATAAAAATGTTATCTTCTTGGTTTTTCAACAATCCTCCTACTAGTGTTATCCAGTTTCCACCAATATTTGGATGATCCTGAACTAATACTATAATAACATTATTTTAACTCTAACCCTCAGTTTTATCCTTAAATGAAGACCTAATATTCCAAGACAGGGTTAAGAAGTTATCACTGAATGCATTGATGTAGATTCAGATTCAAAATATTTGAAGTGATTTAGAGAATTTTGCCTTGATGGAAGTATTTCTGAGTGCTTCACAGTTTTGCCGCTCTGTCCTTAATATACTGTATCAAGAATGTAGCACTTAGCTCTGCTTTTTTCTCTGTATTTAACATTTAATTAAGTATTCTATTCAAGGACGACCAGTTCTCATGAATAATTTAAATGTAAAACTGCACTTGAAATTAGTTAAGGCTTGTTAGTCCAGTACAAATATTTGCTTCCGATTGTACTTCTTCCTCCAGTTAATCACTAGGCTGATCTCGTTTCTTGCAAATGTTTAATTTTAGTTGATCTGGTGGTGCATTGTGCTCAGCAATTTGTCTCAGAGAAGAGCTTATATTGTCTGTGGTGCCCACATGCACACACACACACACGCATATGCACACACACACACACACACCTGTGCTCCTCTGACCACTCCAGTACATCCCCGCATCGTAGGCATCGTGTCTGCTGCCGCAGTGTCCCCTGTAAACAAATGGATACACAGATATTATACTCATTTTCCTCTAAACCCATTATGACTCACTCGCCACTCTTTTCACAGACGGGAACATTCTTAGGAGTACTTGTGGTCAATGCAAAGTTGGCAGAATTATCATCCTCGCTTCATATGCAAAGTGCTTCCTGCCTGATGTTTGAACTAGAAATGCACAAAACGATGCCACTCATATACATGAAACCAGGCAAACTGGGCCACAATAATGCAGGCTCCCACCAGAACCCGTGAGTATTAAATCTCTCTAATACCATATCATCTGAAAAAAGGATATAAAGATTTGTATTAAACAGTCTCTATCATTAAGAAAATGTGTGCATACCATTATGACTTGGTATCTATGTAGCAATTGTTTCACAATAAAAAGAAGCAACATACTGTTTATCTCTGAACGGTTCCAAATAAGACAGATTTCATAAAGGAAACTCATTCATTATTGATAAGATTATCCTTTTGCCTGAGTAAACAGGCTTTTATCAGCCAGTCTTATTTGCATGGACACTTGAGCTGCATATGAAAGACGATTAAGGCAAAAATGCAATAAAAATGCACATTTCTTTGACAAAAAAGCAGCAGCCTCAACAGTTGCCTGGAATTAAGGAATGTGTTTTAATAGTTGTGGTGCAATGGTTACCACACACTGACTGAAAGTCAATTTGTGTTAAGCCGTCAGTTTTAATGTAAAGGGAGCAGCCTGTTGTGGAAGACTTTATTTGACTACAGGTCTGAGTTTGAGAGGGAGAAGTCTAATGGACATGCAAAGAGCGCAATTTGCATGCACAGGTAGAGGAAAGGACGCCCAGCTGTGTGAGTGTGTGTGAGTGTGTGAGTGTGTGTGAGTGTGAGTCTTGCTTAAACACACATACTTTACATTTTGCTTGAAGTCTGGTGTGATGAACTTCACTTTTATCAAGAAGAAGAGAGGATTATCTGAGATGTCTGAGTTTAATAGTGTGCATTAGTACTGCCGGTGTAGTATATAAGTAAGTATAAATCTAGAGGATCCCACAGTGTCTCTTATACATGTGTAGGAAAACCTTCCTTCTATACATTTTGAAATGTAATCTTCTGGGGAAAAGCAGAATTGTAATTCTTCAATATCAGTATTACATACATACAAATACATAGTGTGCTATGAAAACGCATAATGATGAACACATAAAACAAACCCGTCTTTTCAGTTTCTGAACATTTTCTCAAGGTAAAAATTCAATATCTAACTTACTAAACATTAGAAAAGAGAGGTAAGATGTTGCAAATACAAAAGTACAGGTTTTGAATGTGAAGTATGCAAACGAGTAATGCTGGAATGTTTAATTATGTTTAAGAACATGAAATATGTGTTTACATTTGTAAAGCTTGTAAAGATTATAAATAAATAAGTACATCTCTTTGTTACAGTTTTTCTGCTTGTTTATATCTTAAATCAAAACATTCAAATTGAATCCACCCTGACACAAAAACATAAAAGTATTCTATCATGCAGCATAATCATATGATAATTGAGTTCATTTTCATTAATATTTGTACTGACCATTCTCATATGGTATTATTTGCTTTGACAATATAGGATTGAATCTGTGTGTGTTAACGGACGCAGCTGTGAGCACATGTGTCACTATGAACAATACACATTTTAACTTACCTGAGAGCATCTTTCCACATAGCTCTGTTTAGACTCCCTGTTTGGACAGAAAAATGTTGCATTGTACATACTCACCAGAGGTGTGCCCTGTCTGTCCTGCATGTCTGAAGTGAGCGCTCCTCTCCTCCTCCTCTCCTGCTAACCCACACACAGACGTTTTCTTAACAGCCCTCAGGTGAACCACCTGGGCCATCAGGAAGTGGTACAGAGGTGGGGCTTTACCTCCGGCCAATCCCAAATGCCGCTGTGCACCATTGCTTTGCATGTTAATCAGCCACTGCGCATTGCTCTCATCAGGACCACATACTCCTCCTGCCTAATGAAACACTGTTACTGTTCAAGATAAAAGCTGCATATTTATAATAGTTTCTACATATTTTTTGGCAAGTTCATATGAAGCTAAAGAATCACACAAAGTCAAGATTTCAAAAAGCTAAAGGGTTGAATGTTTCCTGCTTGTTTCAGCATTGTTTAATATAACTTGTGTGTACTTCTATGCAGACAGGTGATATATTATGAAAATGACTGTTGCTTCATTATAACATGTTGGTTGTAATGGTAGTGACTTTCTTTGTCTGCTCATTCATTATGATAGCACAAAGAATTAGAGGTCCACAAGTTTTTCTGGGTATCTCAGTGTTAATGTGGCTCAATAAGTAAACCCTTGCTGTTTTAATTTTAACCTTTTTTTTTATGAGCTGTGACTTGTGCATCGGGAGGGGAGCACTACTTGAATAAAAATTAATGAATAAACATAAAGATTCAGCAGGCTGTCTCTCTTACTGCAGGAATATTTAATAGTTTATGATGTTTCAGTCTGTTAGAGCTTAATCAGGTATATACGGAAGCATCATAACAGTTTCATATGAACTGAAGCCGTCAGATCGATTATCCAATCAGAGGACCACAAAAATTAGTTCAACTACTGAATCAAACACCTTGAGCCAACACATTGATATCCAGGTTAGTTAGTGAATAAAACATCATACTAAAGATTAGAAAGGGAATGAAAAATGACAAAATGCAAATTATTCAATGTTATCATACATGGAACATCACAGCAACATTCATATCGACCACACAGTGAAGCTGTGTGTCCAGTCTGTGGACAGAAGAGGCCCAAAGCTTAGAGAAGCAGGCTTTAGCCTGGAAGGTCGCCAGTCACAGCAGGATCACTGTGGGTGGGAGAGTGAAAAGCCCCTTCCCTCATTACCTCCACTGAGTTTCTCCAGCTGCTTCAGTGGAGCTGTTCACTGGCTGTTGGAGCAGACTGCATTTTTACTGGGCAGCGTCCTGCTATGAATGTCAGTAGAAGCAGGATGAACTCAGCAAAACTCTGAATAAATAAACAGTAAACAGAGAAAACCAAACAAAAAGTTAAATCAAATAGAAATGATAATACAATGTATATAGTAATCAAACAGAACTGGGTTTCTAAGGAATAAGTAAACAAAAGTAGAGCTCTAATCTGTGAAGAATACATATGGCCTTTTTATATTACTGTTTTGGTCTTAAAATAATATCTCATCTCCTGATTTGAACAAGTTTATAAGAAGGGTAAAATAATGTTTAATGCTTAATTCCTGTTTCTCACCATTAACAAATATCAATTCACTACATATTTATGTGATTCGTTTACACTTAATAGATAGTAAATTAATTAATCCTTGATTCACAGTTACTTAATACATTATTTGTCGGTTACTGGGGGAATACAATTAAAGTATGATATAACATGATCATGTATAATACATCTTAGAAGTGTTGCTAGCTTGTAAATGTGAAATAAAGACCAGCTGGTCATGCAGCAACATTTAGATGTTAAACCAGTGTGCCCTTTACTATAACTGCTCAGCTAATTTGGTGGCATATCTGAGAATGTGTGAGTTAATACACCCTGCATTTATCCATGCATTAAATAATCATGACTCATACATTAGTTGAGCATTACTTTAGTATATGAGCAATTAGAGCAGAAAGTAACAGCTGCAAGTTTGAGGTTTTTAGGATCCAATGCACATTAAAATAAAGATAAACTGTCACAGTGACCAGATTTCTAGAAATTCATAGGACATCAACACATCACAGCAGATAGAAGAGTGGGGGTTTATCTGAATGAAATATTGATTGTTCAGTTCAGTTGTTTGGGACAGACTATTATCACGCTCTGGCTAATACAATGGCACAGGAGTCTTCTATTGATGGTCTCAGTGGTCTCCACACAATCAACGAACTTCTCCCCCTCCCCTCATGCGCCAATTCAGAGTGTCTCAACCAATCAGCAGCCTCTGCTCATTGTGTACAAACAGAGCATCGTGCGCCCTGCAGCCTTTAAATCTCCCTGCTGCTCTGTGGTGACCAGAGGAGACCAGAGGAGACCAGAGGGAGACAGCCAGCAGCAGCTTCCCATTTAAACAACACGAAACACACTTTTCCATCCAAAAGTCCACCAGGACCATTTGAAGGATGAATCCTATCCGTGGCAGAGAGTCAGTGTGCAGGAGTCTGTTCGGCCCGGTGGACCACGACCAGCTGCGCCGAGATTTGAAGATGAAGATGAAGGAAATCACAGAGCAGGACAGCCGCCGCTGGAACTTTAACTTCCAGGCTGACACACCTCTGCCCGGCAGGTTTCAGTGGGAGGAGGTCCCAGCACACTGCGCTGCTGCTCTCTACCAGGAGTCTGAACAGCTGCAGGAATCTGTTGCCTGTTATCCAAACACTGAGAGCGATGATAGACTCGGCGCAGCCACCAACCAGGAGAACTGCTCCAGCATCTCCAACACACCCAAGTATCCCGGCGAAGTGACGCCCCTCCGGAGAAAGAGGAAGACTCCCTCAAAGCCGGCAGTGAAGCCCAGAAGCAATGCACGAATTACAGGTAAGGGAACAAGTCACACACAGATTCATAGTGAGTTATTTAATCCAGTGAAGATTCAGTAATAATCCAGTGAGTTAACATCTTTCTTTCTTTCTTTTTCTTGGCAGATTTCTTCGTAAAGAGGAGGAGGACGTCTGAAACAAAGAGCACCCTGAATTCCTTTGTCACAAGTTCCAGTGAAGCAGCTCTGTGCAAAACAATAAGATGACCATGTTGAAAACGGACTATAAACATTTCTATATATACATGCTAAATATATGCGTCTATATATAGACTGCACTAATTGATCTAATTTGCTGCACCAGTGAACCATTGAATTGTATTTAATTTTATTTCACTTATTTTATTTAACTTTAATTTTATTTTATTATTCGTTTCTGGTATTTGTGTAGATGTTGTGTGGACGTTTGTGTTATTTATTTTATTTTATTTTATTTATGAATACTTTTATTTAACCTCATTGCATTTGTTTTTGTTTTTCATCAGTATTGTTTTGTTTTTTTGAGACTCAATATATGTTTTGGTTTCTGTATGTGTCATCTCTTTGTCAGCTGTTTAACTTGTTGGTGAATTATTGTAATATACTGAGCTGCTGCAGTTAACTGCATAGAAAACCACTATTTTGTTGTTGTCATGTTTGCCTAAAATGAACAGAGATGCAGATGAGATGTTGCAATTTTAATAAACTGTTATATGATAGTAACTCTACTTCCGACTGATTGTAACATTTTCTGCTGTCTGCTTGGGGAAAAACACTTTCGCACAATGACATTTTTATATAGAGACAACAACAAAAACACAACAATCCACAGTCCAAATAAATTTGTTGACAGATATTAATTCAGTGTGTTACACCCACCACATCAACCCTGTATTCAGTTAATGTGTAGAGCGCTTGGGTTGTTTCCATGGACTTTATCTTGATTTAAATGTGACATAATTGTTCAGAAAACAACATCAATCTACAACCAGTGCCTCCCAAATAAATAGTCCTGACTTGTTTATGTAAAGCTGAGCCCTGCAGCACATAGATAGTATGCAAAAATGCTGTTTTTTAATTTACTGAGATAATGTATAGGTGACAACATGTCTCCTTTTCCTGAGTGTTTGCCTGAAGCAAATTTATTTTGGGAAGAAATCCTTGCAGCAAACAGGGTTCAAGCTCTCTAATCCCATGCTGTCAAATCACACGTCAGCTTTGCCTGTGTATCTTCAACACTGCGACAGGTTTTTCTTAGAATGCTCATCTGCTGTTTTAGGTGTTTAAAGTACAAATACACTCAATGTATAAACTGCAGTGATAACTTCATGGCATAAAAAACTGACCCTGGAGTTCTATAATTGCAGACACTTGGATTTCAGATGATTAGTTTTTTCAATATGAATGCAGTCCTATGAAAAAGCACATCTTTAGTTTTATGCTGACTTTATGGCACCTATAGATGAGTTAGTTAATAATAACTGTCCGTGTTAAGTTGTGGAAAAATCAATTCAAGTTGTGGGTTGGCAATCGAAAAAATAAAAAATAAAAAGTTTTAAAGTAATTGCATTTTCTAGCCTGTATTATGAGATGTTTCATAATCACAATTATAAGGACTGTGCTGTCAGGCTTAAAATTATATCCATTAATAAGAACTGTAACTGCCAAATTAGCCCATTAGATAGGTCAATCCAACAGAAAGTGTATTCGCTCCCACAATGTTGGAGTTTCAGCTCGAAGGAATTTCAAGCGGCCATCTGGCCGGAGAGCAGGACAATGGCCACAAAGGAGAGTGTGCCATCTATTTCACCTGCAAATCAGCTTGTAGAGCTCCTCAACCCCCCAGGTCTTTCCACAGCTTCTCTCTTTTCACTTGGGTCCTTTTCATAGTCAAAGCAGCTATTATCATCGACATGTGCCCAAACCAATTCTACTAATGTTTATTCTGATGTTGGCTCATGTTTACTTGTGTACCACCGCCACATGAGGACTGCATTTCTATTTCCACATATACACAAAAGAAAGAGCTAACATCAGATTTACATTTTTTAATCTAAATACCAACAGACTGTTAACTGTTATTATTTCTCCATTGATGATCCTATAAACTGACCCAAAGGATTTAGATCAACAATCAAACTGTCCCATGGGTCCAAAGGGTCCCATGGGTTCCCAGTTTCCCACCCACTACCTTAATTAATTTCTTTAACTATGTATACCACAAGATGCTCAGTACATCACCAGTAAATAAATCCTACATTAACTATACTGCAGTGACTTTGTCAGCTGATATTACACTAATATTGCAGAATGTAACCCTCAGCTAAGAAACTGGTGTTAAACTACAATATTATGACTTTTCAAGCTTTGATCCAATTGTCAAAAATAACCAGAATTTACAATATGGAAATTGCAGCAGAGGCAGTCATCTAAGTGGAATATTGCTGTTCTTTGATAGCGAAGTACTAGTCAATGGAATACATTATGTATAAGGCAGTCAGAGATCAGGGATCCAAAAGTTCCCAACCCACCAAAAATCATTAAAATTGGTCTGTTGCATCTTTGTACATTTACAGCTTAATAGCATCTTAGTCACTATCTGAAGTTACCCCACCAAGTTTGTACTTTCAGATGAAGTGATGAAGAAATGTACTTATTTATATCACAGTATGCTGAACTACTCAAATGTATGTTTAACTTTGTACATCTAATTGTTTTTCTTTATATATATCCTGTTTTACTTCTGTAACTCATTTTATGTGTAATAAATGTGAAAATCAATACATATAAATTATATAAAAGCTAAAAATCTTAAATTGTAGACTTAGATGCAGCTATTTTTTTTTAACCGTAACTATTTAATCAGTCTAACAACTAAGGCAATTTAGATTTACTGTTGTTTAAATGGACGGATACTCCACATTGTTTATTGTTTATGACTGTTGTACTGACTGCTGATTTCCTGTCCTGATAGCGCAGATAGCACTAATGACCAAAAAGAAAAAAGTTTGCAAGCCTCCACGCCCTCATTGTAATGAAAATCTCCCCTCACCCACCTCCTGGTCAACACAAAGGCCAACCACACTCAGCACACTTTAGGAGGGTGGAGCCCATTGTTTTGGACACTAGAGGCAGATGGTCATTTGGGTCTTTTCTCCACATGACCACTTGTGTGAAGGAATGCCTGGACACCCCATGGATGGCCAGCGGGGAAAAGGTCACCATCTGCCGTCCAAAGGTCACCTGTCTAAATAGCTTGGTATTAGCCATGCTTTTTGCTATTTCCATAAGTCAGCGAGGACACGTCGTAGCAACCCCCACCTCACCTCACAGTGATAAAGGACATTTCTGCTGCCAACATGAGTGATAACTGAATCTTAAGGAAACAGCCACTTGAGAGATAACTCTTAAACTGAAAAGTGAAACATCCACTTGATTGATGACTAAGGAGGAAAAATTGTAGCTTCACGTTTTCTATCAAACCTCTGGCAATAGAAAAGAAAACAATCTAATTGAAACTGACATATTTTCCCCATCTGTTATAGTCAGAGTATCCTCAAGGCTCCAGACACATCACACAAAGGCATCATAATAATTACAACCTTTATTGCTATAGAATATTTCTAAACATTTACAAAAACAAGTGAAAAATGGCAAAAACGGTGAAGACAGCATTTGATTTGAACTAAACGTTTTCACATGAAATGCTGAAATTTAAGGCCTCTCCATAAAGATAAAAGCACTTAAAAATTTGATGCTACCTCAAGATAATATAGCATATTGAATCACAGTACACAATGCCATGGCAGTGGCAATGTCTTTGGCATCACCCTGAATACATTTCAAGTAGGTATAATACTCATAAAAGGCAACTAACAAATCCTATCAACTCTAAGAGATTTTGCACTTCAAGATGATCAAACTAATGCTGATGCAATGTGCTGAGAAATGAGTGTTGAAATGTTATGATGTTTCTCTCACACATATGTCCCTTATGTTCCACATGCTCAGATAGATAGATAGATAGATAGATAGATAGATAGATAGATAGATAGATAGATAGATAGATAGATAGATAGATAGATAGATAGATAGATAGATAGATAGATAGATAGATAGATAGATAGATAGATAGATAGATAGATAGATAGATAGATAGATAGATATGGTTTCAGGTCTCAGTAGCTTGATTTTAGGGAGGGTTGAGACAGGCAGCGTTACTGGCATTGTTGGAGGAGAGGGACTAGGGTGACGAAGACAGTTGGTCATAGCTTGGCAGGTTGTCCTGGCTGGGGAGGACATTGGCGGTCCGTCCAAACCGTGGCCTCGCCCTGCCTCCACCTTCGCCCCCGCCGTCGTCCCTCTGGTCGATCAGAAAGCTAAGGGAGTCTGCAAAGCGGCTCAGCGTCTGGTCCATGTGTGTTATCTACAAGAGTTGCATGAAATATTGATGAAAGAAACCTTTTTAAAATTACATACTGGCCCAGATTTGAATTCAAGGCTAATTATGCTTTTTACTCATTCACACAAAATTAAGTACATTTGAGAGTCATTTGTGAGTTCAAACACAGGAGAATATACCAATTATGTCCTTCCATGTAATTTAACTATCTTGTGTGCGACAAAATGCATTATACTATGCATGGCCTATTATGGTGTGATCAAACACAATTTAATTTCAAGAATAATTTGTAATTAACGGGGTACAATTCATTACAGGTTTAAAAGACAAAACAGAGCTTTAGGATTATAATTTTATACATGCTGGCGAAGCAGAAAATGTATTGCACTCTTGGGGTGAGTGTTGCAGCGGCGGTTGTGATGCAACATTTTTGTTTGGCTTTGTTGTGACACAAAGAAATGAAAGAAAAACTATTTTAACATTTCTCTTTTCTCACGACAGAACTGGCACACACTGTTAAAGTTTTATATTTGAATCAACAAGGACGGAGCCTCATCTATCTGCACAGATATTTCATATTGTGTAACAGTAAAGAAAGCCTGCTAAATTGTTGTTGCCTTATCCAAAACTGTTAAGATTTTGACGAGTGAACCTGCAAGTGTCCTGTTGTTATCCTCTTGAGAGAAAGCGTATTTGTTAGTTTGACGAAAAGCAAAAATTGCGAATGAAAGACAAACCCAGCCAGACTGACTTTGCACTTATACCAACAAACTACATGAAACAGTTAAAATATTTAATATTGTTCTAATTTTCTGCTGAGGATGCACAAATCCCACCTTTTCCTCCATCCTGTTGAGTCTGGATCCAATAGAGTTTGTGCCTTTGTCTTTGGCTCTGTCTTCAAAGGGAGAGACAACAGTCAAGTAAATAATAAGACATGAGGATTAGGACTGGCCCCACAGCCAAATATACTTTAAGAGAGCAGTGAAGTGATTCATTACCTGTACCCGACTGGAACAAAGTTATCTTCCCTAAAGAGTGGTCCAGTCTGAGAGGAAATATGACAGGCTCAAGTCAGCGAAATATGTACTTACACTCTTCCCTCTCTGCATCTAAATGTCTCATTTTCATACTCTCCTCCCTTAATGAGGTTCTGCATGCAAAATGTGTTCATGCATTACTCAGTTGATCTAATTCTTATGAAGCTCATCTAAGTTAAACAATGTACCTTCTCTGCAGCTCCTTGATTCGCACCATGAGGTTGAGGTGACCCTGGGAATATTGCTCAATCACGTCTCGAACATCATACGGCTTACGAGCTTGCTATTAAGAAAAAAAAGACTCAGAATTGTTAAATCAAAAAATAAAACCTCCAAAAAATACGGCAGTAGGTTTTATTCAATTTTCCTCAGGCACTAGTCAATTTGCTTTGTGAACCTCTTCAAAGTTGCAGCTTACTTTTAGCACACATGATAAATTAATATAAACGACAAATTAATTCAGTGTTACTGAGCATAAAGAAATAATGACATTGAAAAACTTCCAGAAAGTAAAACCTAATTGCACACAATTTGGTTTCACAACAACACAGATGGGTTTTTCAATTTCAGTTTAATCTTTTTTTTTTTAAATGAAAAATGCCTGAAAGGCAACACTTTTCCAAAGCTCATAAATTAAAAAGTTATACACAACACCATACTGTCATACTGACCTGAAAATGTCTCTTAGCCACAAAATAGCGCATTCTCTGGACCACCCGGATTGCTCTTCGGTGAGACTCAGTCAGCCTGTGAAAGGGTTTCATATTACCATTCAGTGCACAGTATCCCTGCACTAAACTTGATTTGAATCTTTAAATAATATATGTCAAGGCTAAAAAAAATGTTGTCAAAGGATTCCTAATAATTAAAGGGGTAAATCAACACAAGGTTGTAGCTCTCACCTGTAGCCCCCAAGCTGTGGGCAGACAGTGTGTTATGTCAGTGCTGAAAGGTAAGGATCACGCCTGTATCTACAGTAAATGAACCGAAGTGGAATTTGCAGACATGTTTACATGCTGTTTAATGTGCTGCAGCTGAGCAGATTATTTGCTATCTAGACTACAAACTAACGTCAGAGGTGCACTTTTCCCCCCGGTGAATGTTTGTTTGGTTGTTTGCTCAACAAGTTAAGGTGCAGGACAAGATGTGTTCCTGTTTGCAAGTTAAATTATGAGGGGACTATAGCAGGAGAGCTAATGTGAGTTGTTATTCGGAGTTTGTGGCTCTGTGTTGTGTAGCAGGATGCTGGTCTGGCTGCTGTCAGTGTGGCCGTCCGCTCTGTCAATGATAGAACGCTGATGCACATATGGTTTAAAGGATATGTTCACAATTGTTCAAGTCTGTCTTAAAACAACAGCCAGCTGCTCATATAAACATTGAAACAGGTTTTGCTTGCTATAATCATTCCTTCTGTTCATACTGACCATTAAAAGAGTTCAAAACTTCCTCTTTTTGCTACTATCATTCCAAAAAGACTAACTTTGGAAGATTTGATTTATTTAACTCATATTGCTGAAGCTTCGTATTAACTTAAGATTAACTTTCTAATACATTTTTGCTCAAATGAGGACTGTAGATATTGTCTCCCATCACTTACATTGTTATCACATTTTGAAGATATCTTCTAATGGTCAGTATGAACACGAGGAATGATTGCAACTAGCAAAACCTATTTCAATGGTAACATAAATGAAATTCTTCATCTGTTATTTGGTATTCCAACATATCAATGCAAACACAGGATGTGCCATAATGAAAATAATGTTTTTTTTCTTAAAGGAGAACACAGAAAAGGTTGTATTCAGAGTTGATATGTGTGCTGTGGCAGTGAAACAAATGTTATTTAATTTCACTTAGACTTCTAATAATGGAGCTTAATGTAGTGAAATGAGACTATAAATTCCCTTTGGAAAATGAGCAAAAGTCCAATATAGACTGAAGTAGTCACTCAGATGTTAATGTCAAAAAGAAATGTTCCAAAGGAATGTACTTTTACCTACTGCAGTGGATACTGATGATTCTTTTTTGTTTGTTGTTGTTGCAAAAATGATTGTGTCAGATAAAGAGTATGAAAATATAGAATAACCCTGTTAAAAAAAGGGTGAGTCTTATATAAACACTGCTTAGACTTCTGTTCTGTTTTTCCTGTTTAAAACAGGTCTCTGTGGTTCAATGAATAAGTGGTTGACGTGGCCTTCATACCCAAACTGTTACTGTTCCATCTACATAATTGATTTCAAAATACTGCTGTTGGCTTACAAAGCACAGAAGGGTTTAGAGCCAAAATACATTTCTGATCCTCTGCTACGTTTTGAACTAGCCAGACCTCTGAGATCATGTGGGACAGGTCTGCTTTCTGCTCTGTTTCTGTCAGCATTCACTTTGTATGCACCACATATCTGAACGAACTCCCAGAGAACTGCAGGTCTGCCACAACTCTCAGTTCTTTTAAATCAAGGCTGAATACTTTTCTGATTGCTGCTATATTTTATTGAATCACATAATTATTCATTTCTTCCACTTGACTGTAACTTTTATTCGTGTGGTTCATACCTCAGCTTGTTTTATATTCTCTTGGCTTTTAAATGACTGTTTTTAAATGTATTTAAATGCTGTTTTATTATGTGTTTACTTTGCACTTTGTCTCAATGTTTTGAATGTTTTATGTAAAGCAATATGAATTGCCTTGTTGCTGAAATGTGCTATACAAATAAACTTGCCTTGCCTTGCCTTGCTTTACATCAAAAGCTTCTCACTTTTGGTTTGCTTGCCTTTGAATGTGTTCCAAGGTGAGTAACAGTGAGAACAAAGGATATGTGTTTTGGGGGGTCCGTGTGTATCTCTGAAGATCATTAGCAAAAAGCCCAGAGTGATAGTGGCACATTTAGCCTCCATTATTATGTTGTGGGAATTACTAGGGTGCTATAACTCATCAGGGTTTATTACCCTGGAAAGCAGTGAATGAGTGTGTGAGGGGGAGAGCAGTGTCAAGACTGCAGAGGAACAAAGTCTGTGTGTCTCATAATGGGTCTGTCTATTTGTTTCCAGGGGTGATGCTATCAGCTCATTTCCTAATGCAGCTTTCATAATATTTTGTCAAATTACCACTGTTTCATGAAATGTAAATACTGTGCTCTCTGAGCTGCTGTACAGTAGAAATCCATTTTCTATTACAAAAGGATTATTAGGAGGTGATATAACCAGAAATAGACAGACAATTTCTTTCCACTCTTATGACAGATGTCGGCTATTACGAAAAAGACAGAATAGTGTAAGTGTATCTTATCTTTACTCTAATATTGATGAAGATGTGTAAATCTGAACCTAACTCGGAGGTTATTATCTCTAAAGGAATAGTTACACATTTTGGGAAACACTGGGAGTTAGATGATAAGATATATACCACAATCCAAATATCTATTTAATATCAAGCTGGAACTAGGAGTCAGTTAGCTTAGCTTACCATCAGTGGTGGACTGTAACTAAGTACATTAACTCAAATACAGTTTTGGAGTACTTTTACTTGAATTTACTTTTGAATTTTACTCCACTGCAAATCATAGGAAAATATTCTACCTTTTACTCCTCTACCTTTTATTTCACAGCAATAGCTACTAGATACTAGAGTTTCAGATCAATATTTTACATTTAAGACATATTATGTATTGTTTTTTTAATATATATACAGTATATGTAACATATTTACATCATTTTGTATAGATCTGTTTCCATCCTGACAATAAAGGCCAGTTTATTATTGATTAGTGTCAACAAATCCACATTAAATCCTCTTTGATTCAATGTTTAAGACAATGTTAAAAATGACGATGAATACTTTTTACAGGCACTGTATAACTATATACAATGTATTTAATACATATAACACCTTGTGGGTACATTCTTTTATTATCAATACTCTAAGTGCATTTTACATCTTGCTACTTTGATACGTTTACTTCCATGAGTAAAAACGTCACCTTGAGGTTTTATGTGAGGCTGTATGTCGAATGATTTCTTTGCCAAGATCAATAACTTTCTGGAGTCTTGCAACCTCACAGTAATGACAAAACTCCTGCCTCCAGGTTCATATTAAACAGATAAATATTTGAGTGGTATCAATCTTGGCAAGAAAGCAAGTGAGCATGTCACCCAAAATGCTGGGTGAACTCTTATCATCAGACCCTTCTTTTTTCCCCCCAAAAGCTATTTCATGTATTTGCATTCTGTAGTTGCCTCTTTAGATGTCATTGTTAGTGATGAAGTGGCTTCCCATACACAAGTGATTCATAGAAAATGATGCGTACACACACTGGATGTGATGTGAAAGCCGGTGCATGTGTGGATTTCATGGAATGTGGAAGACAACATTTGATCCTAAATTCAATGTTACAGCATCAGTGTTTACTATTTTCTTAACTCTCACTCTTCAACGTGTTTATTAAAACAATCTGAAGTGATGAATCTCTTAGTCAAATGTATTTTTATATGCTGAAAGTTGTTCTTCTTCTGTTCTCTATCTGACAGAGTAGCCTCTCAGTGTGTTTTTGCTGCCCGCACTGATCGATACATGTGTAATTTAAAACAGATCTCTGGGACTTCTTGACAAATTAGCCAAGACAGAAATCTGAAGTGTTATAACTTCAAAGAGATCACAAACCATGTTTTTAGAAGTGTTGACTTTTGAGTTTAATTCAATCACACTAGGCGTTAAAAATGCATGTACTATTTACATACTGTGTTTTTCAGTACTTCCTAAAGTAGAAATGCATTTCTGAGAAGGAACTCTTCTTTTTCTCTCACTGGTCGTTTCCCTTTCTGTAGAGCAGTGAGACCATTTTTTTTTTTTTTTACCATTTGTGTTTAATATTAACTAATTTGTTTCCATTGATCAATGGTGGCTGCCATTCTTTAATAGTTCAGAAAATTAGGTTTATGATCAGAGGATAGAGGATAACACTTTACTTTAATCACATCACTTTTCTCAGTAAAGCACTAACACTTTTAGTAATTACCGCACAGTTACTGGCCTAGTAGGAATTGCTCCAATATTGTTTCAGCAAAACTGTGCTTAAATGTATTTATCCAAAGCTTGTTGTGCCTTTAGTTTCACTTTGTTGTTTTCCTCTTGCTTAAAGTCCAAGTGCTTCATTAATAGAAATTAATAGAAACAAACACAAGAAACATGAAATGTGTTTCAAGGAAGCTTTAACTTTTAACTCCCACCTACCTAACTGCAACAATCCCAACATTCTGGTTCCCTTTAACGGCCATGCCTGCTGTGCTATTACAGGTGTCATTTCTGTTTACTTTTTTGCTAGCAAAGTGTGGCAGTTTTGTCAAAACCCTCAATACCCTCTATCTTCTTCAATTTAGCAAAACATACTGCACTGTGTTGTTAAACAAGGTACATAGAGAAATATGACTTCTGCAAGCAATTCCAGGCAAAGAACCCGTGTTGCATCTTAGATTTTACAACAAATGGGAGCTTTCTCCACAGTTGTAGACAATTTGGAATTCAATCTACAACTCATCTCAAGATCGAAGAGTTTTCATAGAAATTTGACCAACTTGCTGAAAAGAAACCCATTTTTCAAGCTTGTGTTAACCCCCTGTCTTGTCATAAATGAAACAAGCAATAGTATTTCATAATGGTTCAATTTAGCACGAGATTTGATGTGGCATGGCTTTATGAGAACAGCTGGTTGGGTATTTATTCAGCATAACAAACAGTGATTCTTGCCAGCAACGCTGCTGCTTGCAATTCCCACTCTGCATCACCCTACCATTTAGACAGGAAGTCCCACGGGTCAAAACTGTCACTCCATTTGTTTTACTTACTGTGCACTTACATCACAGTGCAGTTACTTAACACTCATTTCCTCATATCAGTCTCACTGTCTCGCTGTGCAAGTGCCTCAGCAAGCACCAATGCTGCTTTATCCTAATAGAGAATCATTATACAGCAGAGACAAGAGCGCTTAGAGGTTTGGCAGATTACAAAGGTTAACACTTGCACATCAGTACAGCATCAGTGTAATGGCGGAGTGTTGGTGCTTGAACTCACTGTGACACTGAGGTGACAGGAGTCAGTTCACTTTCTCGTTCTGATTCCTGCTCCAGATCGTCTGCAAAACTGCAATTTCTCCGAAGGGGACCAGGAGAGTGGACGTCCAAGAGGCCAGGACTTCTTTTCACTGTAGATTCACACACAGAGATACACACATACGTTTTTACAGTCAACATATCTGTGCAGCAATAACAGTGATGCTGCAGATAGAGCCCTGTCTACCAACCTGAGCCAGTTTTTTGCTCATGATTGCTATTCGAGGTTTGGTGATTTTAAAATTGAATTAATTTGTATTGCTCTTTCTAGTTAAAAAAATAAAATCTATATATATACACTGCATGTTCAGTATGAAATAATGACAAAAAATATGCCAAAGCAGTAACTTTGCAAAATCCCCAATGATGTGGAGGAAGTTTCCTCATTGTGGGAATGTTATGACCTCGTGTGACCTGTGACCCTTTCTGTACTGTTTGAATTATGACAGAACTATCATTTTCAGATGGGAAAGCAGTTTACAGTTTACAGTCCCATTTGTCAGGCACATACTGGATAAAAGGTGACGTCATCAGGTAAGGCAGTTTATATTATTATATATTGTAGATACTATAGTGCCATAACAGGTCATTATTCTGTGGAGGCATGATATATAATATGGTTAATTATTCTGTAGTTTTGAATGTATGCTGACAACATACAGAAAGAAAATATACACAAACAATAAACACATAAAACATAAACACAAAGCATAACAGAGACTTCACCTATCTATTAATCTCTCACCCACCAACCAAAAAACAAACACAAGCACAAAAACAAACACAGGAAATACGCACATCAGAGCTATGGTACACTATGTCTCATCATTATGATTTCCAAATCAGTTTATATCTGTAAGAAAACATTTCTGTGTTGCCAGAGCAAGCATATAATCTACTCTTTGGAGAAAGAATAACTCAAATATAAAGGCAGTCAAATGTCAAATTTGGCAACACATGTCAGGGCCAGTTGGGGTCTACACTGCAGGTTTTAATTGCTGGATCACTTTTAACTGGGATAAATCACCATGACAACTTATGCTGAAGAGCTAACCTGCCCTGGAGCAGGTTAACTTCAGAGGATCAGATCACAACCTGTCAGCCCCCCTAAAAAAGTCATCATTCCTACACGAACCCAACATGAACAAAAATCCTGAATCTATGATAAAGTGAAAAGTAAAAAGATCAACATATCTATTTTTAGAAGTTAGTAGAAACATTTTTTTTATTGTTCCAGGCTTTCTATTTCCACTGGTTTTAAAACAGAGCTTCTGACAAAGAGAGAGATCATTTATGACACTTGACACATAATTATGATTTTAGCTGCATTTTTAATTGTGTTTATTTTATCCCCGGAGTGACAGCTGACAGTGTGGATGATTTTACACTTTGATCTCATCACCGCAGGAAATCTCGCTGACATCCATAACTTTCTGAATGTTGTTGCCCTCTGCAGAGGAGAGAAGATGGAAGAGTTGTTGTGGACTCCAGCTGTGTGTTTGAATCTGTCACTGCAGTGTTTTGAAACTGCATCAGCTATCCAAGTGTGATACAACTCAACTTATGCTTGATTTTGATTTGATTTCAGTGTGTGAATATGTTAACATGGTGTGCAAGGCGTCTATCGTAAATGGACTGATTGCAATGGACTTAATTAGTGCTGTGAACCAGGACAGATGTGACACAACAAGCCAGTTTCTTCAGTGGGATAGCATAATACACAGAGATCCTTTAACCATGCACTAAACATATGGATGTATTATTGACTTCTTTTTTTTTAAATGATTTGAATTTGGGTATATTTTTGACTGTGAATGTTTTAATTTGCATCATAAAATAACTAACCACATTTACACTCTGAATAATTAGTGAGTTTTGATAGTCTTAGTCATTTTTCTAACCATTTATCAAATACCAACTTAAACTGACATTAAATACCACCTGAGGTATCACCTTCAAACTTTTAGCCCTACCCAGCACTCTTTAAACTACAGACGGCCTGACATAGGTCCCATGTGATGCAATTATTCACTTCTGGAGAAACATTTACCTGGAGGCGGTGAGCTGAACTGAAGGGAGGACAAAGACGTCCAGGACTGCTGGCAATCTGAAACGCACACAGAAACACAAAGACAATCTATGATTTCTAGGGCAACAAAAAGGACAATAACAGTGATAATTAAAATGATGGTGCTAATATCATTTTATTTGTAGGAGACATATCATGCACATTTCCAGGTCTACACTTTTATTCTGGAGCTTTACTGGAATATCTTTGCATGATTTAACATTTATGCATCCCTTCAGTTCAGCCTCTGTCTGAAACAGGCTGTTTTATCTTTAACGGCCCCCCTGTCCCGATGAACCCATTCTGTGCTGATTGGTGCTGTGCAGTTGGGAAGCTGCCTCTTCTCTTGGCAAAACTTCCAGCAACTTCAAAGACTACATAAACAAACAATAGGAGGTGGACTTCACTTGTTTTTCTTCTCAGATGCATTCGTACAAGTTCGAACCCGAATCTGATCCTCATAGATGAAGCTTAGCAACAGATGGCTGTCTGTGGGCATGCAAGAACAATCTGATGTTAGTTCGATCGGGAAGTAGTAGGCTTGCAGGGAGCATTTCAAGTTGTACAACTTTAACCATAACATTTTTTATAAAGACAACTGACATTGACAGTATGCAAATGAAAGAAAATCACAAAAAGCATATGTCCGCTTTTAAAATAACAACATAACACATCACAACAAGATCATGCACTGATAAATAACATATTACTTGAGTAACCGAGGTGATGAAGTGATTGTATAGGAGGCTGTTATAATGGACAGTAAAATAGGGAAGTGATTATACTGAGGGCATGTGAAGGACGTGAACACTAACAGCAGCTCACCGCATCCTCTCAGAGTGTGGGATCCCGCTAAACCGGGGGAGACACACAGAACATCGAGAGAGGGGAAAAATAACAGAGAGGAAATAAGCAGTGAAGTTGGATAAAAGAATCCCAGGAGACATATGTATCACCAGCTTCAGAAAGATATGAAATGGTAAAAGAGTTTGTCACATCACCAAATCTGCGAACGATACTATACAGACACATATAGATATACTTCTGCTGAGAAAGTGCTGAATAGAAACAGTAGGGTAAGGAAGCATTCAGATCTTTTATTTAAAGGTGTCTTGTGAGGTTTTGCTGTAAACAAATGAAACATATGTTGACACTAAGTCCCCCTCCACTCAAAGATTAGCTTTTCTTCTTGTTCCTTCAGTTGGATATTTGAGCATCACTGCACAGATTGTATACGGGTATGTGCAGAGTTTGACACTGTTTTCACATTCATCTGCTGGAGGAGGAAAGTTTCTCTGTGTACAAAAGGCAAGCACCACTCCTCCCTCCCCCTCTTTAAGTGGTATGCTCATGAAGTGTAGCTCATGAAGACTGCTGTTCAGGAGTGTTTTTCTTTCCATGTTCAAGGGTTAAAGCTAATAAAGTTCATAGAAATGTGTTATTGACTTTGGTATTGGTTGTTGTGTGCGTCCATTGAATTGTAAGCAAACTTAATAGAGTTATATGTATACAGCTAGAATAACTATAGCTGTTTTTGTTGGCTGTTACTACTGGTCATGCTAATCAGGCTGGTTTCAATAAAACCTGCTCAGATGCTTAAGCACTTCAGTTGGCAGAGTTGCACGCACACAACGTTTCCAAAATCACAAAACCTTTCATTTACATGACGTTTTGCCCAATTCGGTTTGCTGCAGATTGACATGAGAATCAAAACACAGTTTTTAAGAAAGATTCTTGCCAATAATATCCACATGAGCGTAATCTGATGACCCAGAGTTCAGAATACGCCTATGTTCTGTTGAGTGAGTGAGTTTCCCACAACAACTTGTAGAATGTCGGTTCTTTTCGAGGTTTATCAAACAGCTGTAGTCGTCACACAGCAGCTTGGAATGATACGTGTGTTTCATCTACAGTCTCTGATTTGAGAGAGGGGCTGTGCATCATTATACATAGGGATTGCACGGCAGAGGGAACTTCATTAATTATTGAGATCTTCTGACACAGCGATAGGATCGGGCAGGATCTAAGGTAATTACGTTCTGTATTTTCTAAACATCAAACTGGAAAGCTGTTACTCATAGATAAAATAATTTGAGGTAACTCGGCTATCCTCAGGATGCATCCTGAGCTCCATCAAATTTGTCCAGACATTTTTATCAAACAAAAGTTCAAACTGAGGTTAGAGAATTAAATTATTTTCATATCACGAGGATAATTAGTGAGTTTTCAGTTTTGCAACTTGCAGTCATGTCTCAAAAGATTTGCAAATGTCAGTTCTGCCCACGGACATGTATCCATATAGGCCGAATCAGTATGTAAAATAGCCTTTAACAACCGGAGGTACTGTGCTGTGCAAACTTCCTATCAGCTGTGAAAAAAAAAACACATCAATATAAAATAACACATTTTAAAACAGGTTTAAACAAAATCCTGTTCACTTTCCGCACAGCTGGCACAGCATCAATACCATCACTCATCATTTACATATTTCAATGAAACTGTGTTAGAACTTAAACCAACAAATTTACAAACCTAAATTTTGTATTTGTTCATTTAAGGTTATTACATAAATGTAAAAGCTATACTTTATAAAAGGGGCAGTAAAACTACACAGTTCAAATGTATTAATTATCCTATATTAATTGTTTGCATAAAATAAGTGGCAGCGCACATGATAACACACCAGCTTTATTTCCTTTCCACCATTGTCATCATATTTAGACTGATGTATAACATTGGGGGTATTTGTATTTTGGAAATCCTGGGGAACTCCTTTCTCTCACTCAGCCTCTCTCCCCCGGGTCACCTGTTACTGCTTTTAAAAGGGATCAGATGAGCTCATGTGATTGATCTTTACTAAAGCTTGCCCCGACTCCATCTGCTGTTTCTGAATTCCTCCCACAAATAATGTATTCAGCCTCTCCTTCACGTTGGGCCTGGTTGCACCTGACTGAGTCCAGAGTGCACCGGTGCTGATGGTCAGGAAAATTGTAAAAATGTGCTGGTCACGCCCACACGCGCCATGCGCCCTATTTCTTGAAAATAGGGCCCCTCGTCTTAAACCATGTCTGACGGAGAGTTTTTAATAACTCCCACTCAAAATGAAACCCTCTCAGCAATATGAAATCACACTAGATTACACCAACAATATTTAATCAGTACTGAACTTAATTAAATTAAATTTGAAAGACACGGGTTGCGTTTTCGAAAAATCCATCCACAACAATAATGTTAGCCTGACAACACTGTAAACAGCTGAGGATTTGAGCCACCGTCACTGTGCATCCAGTCAATACAACCACACGCCAGATGGCAATGTGGAAATTTAGTTAAATTATTCATAGTTAAAAGCAGCATGCTGTAGATGTAAGATGTGCAGTAAGACCTGTAGAATCAATTTAGCTTCAAATCAAAGACACTGATTTTCATTGAACATGAAGCAAACAGATATGCATACATCTGTACAACCTGGCAAATTAAATCCTGCTGTTCTACTGAGAACTGGGCGCAAAGCAAAGCCATTTGCACAGTAACATGTCGGTGGCAGCACAGCAGTCACGCATTTAGGCAGCTTTTCATGTTGGTGGCTGGTGTAAAAGAAAAAGGTTATGTAACTGAGGATAACAAAGAGTATGATTCAATTAGATGTTTACATGTTACAGACATTCATAAGTAAATGGATAAAGGTATCCATATTTATCTCCTTTTGAAAAGTACGGTCCTCTCCAGTATCTCATTTTGTTTGTCTAGTCTTACATTAAACAGAATATCCATTAATGGCTTTTATGCAGTATTGATGGAAATAATGATGATGATGATGATGATTAATATAATTAATATAAAACTTTTCAAATGCTAGGCTATTAAATAAGACATTGTTTATATTTGATACCACTATATCATTAACTTATAAAAAGGTTTGAGACATGTCAGACTTTTCCAAACTTGTTTTTCATACATACAATTTTTTGTTCAAGTCAAAAATAAGAAATGAAAACATGGGCCATGGATCAAATTTAATCTTGATTTTTAAAGGGCCAGTGTGTAGGATTTACTGGCATATAGTGGTGAGGTTGCAGTTTGCAACCTTTCTCATACAGGATAACTCAGTCTCTCATGCACTAAAAATCAATTCAACTTCTCTTGATCAGGAACTCCCCCCTGTCATGTGTGTGTTATCGTTTCCTATAACAATTTTCGCCGGATTTCTCCAGTTTGGGCGCCTCACACTATAGGATTTTCTGTCCCAGTAGGCAAATGTTTGGAGAGAAAAAGCTCTAAAAGCCCACTATACACTACCTGTTCAACACCAAGCAGTAAACAAACACAGTAAGCAACTAGCTGGTGAAAACAGAGAAGCATTTAGCAGCTAAAGATATTTCCCTCAGGAATTGACAAAGAAATAGAGTGAATATTAGACTTACATTCACCAGATAAACAGAAACATGATTCCAAATGAATGATGATGTACTGGATGTGTAAATAAGTTATTACATGTGTTATATTAACTGGAAATTTGATGATGTGAAGGTGTTGTATTCACAACTTGATCTGCTATACCAGTGTTTAAGGCATATAAAAAAAATATCTGCTTTGAATAATAATCTGTGTCTAATATGGTTTCGAATTTCACTTAGATGTCCAATCAAATCGAAATAAAATAAGCAAATCACATTCTTGAGAATTAAATCTTCTCCTCTAAAAAACTTAAGTAAGTTTAATGTGATCTGATGAGGGCATGCAGAATGCACAACACACACACTAGCTTCACTGACACTGAGAAGATACAGAGTATGATTTGGTTTGCTTCTTCCCATCACTCTCAGCTCTTCATTATTGATCCTGCAGTACTGTACATTATGTGGAGTTTTGTAAGTTCAGCAGTGCACTGTTGGAGTTCATACTAATCAGTGCAACCTCACGTTTTATCGCTGCAATGTGCTCATCTATTTTTAATGTATGGACGTTACTCCATCCCCATCCTGTATCTACAACCCCACAAATAAATGTGGGGTCTTCTATAATTGTATGGTTGGCAACCAATACAACATCAGTCATTTCTCTTCTATGCTTACTGGCATCCTTTGCGTTATCATAGACGTTCATTCAGATCAGCTGTTACAGTAATAAAGCAGTGCAAACAAATCCAGAAACACACACTTATTTTACAGATCCACATGAAAAGGCTCCTTAGCATCTGACAAAATCTTTGTTGCATAAATGTGTTATTCTGTTTTAGACAGCTTTAGTGTTGTTAGTTTGTCTCTTTTTCAGTACCTGTGCCCACAGTGCTGTAAACATCTGTGCTCAGCTCCCTCCCATTGTCAAACACAGAGTCAAAGGTGATGCTGGGAATTGTAGGAGAAGTTGGACCGTTGTCCTTGTCATTGCTCTTCAACTTCTTCCTTATCTTTACCTGTGCAAGAAATGCAAACATCTCAGCGTAAGAAAATGTTCCTGAGGAAAAGAACGGTTCACACTTGAGTGACACACCAATGAGACTGTGTTCAGCCTAATGGTGGAAACATTTTGGTTTGTGGTAAAACCATAATGTGCTCTTCAGCTATTGTGGTCAGATGAATGCATGAACACAGAATAATGTTTGTTTAAGGGCCTTATTGCAGCAGCAGAAGAATAAAATAACTATTTTATATTGGTATATTTTGCACGTTCTATTTTGCTGTTTTTGTGATTTTTCACAACTTTAAAATGAAGTCCTGCAAAGTTTGAGGGAACATGCCTGACATATAAACAGTATTTTTAAGTTTTTGCATTTGTGTAGGCATGGACCAATATCCAACTAGCAGTGAAATTGATTTGAAAAGCTGCTGATGACGGTTGCCTTGGTTGCACTTTTTTTGTTTTTTGTGCTATAACTGTCTTCATTTCTTTTCTTACACCAACATGGACCTTAATTCCACTAATACTGACGACTGAAGACAAAACAATCATACCACTATGGTTCTCATCTTTCAAAACAGCAATCAAATATGAGAGGTCTTTTAATTGCTCAGGGGATAACTGACCCTTTCAAATTTAATGACAACTGGGTAACTCCCATCAGCTGAAGACTTTGTGATACACTTGAAAGCTCCAGAACAGCCACTGAGTCGACCTTCTGGTGAGATATTTTGTCAATGATTATCAAAATCTGGCTTTCAATCCTTCCAAACATAAGTCAATTATGATATGTTGACAATAATTTGAAAGAATTTGCAACACCTGATACATGTGAATACCTCCTCTGATTTTTTACTGAGAACAATTGAAACTGTACATTCCCAGATCCCACCGCTCCTCCTGTAAACTCCCACGTAACGTTATCTTTGACTATGGTTTAAACTTCGCTCTCAGCACCAGTTTCTTCCATCTCAGATCAACTAAAATCATTTTTGTCTGTTAAGGATTTGGAGATCATAGTACATGCTTTCATTTCTATTTGCACTGACTATTTCAATAGTTTATACTGTACATAGGAATTAGTCAGTCAGCTTTATCTTGCCTGCAGCTAGTTCAAAACGCAACAGGAAGACGCCTCAGTGATACCAAGAAGAGAAACCACATCTCCCTCTGGCCTCTCTTTACTCGTTACCAGTGAAATAAAGAATTGATTAAGACTCTTTTATTTGTTTTTACAGCTCTGCATCGACTGGCAACAGCTTATCTTTCTGACCTCCTCATTCCCGACTCTACTGCCAGAGCTCTCAGATCTGCTGAGCAATCACTGCTGTTCATTCCACGTTCCCACTTAAAATCCAGAGGTCATCCGGTATTTTACATTGTTGACCCTAAACTGCGGAAAAGTTTTCCACTCATGATTAGATATTCCCCCACAATTGATGTTTTTAAAACCCATATTTCTCTTATTTGGCCTTTTAATAGTCAACATGAAGATATGACTCTGCTTTTAGTTTTGATTTGTTCTCCGTGCAGTGCTGCTGTGTTTTAATGATTTCATCTTAATTTTGTTCATCCCATTGTACATTTAATTAATTTTCTTTTGATCTTGATAATTATGTCTGTGATTTTATTTGATTGTAATTATCATCTCTCTGTGAAGCACTTCTGCTTCGTGGTTGTTTTTCTTAGCTATAAATAAAGTGACTTGACTAATTAAATGTTGATTATGTACTGTCATCTTGTCAGACACACAGTTGGTAAGTTTTACTGTTCTAACCCCACAGACAGTTAACTCTAGCAACACTTTCAACACCCTATAAATGCTATCAGCATGAACTGGTAGTTTAGTGGTTACAGTAAAATCCATAAAAATAATTACCAACCGATTTCTTGGGCTTTGGCGTGGACAGAGAGGAGGCATGAATGTTGGATCTCTTTTTCAAAAACATTTTGAATGTGGCAGATTCAAAGTTTTCCACTGCAAAACTTCTCCATGCTGTCTGCAAGAGCAAGAAAATACCAATATATCGGTTGGACAAGACAGATTTCATGCCAGCAAGTCTGAAGTGCAAGAAGAAGAAGCAAGGGTTACATGAAAGGCCGGTCTCAATAACAAGACCAGGGCCCTGAGACAGTTGTGTCTCTCGGCTGTGTTGTGGTTTGGTTTCAGTATTCCTTGGTCAAATACCTGGATGAGACAGGCAGCCGCAGGGATCTGTCTGTTAAAGTGTTTTTGCCTTTGCTTCTGCTGTACCTTCAGGGCGAAGCCTGAGCCCAGGATTCCCTGTGAAAAACAACACAGCAGAGTAACCGATCATTAATTCAGTCCTAACAACACACTTAGGGGCATCCGCATGATCCAAAAGACAGAAATCAACACAAGATTGTCAGGAAATAAAGACAGAAAGAAGAAAGGAAGGAAGGAAGTGTGCTGTTTAGTATTGAAACAATTAGTCTAACGATCAAGTAACTGATCAACAGAAGACCAATAAATGAAGGTTTGGGTGAGGGACTGAAGTAATTTTCCAACTAAAGATATCTATTTTTGGCTGATAAAAACGGTGGTTGGTTGCACTTCTCCATTTCATACCACAGTAAATTGAAAACTTTTCTTATTTGACTGCTTTCCCAACAAAGTAAGCAGGACAAAACACATTTCATATGCTAATCAATTACTAAATCAAATCAAAAACAGCCCATGAAAATGTTAATTGCCTTTTCTTTTATTTGTATCTGTCATTGTTGATCTTTATCTCTGGATTTTGACATAATTGGGCTTTGCTCTAGCTTGTGCACCACTATATGACCATAGATGTTGCAAGGAGATGGATCTTGCTCAGCATCAAAAATCAACTAATCAGAAAAGTTTTAGAATCAGATCTAAAACTGATATCTAAATGAAAAAAAAGATTTACAAGCTCTAATGTAATACTGTGAGCTGCAGTTTATCAATTACCTTCATCTTGAAGTACATTATAGAGCTATTATATGGCTTGTCAAGGTCCTTACAGCAGTCAAGGCACAATATTATGAAGGCATGTCAAAGCTAAACATTATTTAACAGTAATCCTTTCGATTCCTTGCAGAGGGTGGTAAAACATGACAGAACCAGCTTTGTTATATGATTACACACAAATCCTAAATATAGTCAAGTCTAAGCAATATCCTTCAATAAAAGGTGTCACTCATGTCTACCTTAAAGCACATTTAGGCAGGTTGAGCAATGTTTGGTTTTGACATATCTGGAGTATTGCTCAGCAACATAGTCTAGTGCAGTTAAAAAGCACCTACAGAAGATTATTCTGAATCGAACAGAACATCTGGTCCTGAACTGTTATTTCAGACAGGAGGTTGAGGGAATGCATGCCGGTCTCAGGCTGTAAGTGGATGAGAGGCTGCTGTGTAGTCTTTTACCTCCTTCTGGGGAATATGTGTTCTAAAATTTCTCAAGAATAATCTATACAGGGAATAAGCACTATTACAAAGCTAGACAAATGATAATGAATAAAATCGGTCCTTCCAAAACCCAGAATTAATGTTTTAAAAACGTTTGTACCGGGCAGCAATTTATCATAAGCTATCAGAAAATCCCCAAATAATACCATTAAAAACAGTTCCTGACTCCTGATGAGTCAAAGATAGATTTATCCTGACTGATGCAAGGTTTATTTACTTTGTGGGGAGGCTTATTATGCTGTGTTGTTGTTGTTGGAGACAGGACTGTTATGGCCTTTTGAGGGCAGTGTGTTTGCTGCATTGCAACTGACATTATTACAAATGTTGCCTGATATCAGACAATCAGCTAGACTTGGTGGAGTGGGCAGATTCAAAGGTCTGGACCAAGGCAATTATAAACTAGTACAGTACCACTTTTATTCTATTTCTTATTTGTTTTTCTTATTCTTCTTTTTATCATTATTATTATTATTATTATTATAATTATTATTATTATTATTATTATTATTATTATTATTATTATTATTATTATTATTATTATTAGGACTCCAGGAAGAGTAGCTGTTGCGCTATTAAGAGCTAATAGGGATCCAAATAAAACATTTTTTTTTAAAAGTGGTACTTAATGTATGATAATACTATATATAGTTGAAGGACCAAAGTAATTATGGTTTTAGTGCAGCTGGAATTAATTTGTAATAAAAAGTACCCTATTTAAAGCCACCATTCTATGAGGGATTGCTCAACTTTGCCTTTTAATAGGAAACATTACAGAGGGATTAATAATATTCAGAAACTGAATACACAATATAGTGAACACATGGCAGATACTTCAGCCTAAAAAAAGACTCCTCACTTCAGCAATGTCTCTTTCCACTTACTGCAGGCAGTGCAAAGAAGGAAATAGCAAAGACAGAGAAACAGGATGCTATGGTCTTTCCAATCCAGGTCTGAGGAACTTTGTCTCCATAGCCGATGGTGGTCACTGTTACCTTGGGAAAAGAAAGAAAAAAAAACACATGCAAGATACTTGATTCGTTGCATAGTTCCATTAACAAAAGTGGCAAAAGTGATTTTATTATCACGAATCAGGACAACATTTGTGTAACTTTAGGGAAGTTTAAACTACATTTCAAGAGACCATTTTAACCCAAAACATGACATGACATAACTTTTTCCTCACACTTACCAGGTGTTTTTTGTGCTTACATTTAACCAGACCTTAACCCCAGCATTGTCATCATTATCATTTTAAGTATATAAACTTTTTTGCTAATGTAGTCCATGCATTTCTTGACCTCGAACCAGAACTCTAACCTTTTCACCTACCTGTCACTCCAACATACATTTTTATGCACTGATAAGTACCTGATACAGACTGTGTGTGAGAGAGAGAGTGGATACAGACCTTATACTGTATAGTGTAGTGTGTGTAAATAAAGTAAATGAGCCTCCATTTATACAAGAGAAATTGTTTTGACTATTCTCTGTGTTTGTTTTTTAATATCAGTCCCTGAAGTTCCCAAGAAGCAGAGTGGGTGGTGACTTATTGTCTGAAAATAAAATTTCATCCCATATTCTCTACACTGCTTGTTTTGCTTCTTGTATTAACGGCCCACTAGATGTGCCCAAGGGTTGTAACAAAACTCCTACTGTAACAACAGAAGTAAAGATTTCTTCTGCAAGATGGGAAAGCTACGAAAACAATATTTAGAAGATAAAACCTTGAAACTTTTGGTGGAGTAAAATACAATTAGTATAGATATTAATGTCATTAGTATAATTAAAATGACAGTTTTTCTGTAGACTCTGATCACAATGTGACATTAAAATCAGTTCAGATAAAGACACAAATGAGGCAAATATGAGATTTATAATATTGGGCTATACAAATAAAAATTGACTTAGGATAAACAACTAAATAACACAATGGAGCCTGAGTCTGAGTCTCATGCTAGTGAGGCTGTACTTACAATGGTTGGGTTAGGTAAATGTTAGCATCAGCATGCTAAAATGCTTACAATGACAGTAATAAATAGCTTATGTTTAGCAGGTAATATTTACAAGATTCCCTTTGTGTAAGCACAAAATATAGATGATGTCATAATTTCTGCAGGTATTTGGTCATAAACAAAACATTGGAAGATAGAATATATGTATGTTAACATGTTTAATGCACATTTGTATCTCTAACGTTTAATTGAAGTTGAGTAGAATATTTCCCCACAGCTCACTCTTGCTCCCTCGCTCCAGATTCCAGGAGATTGTATCTCATTTGCGCCCTACTCTGTCTTTGGTTATGACCCTAAGTGCAGCCACTCTTTGGCAGGGAGACAGAGAGAGAGAGAGAGAGAGAGAGAGAGAGAGAAGCGCCTGTTCGGGTGAAAACCGCTTCAGTGAGGTCTGAAGAAGTAACGCCGCATTTTTTTGGCAGTAACTCGTTACTGAAAAAAGTAACGCTGTTTATTTATAACGGCGTTATTCCCATCACTGTGTATGGTTAATGTTGATTCAGTGTACTTTTAACTATTATATAGTGTATTTTAGCCACACGTGTTGAAGGTTAAGAAAAGAGGAAACAACTGGAAACAACCTTTCTCAGGAATGTTAGTTTCTGTTTACTTCAAGCTTGACCATCTGGAATTGTGTGGAGGACATTATGGAAACCATATGTGTCTTTGACTCTATGCCAAATAGATGTATGGCAAGAATTTTTAGTTGTTCCAGATGTTTTGGGGTGAAACTATGTAAGGTATCTGACATTACTTTGTTAAATGAGTATCTCAATGGCATCAACTGGAAGGAACGCCAGTAAAATGAATTTGCTTGACATTATTATGTATGAAACTGCAAATCAGAATGATTTACTTATTAAGCAAAGGTGCCAGAATGCAAATCTGGATCATTTTGACCCACTTAAACCCCTGGCAACGAGGGAGGAGAGACTTCCTCATCAGTTGTCAAGGAACTGCTGTCAGGAGCCACCCCTTCAGTTGATAAAGGACTGTGGTAAACCAGACTCCTGGGGAAGGAGTAACCCTGTTCTCATGAAAGGTCACATTCAGTGTGTGGTCCAACAAACACCAGCTACAATCAGGCCTGTATTGGGTGTTACATCTCAGGAATTTGGCAGCAGTTTTGTTTGTTTTGCTTAGAGTGTGAACCCAACAGTATTTTATGTGCATTTCTATATGGCTGAATATCTTTTAGTAGGTTAATTGAAGGTGCACGTATTTAACATGTATTTAATGCACATTTGTATCTCTAACGTTTAATTGAAGTTGAGTAGAATATTTCCCCACAGTGCGGAAAAGGCCCACAACTTATTATGGATTTACCTATAGGTAATTGGGCAATTATAATGTTTTATTTTATGACTATTTAGGCCTATTTTTGGTTTAATAAATCCTTTAATTTCATGATTTTAACATGTTTAATGTGGTGCCTTTTTTACTAATGTGAATTATTTGGAGGGGGTCTCATCATAAGTGAGACCATGCACATAGTTTAAGAGTCTTTATTCCTATACAAAGTACATATAGACACCCACACAATACACAGAAATATAAAGTACAGGTAGTATTACTATTGAGTGTAGGAAAATAAATCTAGGGCAGTGTTCATAAGGCCTGTAGAGCAGAGCAGTGTTACCTTAAAATGGAGACACCTTTGGGATCTACTGTGTGACTGATCTACAATAAAGAAAAGACGACTCTACAGAATAATCACTCACTTATCCAACCCCCAGTTACTAGCTGAGCTTGAGAAGTGGTGCAGCGAAGTGGGAGTAGACCCAGTTAATGCTTTAGCCTTGAATGGCGTACCTACAGATACCAGCATAAAGGATATTGAAGAGACTGAAACTATCAAAGTTTTCGGTTGAGAGAGTTCATCTCTCAATTGAACTTTGAAATGATGTTGTACGACTGCTACAACCAGGTTGATAATCTAGGACTCCCTCTGAAATCTTTAAACAGACATGCACAGAAGCTGCCTGCCAAATTCAGCCTGAAGTTTTCTCCATGTCAGAATTTGATGTTGGTCTGACAAAAAGGGGGTTGAGCATCACATCAGGCTTAAAGACCCTAGCCCTTCTAGAAAGAGAGTTTAGCATCTGGCTCCAGTAGATATTATGGATGTCTGCTGACAACTGCAGGAGCTTCTTGCAACAGTAATGATCAAGGAATCTCACAGCCCCTACACCTTCCGCATTGTGATAGCCAGGAAGAAAAATTAAGGATGTGCAATGTCGCACTCTGGAGAAACATGAAGAACATCTTCTACAAGTTCTCAACTATTTTAAGTGCTTTTTCGTATGGTCTAATAAGCAGCAACACAGAGCTTTCAGGATGCTTTGCTCTCACACGCGCTGCATTGATAGTCACATAAACACACACACACACACACGTGCAATCAACCTCTACAGCTCACTCTTGCTCCCTCGCTCCAGATTCCAGGAGATTGTATCTCATTTGCGCCCTACTCTGTCTTTGGTTATGACCCTAAGTGCAGCCACTCTTTGGCTGGGAGACAGAGAGAGAGAGAGAGAGAGAGAGAGAGAGAGAGAGAGAGAGAGAGAAGCGCCTCTTCGGGTGAAAACCGCTTCAGTGAGGTCTGAAGAAGAAACGCCGCATTTTTTTGGCAGTAACTCGTTACTGAAAAAAGTAACGCTGTTTATTTATAACGGCGTTATTCCCATCACTGTGTATGGTTAATGTTGATTCAGTGTACTTTTAACTATTATATAGTGTATTTTAGCCACACGTGTTGAAGGTTAAGAAAAGAGGAAACAACTGGAAACAACCTTTCTCAGGAATGGTAGTTTCTGTTTACTTCAAGCTTGACCATCTGGAATTGTGTGGAGGACATTATGGAAACCATATGTGTCTTTGACTCTATGCCAAATAGATGTATGGCAAGAATTTTTAGTTGTTCCAGATGTTTTGGGGTGAAACTATGTAAGGTATCTGACATTACTTTGTTAAATGAGTATCTCGATGGCATCAACTGGAAGGAACGCCAGTAAAATGAATTTGCTTGACATTATTATGTATGAAACTGCAAATCAGAATGATTTACTTATTGAGCAAAGGTGCCAGAATGCAAATCTGGATCATTTTGACCCACTTAAACCCCTGGCAACGAGGGAGTAGAGACTTTCCTCATCAGTTGTCAAGGAACTGCTGTCAGGAGCCACCCCTTCAGTTGATAAAGGACTGTGGTAAACCAGACTCCTGGGGAAGGAGTAACCCTGTTCTCATGAAAGGTCACATTCAGTGTGTGGTCCAACAAACACCAGCTACAATCAGGCCTGTATTGGGTGTTACATCTCAGGAATTTGGCAGCAGTTTTGTTTGTTTTGCTTAGAGTATGAACCCAACAGTATTTTATGTGCATTTCTATATGGCTGAAATCTTTTAGTAGGTTAATTGAAGGTGCACGTATTTAACATGTATTTGTAAGGAGAGACACCCTCAACTGGTCTATTTATGTGCTTGTTTATGTGAGATTTACCTATATCAGGTAATTGGGCAGTTATCTGAGCCAAAAATAGATATTAACCTCATGGTGGTGCCACAGTCAGTAGGATTCATCCTCTGGCAACAATGAATGTCCCCTATTTTAGTCTGGATAAAAGTGAACCAACTGACAGCCCGACAATGTCATCGCTAGAGTCATGGCTGACGCGTAGCTCAAAATCAACCTAATAATTAATTTCATTAAATAATCTAGGTAATTAATTGAAATGTATTTGGTTAATATAATTAGCTAATAATTGAAAATAAATGAATTCATACATTTTATAATAAAAGCCCCAGAGTGCTCCAGAGGTGCCTTAAGTGAGCAAATAGTGAATGTAACATCATCGAAAAATGTATAATATATAAATATATGAAATAAATAACAGAAATTTGGTTGAAATTAAAGGCACTTTTGACGGACTGACCCCATAAGCCACTCACACATAAAGGAAAACACACACACATACACACACACACACATACATAGACACATATTCTTACCACTCCCCACCACAGAGCATCAGCGTAGTTTTCAAACTCAGTGTAGCCACTCTCGTCGACTGCACTTCTCTCTGCCAGGTAGACGAAGTACGAGGAGAAGATCAGGCTCAGAAAGCCAATGTACAAGGTAGTGATCAGCTCCTGAAATACACATGCACAAACGCATGACATATTTCAAACACAATGGATCATTTTTTAAAACCATCATACAATTATATAACTGCTGTCTAGATATATGTAAATATTTATACTGACTGCTTACTCATGGATTGAAAGCCTGCTGATTTCCACAAAATATCAATTATACCAGTTCACCAGTTAGCTGGCCAGGGTCCAGTGTGGCTGTGTTTTGCTAATAATACGACATATGGATGTGAATATTCATACAAATGTGTTGTGAATATGATGATTAAAATCTTTTTTGAGACTTTTGCTATCTGGTCTGGCTTGTGTCATTTATGAACTAATGTGTGGCTGCACATTAATTTTACACAGACAAACACACACAAACACACACACACACACACACACACACACACACATGCACACTATCTATTTGTTAGTTTGGTAGGATGATGTTCTTTAAGGACAAGACTGAAATTCATCTGTAGTACTTGTCACTATCAACAAATCCCACAAACACACTAAAGATACTTCAATACTTTCTGACCTTCTGAGCAAACTTTTTACAAACAAGAGCAATTAGCTCTTTGTTGGGGACTATTTTCAGCCTCAGATTACACGTAATACACTTTTAGTATGGTACTTCTGGCATTAGGATGGTGTATGTGAGATTGACTCATTGATTGATGATCATTATAACGAAGGCACCCAGTGCAACAGTGCAGCTCACTGATGTGATTTTAATAGCTTTTGGACAACAAAGGAGCTCTATGGCAGAAAGGAATAAAATATATCAGGCTTTGGATACACAGACAGTTGTTAGGACTGTAAAATTAATTCATGGCCTGTTTTGGTCTCTTCATGGGATTTCTTGACAACAGACCAAAGCAGCCTCATTCTTTAACTTTAGGTGGACAAACATGGTCTGCAGTCATAGGGTAAGTATGTTTCATTACGGTTCTTCACCAACTTAACAACTTAAATTAAGAAAGTGAGTAACACGTTATTCTAATGCATATAAACAGGCAATAAAAGGCAATAAAAGGAGATGTTATGCTTGTTGATAAATACTATACAGTCATAAACATTTAAATATGTTCTTACATCTACATTATAGTGTGTTATAAACCAATTATGTAATGCTTATGATTATAAATGCAAACTAGTACTTTAAAGTAAAGTGTTGCCAAAAAGAGTACAAAATGAAGACATATCTAGGAACTAATCATTAAACTATGGTTTATTAACATACATCTATCAGTCTGTTCTCATTATTTATATATAATTTCTTATCTGACAACAAATGGGAAAGTATAATGGAAGTAGCAAACACATCTTTATCATTATGCTTTTTGCAGCTATACATGCAGCAGAGTTTAAGTTAAATGTGTTAAATAATAATCACTAGTCACTGGTGGGGTATTAAATGACTGAATTCAGATGGCTAGTAAATCACCATAAATCAGTCCCACTGTATTTGAAATAACTATGAAGCGCCTTGTTGCAGATTCAAGAGGGAGCTGTCTGCGATTTACTCAGGAGGACTAATTGGGCTTTGCTCTTATCCTGTCTGACTGTAATTGGACTACTGCTTTGTAAAAGAGCTCTTTAAGTGAATGTTCTCTTTGCACTCACCTACTACGTGATTTAAACTGTATTTAAACACTCAGTGTGCCGGAGCACTCACTGCACTAAATTGGACTGAATTCCTAATGAGTGAAATTCTTATTCTTGTCTCGGCCCAAAATGGTTACTCCGAGATTTCTCTAAGCAACAAATTATTGCAAGAACGATCCAGGAAATGGCTGTTTGCCTCTCTTGAAAGAGCATAAACCTGTCCTCATATTACCCTTCTCAAATAGTACCGATGGTCCATTGATACTCATTTTTCTGCATTTCTTTATATGGCTAAACACATTTTCTTAATGTTTCTTGGCATCAAACTTGTGTTGGTGAATGTGAAACATTAGTGTTTACAACTTAGAAGTTCAAGATTCTTGGAAATAACAGCTTTCAGTGCATTCAGGTACAGCTTCTTCGTGTCACTACCAGACGTTTAGTAGATCTGGTACTGCTGCTGTGATGTGGCAATCACATTCAAGAGTTAATACTTTCCATCTGCCACTGAGCCATAGAGGAGCAACTGTGCACATTTTGTTTACAAGCCACAAGCATTAGAATGCTACTCAGTGTGTATTTAAATGCTGTTATAACACAAAGACTGGATAGTGATAGGAGTAAATGAAACTCACTTTAAAAACTCCAGCTGTTAAAACAGAAGGGCTGCAGTTGCACGTGTTCATGTTTAGTCTTGTGTTGACTTCACCATCATAGCTAGACAATCGCCAAGTAACAAATACTGGAGACACAACACACCAGTATCCAGATGGCTTAAAGCAATGTGGCCTCTGCTGTACAGGTTGTTTTATGAGTCCACACACTATTTAACACTGTATTTACCAGTAACAGACCTCTGATGCCTTCAAAATCCAATCACAATAAAGTATTTCCAGGCCTAATCTCATTCTACTAATTTATTCTACTCCCTATACGCTCACTCTGTTCACACACCTCCCATTGAACATCTGCATCTTTGTCTATCCCAAACCAGCTGGAGCAGAGTGGAAGTTGACAACAAAACCCCCAAACAGCAAATCATTCTTCACTAATAAGGACCACAATCTAAGCATCTAAATAATGTATGTTTTATCTGTATCTTGTAAACATGAATTTGGTCATGTGTTACATGCTACCTATGGCTACACTGTCCTAACACTGCCTTCAGATTTTTCATATCCGATCTGGATCACTTGCATATGTGGTCCTAAATCAGATTCATATCTAATAGTCAGGTAGGAATTCTTGTTTTTTTTTAAATGTCTCACTTCTCTGAGCGTGCACATGATGATGATTTTTACCACACCTCACAGTCCGGCAAAAATAAATGTGGCCTTTTTATTCTCATTCTCATCATCTGTATTGTCTGCCAACCTGCACAAAAGTCCATGTTTATGATTTGACTGATGCACAAATGATCTTATTTTTGTTATTATTGTATGTGCATGGCTTATATTTCAGTTCAAACTGCTCATGAGCAACACTTTGACTTCAACAGTGTTCACACCGGAATCAGATACATGTCACCTACAAACATGAATGTTAACCATCATCACCCAAAGATCACAATTGACAAAAAATGTAGAATTGACCATTAAGACCTGTAATGTGAATGTAGCCATAATTATGATAGACAGTGGCAGGTGCACCTCACTGTTTATTGGATATTCTATACTCTTTCCCTTAACGCAGAGTGCCCTCCACAGCTGTGAGGGTTGTTTTTATAAACTCCTGAGGGAAGATCTAGCTGGCAGGGATCGGTTTGGCAAAGGGTCCCCAACATCTCACTGCCGGACACTCTTTTTTCTTACAGCTGAGGTCAATGGTTGTTGATGACCAGCCTCAGCCGGGAGCAATGTGGTCATCAGCCGAGGCCAATACAAGAAAGCACAGCAGGCGGTACTAGCTGAACAACATCCCTGATGCACTGCTCACCTTCATCAACTCTCTCTATTTACACAGACATTGAAGCCAACTAACGTGCCCACCGGGGATAATCACGGCCACCTCTGTCTCTTAGCTGAATGATACCCTGGAGGAAACTGCAGCCCTCTCTAGCAAAAGAGCCTATTACCCTAACCTACTGCACAGCAGCTCTTTTCTTTTGGCTCTGCTGAATATTCTTTTTTTCTGTAATGTGCATTCCCTTGACGAGACTCTCTCTACATGCATAGTAATGAAAAAAAAAGATACACGATCAGGAGCAGCTATAAATCCCCCGACAGAAAGCAACCAGCTTACTAATAATAATCAGGAGCCATTATGGTTTTGTAGCTGGAATGGGATGTTCTCTTAAAAGCTTTAATTGTGTACCTGCCGATGGATGAAGACTACTGAGCCCAGGAGACGCCAGGTTCCTCCCTGCCGGTCCACATGCAGCATACGCAGGATCTGCAAGAAGCGAATCCCTCTGGAAAATAATACATCGTTTTAATGCTGACATTACATTTACACCAAATGCATGTGTTTATGTTTACGGACCACAAGGCCATACATATGTGGATATCTAAACATTACACTCATACTGCATGGGACTGTTGAAAATCCCATTCCAAAACCCGGGCTATTAATCTGAGGCTATAACAGGCTCTTCTCGTTTCAGGCTTTCCACAAGATTTAGGAGCTTGGCTACAAAACTTTGCTCTAATTCAGCCACAGGAGCATTAGCGGGGTTGGCCACTGATGTTGGGTGATAACGCCTGGCTTTCACTCAACATTGTAGTTTATTCCAAAAATTAGGGATCTGTGCAGGCCAGTCAAGTTCTTCCTTACCCAATTTCCTTATGGACATGGCTTTGCTTTGGCATGCTTTATCATTAAGATTCCCCAGAATTAAAACCATGAAAACAAGCCCCAGACCAACGAACACAATGTGTAGTTTGGCCATATAGAGTACACGTCGACATACACTAGCTTACCTTACAGCAGAGGTGGCAAACACCTGGCCTTTGGAGCCCACTGACAGCACCACTATTGAGGCAACAACTACAATCAGGTCTGTATTGACAGAGAATGAGAGTCATTAATCATAAGCAATGCTTCAATATGCAGATGATGTTCAACAAGAGCAAATGTTGTCCTCCATATCTGATTTGAAAAGTCAAGGAGGAAAGATATACAGTTATGAAAAAGTGGAGGGGGGAAGCTCCATTAACAAATGAACATTGCTTTTCATTCATTGCACAAAATGATTCTATAAATCAATTTAGGGTAGAGGGGTTATAAATAACATTAACGTTAATATTCATTGCAGAATACTGAGAAAAAAAAACACCTGAAGGTTCCAATTTTAGGAATAAAAAGCTAAAGACAGAGGGAAAAAATTGCATTGACAGTTTTAATTTCATGCAGGATTGTATTATATCTCATGTTAGGAAGAAGCTCAGGATATTATAGACATTGTTTAAATATCGTGTGTGTGGGAGGAGAGTAATGCGTCTTTTTGTGTGCATATGTGTGTGTGTGTGTGTGTGTGGTTTTCCTACCTATAATGGATATTGGCTTCCTGGCAAAGCGTAGTCGGCCCAAGATGCCAACATATTTACTGCGGCAACCTGCTGCCCAGAGGCGCACAAAATATTCCACACCAAAGAACACCACAAGGACGATCTCCTGTCATAAAAAATGCAGGGAAGAGAACAGACAAATGTCGGAGAAGGCCAGGTGGAGAAGAACAGGTGGGGGGGAAAAACAAACATCAGATGTTGTTGCAGATTATTCAGTGCAACAACACCTGAACAGCTGGTCTGACTTGGGCAAAGTAGGCTTTAAAACAGATATAGTTGAATTATAAAGGCAACTGTTGCGCAACTGTTCTCTATTTGGTATAGTGGGGCTTGCTGTACAAACAAAAAGGATTATTGACTCTCAGATACACCATTTGTCATTGTTTAATTTTCACCACATCATCGATGCATTCTCTAATTCACAGCCTGACCTGATAGATATAAGAAGTGATTATGTATCCTGACAGTTTGAGGATACGTATCTGTATTTTGTTCATTTAAATGTGTTTACTTAAAAGAATAGTTTGACACTTTTGGGGGCAAAGAGTTAGATATGAGGACCACTCTCATGTGGAATATTAAGCTACAGCTAGCAGCCAGTTAGCATAGCTTAGCTCAAAGACTGAACAAAACAGCTTGACTGTTGCTGTCCAAAGATAACAAAATCCACCTGGCAGCATCTTGTTTGAGTAATCCTCAGAAAAAAAACAGTGAAAATAACATATTGTGGTTTTATGATTAAGACTTATTTCTTGGCTGGGCTCAGTGAATTCCCGGACTTAGTGACAAGCCTCTTGGAAGTACTCTGGCTATTTTAAAGCAAAAATACATGTGTTAATTTTTTAGCTTTAGAGGAGCCGAAAGACATATTTTGTTACCTTTGGACAGAGCCAAGGTAAGTGTTTTCACCTGTATCCAGTCTTTTTCCTAAGCTAAGCTAACCAACTACTGGTGATAATTTTATATTTACTGTACCATATCTTGATTACTTCCTCATTTTTGTCTTGTTCTTATTCTCCTAATTATTTTTCTAATTTACAAGACAATAACCAAAATGAAGCACCACTGCATGTCTCCAATGCTAAACATGAAGCTCATACAATCAAAGCTTCTCAATTAAGGCTGCTCTATTTCGATTCCGCACAAGTTTCCTCCAGTGCTCCTTGAGGACAAATGGATAAAAAAATCAATTACAGCACACAATTACACCAACATGTGGAAATTAATGAACTGGAGTGAATGAGAATGCAATTACCTCCACACGAATCTTAATCATTGACAAGCATTGGGAAATGAAGCTGTCTGCAAGTGAATCAATAGCCTTTCATAGATTTTGAATGGTGACATGATCCTTTTGCAATGAATGATGGGAAGAACCAACTGGGGGATTCAGACAGAAGACGTTTGCCATAATGTTCTGTGGGAGACGCTTTCAACTTGGAATTATTGGAGGTGTTTTTCTTCATCAGAGCCAAAGATTAAAATGTCAGTGATTACAAACTAGCACATCTTATAAAATTAAAATTGGATTAATAGTATGTTAAATTGTGCTCCTGGAAGCTAATATGTAAAATGTTGTATTTATTAATTTATTCACTGAGGATTTATACTTCAAGGTTGAAAACAAATGGTCTATTAAAATAAGCAATCCATTAACAAGCAGAAGGGGAGAGAAAAAACAGGCATATAGTGGAATTAAAACTTTTTTTTTTTTTTAATAAGTTTGATGGTTCCTTCTGATTTTGGAGACAGCAGTTGTATAACATGATCTTCTTTCTTAGTTTTCTTAGTCATGATTATCAAACTGTAGATGTTTGTTTAAACGGTGAGTTTGATAGTTCATTATGACCTTGGAAACAAAGAGCCATGTGAAAAGGTCTGGAGCTCCTCAAATATTCAAGATGTTTCAATGATCAAGAATAAACTGCATTCAACATGTATTGAAGAAAGTATTAAAAGATCTCTAATGGAAAGTTTGTACATTTTGAATTGCAATACCATGACAACCAAAACAACAACATCTGCTAATGGGACACAATAAAATCTCCACAACAAGCCAGTGAAATGGACCCTGAGTTAACATTGTTTTGTTTACAATATGTAGGGCTGTGTTAAAAACTAACAAGGAGAACTTGTGGTGTTTTAAAGGTAAAGCCCACACCAAATATTGATTTCATTTAGTTTACTTCTGTTTACTGCACATTGTGTGAAGGTTTGTTCCAATCATTTCTGATGCCAGTCGGCCTGGTGAAGGCAGCTCCAGGAGCTACAGTACATGCTGCTGACAGGACAGCTGGTTCTGTGGACAGTGACAGCCGAATGGAGATCGGAGTCGGTGTGGATGAAACGGATGGAATGCTTCAATAGCGCTTACATGCTGCTCACGTCTCGCTTTTGATGTCGATTCTCAGTAAGTCTAAAACTAGCTTGACCAGGACCAGGGTAGTCTGGAGGGAGAGGTTTCCATGGTAACTTACGTCAGGCTTAATTATGTAAACCACCTTTAAAAAAGCTTCAAATATTCCCTGAAAATAAGCCTGATTTATTGAAGTAAGCCTATCTTACTGTGACTCGTAATCTCGCTGCATGAAACATCACTCAGGTCATAGTTTATAAATGAATTATGAATTGGGATCAGGAGCACAGACCACGCATAATTCTTATCCAACTTTCTGCATCTACCTATGTAGGCGGACACCCCCCATCCTCCTTTATGCTTTCTCACCTCCTTCACTCATTACAGGAACCACAAGAGGGACAATAAAACTAGGGTAATTCATTTAGTCATTTTCCACACTGAGTCACACTACTTGGATTCTTCTCCACAACACTTTCTGTCCTACACCCCATCATCAATCCTGTTTGTTCATCTCCTAATGCTCAACCCTAATTTTCATTCCTCCCTTCAATCTTAACCCCTTTCATGTCTTATTTTCACCTCATTCATCCTCCATACTTCCAATAAAGATTTGATGGTCTTTGACTACCTAAAACCTGCTATGCAGCCAGGGTTTATTTGCAGAGACCAAAAATGTAATGAGATGTAGTAAAACCTTGGAATCCAAAAAACAACCAAATTCTTTTGAGAATGTGAATCCTTTGGGCAAACTGCCAAGCATCTGACCAAAAACACTTTCAGCCTGTGCTGCATCTCCAAGTAAAGAACAGAGTGGTCTCTGTTAACCTTGAGTGTGCAGGAAGAAAGAAACAAGACAAAGAAGATGCTTCTGTGGTGGGGGAGGACAGAAAGAAAGAGTGGCAGGGTCAGAGCAAATCTCAAAACTGGAAAGCACAAAGTACAAAATAGTCCCTTTGGGACGGAGGACGGAAAAGATTAATGTTTGATATTTTGGAAGGTTTAGTAGCAGAGCAAATATTAATTATTCATTATCTGTGTAGAAGCGAATAATAAGAAGATTAAGTATCTCCAGAGGGTGAACTTAAGGCAGAAAAACATTTTGCCATAAAATGTATATTTCATGATTTTGTGGTATTTCTCAACACAATTCATGCTTTTCTTTTTAATTGTTTTGAGTCATATGCTGAAGCCCCTAGCCCCAACAGAATCTCTGTGGATGCAACAATGAACCTGGAGGATTTGAAATTCTGATATGCCAGCTCATGAGGCACCATGACCATTTCATCCCATTATCTTCAGGCCAAGGTGAACTTGTCACATATGGCATGCTCAAGTCCTCCTCCAAGAAAATCCTCAAGTCCTTTTTTATCCTTTAGAGGCGTTTTCTTTTGTCTGAGCTTGAGTGATTCACCCATCACCCAAACAGTGCCTTTGCTCAACAGCTGGTATCTCAGGGTTAAGTTTATCCCATTTCCTATTGATTGTTAGAGGTGGCGCCTTCGCCCTCTTAGGCCAGCGGGACACCCTGAAATTGTTTATAGAAAAAAAAGGCTGTGTAGTTCTAAAGTAAGTGTTCCTAAATTGCTTTTTGTGAGGCAGCTGTTAGGTCAATCTACTCATGAAATTGCTTTTCAAACACAACACAAACTGAGGGTTGATGATCGTTGTTTAAGCAACATCTTCACATTCATGGTGCTTATTATTGCAGCACCAGCAATGTATTCAAAATTATACAAACACTGTAAAAACTGTGATATAAACTAATTAAGCTTATTTGTTTACTGTCAAATGTATTCCACGATTTAATAAGTGATATCCAATATATGAGTCACCTCAAATAACTTTGTAATTGCTCAATGTCTAGTTATTATCCTGTTTTTATTTCATGAGCATGGTTATCATCTTTTAATTTATTTAAATTAGTTCTTTGACATGAAATTGGAGCAAAACTCTCCTCTTAACTCCTTCATATATCAGAATAAAGCCTGCATCCAAATGCCAGCCAACAAAAACAGACAAGACAAATGTGCTAAACAGATACAGCAGAGGGAGAAAAGGCTACAGACTGAATCTACAATGTAAATGTGCTGCCATAGAGAAAAAAATTGCACATCTTTCTGAGATTCTTCAAAAGTTTAATCAATCTACTGGCATCTTTCAGACACATGTGCTTCACGGACCAGTGATCAGGATCATTAAAGATACACTGTGGTGTTTCTGGTACACAAATTTAATATTTCTCCCCCAACAACATTCAGTGAATCTTTTAGGCATAACAAACATGTGGAACACATCCTACCCCATAGCTATAAAACTTACTATTTTTTAAAGTGTATTGAAACCCTATGATGTACATTGGCTAGTTGTTTTCTGTTTCTCTTCTTATACTGGCAAATCCCTTTTACAGTAGATGCAATCAACCGTAGATACAGATAATGTGTGTGTGAAATTGCATCATTTTTATTTGGTAGAAGAGCAAATTTGTCTTGTTATGCATTACACATGAGGTAGTTTCACATGAAAGCCTGCCTAGAAACTGAATAGATGTTTCCAACATGAGTAAAGCATTTAATGTCGGAGATGAATTTGCCTTATTGGCACAAAAACAGTGTTACTTAATTATATGTTCAAACTTTATCTTATGTTAATGTTTATAAAAGAATACAGATTAGTTATTTTGTAAATGTATTCTCTAAACTGTCACACACTCACAATATTGCACTGCAGGCAGCAGAGAATGAATTGCATCACTCTTGTGTTTGTGCATGTTTGTCATATCTCATGTGTGTGTGCTGGTACAACATGAGACACAGCATCTCTGGTGGTCAAAAACTCCACACTGCGCCTTTAATCCCTCTGTATCAGTAACAGGTTTAGAGCACAGAAACTGTAATCCATATAATCTGTATGGGAATATACCACAGGTCTTGCAGAAATTCAGATATTTGATGTGCTACTTGAGGTGGAAGATGGTATTCACTAATGTCATCTGTTGAGCAGTTCAGCCCAGGTAAAATGTCAAATAGGGACTGGCTGGAGTGTAAGCCTATTTTAGACTGTTGTAGTGTTTCACAGAGACACACTCTAGACACATTAATATATTCTAAAGTGACATTTTAAGACTATAGGAGTTGGCAATATATATACTGTTGGAAAGGTTAAAAGCAATTTTCTATTTATTAAGATAAACTTCACTTAGCTGTTGACAGGATAACTCTCATAGCACAGTCACACTGGGCCTGACCAAATCAAACACACTGGAAGAAATCATTCAGCCTTCTTCAACTCTAACATCCCTGAATTTAAAACAGGAACATTTCTGAGCAAAATCCATTCATATTCATTCAATAGCCTCACCACTAGCAGTGGCTTCACTCCTACAGATGAAGCAAATATATGTGCATTTTGATTGTTGACCCATTCAAACCCTCTTGGCAGTGTTGACCTTTGAGGGAATCGACACCCAGAGTCCAGAAAGGAGAAATCTATCATACTAGTTGTGTCATGCCATCAATTTAAAAAAAAACTATTCTTGTCAGAATAAAAACTGTTCCACAAACAATATGTGCCATGGATTGCAGTCATCCATGAGAGAGCAATTAATACAAATGCATCTCTTGAATGAACTGTTACTTGTTAACTTATTGAGCAGTTAGCTATTACTACAATTAGCTAGCCCAACAAGTTGTCACTACTTTTTATGAGGATGCTCAAATTATTATTGCAGTGGTGCTTTCTGGTCGGACTGGGGCTTCGAAGTGTCTTGTTCTGAGCTTGCAAAATAACCTCCACTCATCAGACCCGAAGCCCAACTCTTCACTCTGAGGTTAGGGGTGGTTCAGTCAGTGCTAAAATCATGTGATGTAATTATGTAACCTCCCTTAGAGGTAGACCAAATTTGACAGACAACGCAAAGACAACAGTGTTTTATGGTTAATCTCTTGTGTTAAATTTATACTTAATTTATACCAAATTTCACACTCACCACCCAGAAGAGAGTTTCGTGAGCCAGGGCCTGGTACTCTTCGATGGTAGAGAGGACGCTGAGGATCAGACAGGCAAGTACTATGAGAAACCTGTAGGAAACAAAGCAGATTATACTGTAGTCTTAATTTAAGTTTTATGTTGGTGGTCATTCTTCTTGTCTAGTATCTATTAATTTCATTTGGATAATGCTGCTCTTGGTTACTAATTAACTTAATTTTCCTCAAATCAAAGCTTTACAGAAGTTCGTCATCAGTCAAGACACGCAAACACTTTTCATCACTCCGTGTCATATTTATGTCAACATAAATACTTTGGTTTACACATCAAAACATCATTCAAGTTTGGTGCCTGATTCAAATCTGAGCTTCGGAACAACTTTTTTAAATAAAGTTTCTAAACAGCATAACATTACTTGATATTTTTGTCATGAAAAGTATCTGACTCAATCTGAGCAAACATTCAAGGACAGCCCTCCAGAGGAAGTACTGTGAAACCTTTTGAACTCAACCATATGCATGCAAGGCGCATGATAAACTTGTCAAATAATGAGCGCACAGGTTCGTACAAATGTCTGAAGACCTCACACGCACGCGCACACACACGCACACAGTATCAACAAACACTGAATTGCTCTCTAACATTCTCCTTATTCCCCTTCAAGGTCACAAGTGTTTCAGCTGCAGCAACAATAAGACGTCTGTAACTCCTCAACTAGCTTAAGATAAAGATATTTTATTTCTTTGAGATAAGACTTCAAGCTGCTATGACACTATATCAGAAATAATAACATTGACTTCCATGACCTTTTCTTACTCCTGAAGTTTTGACTTGAACTCTCTCAAAGCAAATTATAATGTTGAAGAACACCAGGAATCTTTACACCACTGTGCTTTTGTTATTTGAAAAGAGAACAGTTCATACTCAAACCATACAACACATACTGTAAAAGACAAGTGGGGAAATTCAGTTTAATTTGATGGTAGTGGAGCTCTGACGGCAAAACACGAAGGTGATGAGCCATTCTCAACCTTGCTAACATGTGCGTCAGTCTGCCCAGTTCCTGTTTTTTTTATTTTTCTTTCATTGCATCATTCACCACCAGAGTTCAAGATGAGGTTATCCTTCCACCCCATTCAATCGGATCGTGTTTGTCTGTAAGCAGGCTAGGCCAGGGAAGTAAGAAAAAAATTAATTGAAACTCTGAGGAAAGGCTGGCGCTGAGGCAAGGACGAACTGATCAAGTTTTCATTCAGTTGGCAGGGTACATGGTAGTGAAAGGCATGCTTTCTGAATCAAGTCACATGGCACCATCTGAGTTTATTAGTTTTATCAGAAAATAATGGCATATTCCAGTGATTGGTACCACCAAACAAGGAAGCACGGAAAAGCTAACTCTTTAGCAAGAAGAAAAGCTAATTGCATTGCCAATATTTAAAAACTTGGGACAGTGACAGAAGTCCTAACGCAAACAAAAATGTAGTTAGTTTAATCAAATTTGATTTTTTTTTTCTGTGTTTTGTAGGCATGTTTGTATATGTTGATATGTGTAGCTATGAAGGGTTAGAATTATGCAAACTTAAAACTTTTCTTTGTTTGGGAGTTCTTAATATAAGGTAAAAATGTATATTATTAAATTGAATATTAACCAAACAAAATACTGTATTATAACTGGCATTGCAAAAAAAAAGTAAGAATCTTTCAGTATTTTTGGGGACTTTTTTGGCTTATTTTATTGCAGACTGTGTTGACTCGACAGGAAATTAGGACAGCCAAAGATGGGGAATGACATGCAACTCAACTCCAACCACCAGCAACACTTAAACCGAGGACATTGCAATTACATGGTCAGTGCCTTAAAACCTGAGGCCATAAGGGTGCTTCATGAGCCAGGACAACTCATGTCAAAACCTCACCCTTTTATTGCAACATTAAGCATTTTAGCCTGGTGTTAGGCTAGTTATGGTTATGCTCATGTGAAGCTCTGGAGCAGATCTGAGCAAGCTTGACACAGACTAACCCTGAGCTCACAAACACCCCCTAGCAGGACCTGAGATGCACAACATTTGATGGACATGAGCACATTAGAAGGATTGTGCATGTTGAGTGCCAGTTTTTTATTTTGAACACATATTGTTCATGAAGGGTCATGGACATACATGACTGCAGGATGCATGAAACAAAAACATGTGACTGCCTGAACTGCAAGACTCCATGTCCTGTTGAAACAAGTGGAAGTATTTTCTTTCCGTCATCTAGTTGTTTTAGTAGCACTAGTAGTTTTAAAGTACTGTTCAGAAAACCATTAAGCTCTTAAGAAACACTTTCTTGTTCCTATATGAGCAGACTTGATGGAAGCTATGTGTAGCGGGAGTTATAGTTTCCAGTCGCTGTTTGCACCATGAAGACTCTTATCACCTCATACTACAGCTTGAGTTTATTGAAGACTGGCCAGGAATCCAAATACACAGGCTTGTGCGTGCACGCCACACGTCAACACAGATAAAAGACAGAGGGGAGACCTTCTCAGGGAAGATGGGCTGGTGTGTTGCACAGCTAACAAAGCAGCTGGTCCTATCTAAAAGAACAAAACAAGTACACAATACCTGTCTCTTTTGCAAAATTATATCTACAGCCTGGAAATAGGAGCAAATTTATCTATTAAGAAAAGCAGGGCATATTGGGCAAGAGATAAAAAATGAAAAAAAAGCTCACAGTTTAGGGAGGCAGCAAGTAATTTAAAATATCTTATGTTCAAATGTGACAGACACAGATAAAAAGAGGATCAAAAGAAAAATAATATTAAACTTTCCCAACCAAACACTCCGGTATGCTAATAGTTGTAATTTGTTAGTGAAGTTCAGCTTAAATTAATTCAGAGCACTGGAAATGCCAGTAAACAAACAAACTCAGTATGCTGACCATACACTTCAGCTTTATTTTTAATCCATCTGAGACTATCTGACTCGTCATTCTCTCTCTACTAACTGCACTATCATATTTCACTTCCCTTACCTTGAGGCCTATAGATAATATGGGCTCTGAGTCACTGTGGTACCCATGGGCTTGGTGTAGGAACAGACAAAATAATACATTGGCTCAGCTACATAGATACAACTGAACTCTAAACAAAAGCTCAAAGCATTCCTCCTATCTATTATTGATGGACAGATTCACTTGCAGTATGTTGTGCAGCCAGTGTAGAGACAAAGCAAAGGGACAGGATAAGAGTTAGTAATGATGCTGCTGACCATGTCATTGGCGGTTACCATCAAATATTCTGTTTGGAACAGCAACAGCAACAATCATACTTTATTTTTATCACTGTTACGGAGTGCTTTAGAGTGATAGAAGGGCAGAAAAATCAACACTGCAAAGTAAATCAAACAAAAGCAATGCAATACGAGCAAGGTTTACATTAATATACTGTGATAAAAGAGGAAATAAAATGTGGATTTAAGGTCTGATCACTCCTTGCCTGTAATCTGGACAGCCAATGAGAACCTTCCTCACTTTAAAAGGTCTTGTCAGTGTGCTGCATTGACAATCAGTTTTGTAAAACAAGGTTGAAAGAAAGCTGTGTGACTGAGGCAGGAGAAGTGAATTGATTGTCTAAGACAGTTTTTTTCATGAAAGCACAGATTCCTTTTACCCCAGTTACTTAAATATAGGACAGGGTACAAACAGCTATAGTCGAAAATGTTGCTCAAACTGGAAAAAAAACTCCCAAAAAACCAATACACGGATGCTCAGCTTGTATGTTAAATCATTCAAAATTGTGTCTGAATGTATTTCCTCCAGCTTGATACTGTTAGACAGACTGTCTAGTTCAGTTTAATGGAGCTCAGTCTGAAACAACACTTTCTGATTTATCTGAACTCTCCTGGCAGACTCATCTACAACCAGCATGTGGGGTGGATCCATGCTGCTCCAGACCCAAATACTGCATTTACTGTTTGACTGTAGCAGACAAACATCAAGGAAATGTGTAAAGGGGGGGGGGGACATTGACATGAAACATTGATAAACTCTATGTTTTTCTAAAATGATTATCTGTAAAGCAAGGGATACACTTTATTAATAGTGAAAAGCTAAAGATGTATCGTTTTCCTTTTTAGAGAAGTGCAGTGTGTCTTTCTTCTACCATAATAGACCTGACTCGCCTGTTAGCACACATACACACGAATGGACATACATATGCATGTGCAAACACACTCACACACACACACACACAAACACACACACAGAAGGGTATTTCTGATAAGGACTTTGGTCACGCTGACGTTCTAGTTCTGGGTCAGTGATAAGGCCATGCTTGTTCTTAACTGCTTTTCTCCCTCTCAAACACTTGCAAAACAAGGTACCACACTGACCCCGAAAAGCTGCTGGATAGTTAAATATCCAAACGACATGCTCTTACAACAAGCATCTGACTGTATTGTAGAATTGAGACCAATTTGGAGAGTTTTGTCTTTCTTCAGATTTGGAAAGACCAGTGATAAAATTAATGAACACTGTATATTCTATGCTTAAAACTAAATATACACAGACTGTGAATACAGTGCAGCTCAGTATCCTGCGATGATTTTTTTTTTCATTTACATCCAGTGCCAACGTCCAGTGCCAATGCAGGGGATAGTGTGCCTTATATATAGAAAGTGTGTGTGATTGGAGTTGTAGATGGGCCTTTTAAAGCATCAGATGTCCATGCAGGAGACCAGGCCATCATCATTTGTTTTGGGTATTTATTTGCCCAACCTTAACCAGATGTTTTATTTGCCCCAACCATAATCTATCTATCTATCTATCTATCTATCTTGAAAATTCAGCCGGGAAAAAATATCCATAACAGGAAGTGGTGGGTTGAGTGATGGCTAGATAGATGATGGCCAAAATTGGATGTGTCATGACGTTTACTGTTGCCATGATGATGAAAGTTGCATAATTTTGGTGGTAACTTTAATCCACACTATGTTTCAAGTGATCATTTCAACCCAAACCATGATCTAACCCTAACCAAGTGGTTTTGGTGCCTAAACCTAACCAGACCGTAACAACATTGTTTTCACATCATAAAATATCATTGTTATTTAACAGTGATTTCTAATTACATTTGGTTTTAGAAAACATTGATAGAGGTGGCAGATTAGAAAACGCTCCTCTTTGTCATTCTGAAGTGCATGGAATAATTGACCCATGTGGTCATTTAATTATGAGGATGTGTTGTTATGTAATTATGGCGGCCAGAAGGAAGCTAATTTCTTTGTACAGTGCAGTAGAGACTGTTTTGATTGATTGACTGATTTTTCCCTAAACTTGCAGTAACCACACCAAAGTTACCATGTGCAGATATTTTAGTAAACAGTAGGTAATTTGGGTTTTTCTTTTAGCAGAATTGTCCATTACTAATTATTGTTGATAGCATGCAGGGGGAGCCAACGGGATTCATCTTTTTAATTAATCTGTCATCATTCATCATTAATAGACATTAAAATAATATTTTATTTAGATTGTACTCATTTAAAGTTTATTTTTCTTGTTTTGGGCAAAGAAACAAACATCCAAAGCCTCTGTAGTCAACAAACACCCCCCTCTGTTTACATGAAATGGTATGGTGGTCCTGCCTCCAAACCAGGTGTAGCATTTGCTAGCCCTGAATTGTGAATGAGGAGGAGTGCTATACAACCGTAATGTCTCAACAGCTTCATAAAATACAATCAGGGTTTCTAAAAACAAAAAAAACAAAGAAAAGAAAGACAAGGGAGAGAACTAAAAAGGTGATAATATGTCACCCAATTTTTCATAAAAAGGTGGGTTTAGTCCATTAGTTGTGGAAATTAACCTGTTAGTTAAGCTTATTTCACAGTGAAACAGGTGAATGTTACTTTTGCTTCCCAAACATTACTGCTCATATCTTCACAGAAAATTCTGAGTGCTTGCATTTCACTCCTCTTTCAGCTGACATTTAATCAATGCAAGATAACTTTTAGCAAGCTATTCATACTAAATCAGTTGTCCCTGCTCCTTGTGCCAGGACCAGCAAATGCATCTCCAAGCCCAGCAGCTCTGTTCCCCCGTGATAAACCAGCCCTACCGCAAACTGAAGAAAGATATGAGCAGCATTGTGTTGAATGACATACCACTTAACATAACTGAAAGGGGTCTGTGTGAATTTATAATTATTCTTTTATTATATTAATAAAAGATTGAATCCTTTTCCTTTGATAAGAATTGGTCGTATACTTAGTTCAAAATGTGCAGCTGATTTTATAATTGTGTGCGTTAAATCATTTTATAGATGATAATGTTCATTTATTTTAATTGAGGAGGTTAATTTACATTAAAGTTTATTTTAGTTATTCATTCATATTAAGAGGGTTTTCAAATGAAGAATTTTACCATTAGTGTCTAAAGCACATTACTTATGGAGGTTATCAGCTTGCATCAAATAGTGAATTCCACTGTATGCAGAATATTGCATTCATGTCAACACAGTGTTATATTTTCACAGCTGAGTATCAGTAATATTGTACAGACAGTTAGTATTGGACTACAAAAGAGTTGCAAACATGCACAGGTAGAGTAATTTAATGTTTTGAATGGGTTTGTTGGGTTCTGGAGGTGTGGTTACAGAAGTTGTGCATCATTGGTGTAGCCTGTGCCTGGTGGTGAGGCCCAGTGTGGGGGTTTTTCATGGGGCCCAAAATCCCTGGCGGCGCCCCTGATACTAACAACACTATCAACATCCGTTTGCTTTAGATATACTGTGGGTTTGTAAAGGCATGATTTGTTTTGTTTAGCTAGCAAGCAACCATCATGCCAGTGAACGTATGAAAAAAAAATAAAATCAAAGAAAATTCAACCTCAAAACACACTTCTTTCATCTTCTATAATCTTATTTTCCAAATTATCAAGCGCAAACACACCAGAGGAGGTTTCATTTGCTATTGACACCACGAGTTGTGCAAAATAATGCAGGTTTTGTATGTTAAGAAACACTGTGGTCATTCTAGTCATTTTTTTGCAGTCTGAGTTTTCTTGGAACCAGCATGAAGTGGTCATTAGAGGAAGGTTACAGCAGTTCTTCATGCTTGCTTACACTTACATGATATTCGAATTGTTGATGTTAAATCTAAGATGTTCCTGTAATCATAGCAGCCACTGGCTTTCCTATTATTGTGTATTGTGCAGTAATTCAGGCTGACGTTCTGTTGTGTTTCAGTTGCACTGTGTAATGCTCCCTCTGAGTCACTGAGAGTCTAACCTGCTCTGACAGGCTGCGTTCCCTTGCGTCCCCTCCGACACTGGAGGGTCACAGGGTGGCAGCGCCAGACAGGGCCGCTGCCTTCTCCACAACACACACGCTGCCAAGTTCAGCTGCCTGCTATCAGTGCCAGCAAGTGGGGACAGGCAGCACACATGGGGGTGAGCTGGAAGATCATATCCTACATTCCTTAACCACTGCCTGTAAACTGCTGCCTGGTTCCACTGGATTGTCAGATTCATAAAAGTGGGTGAACAAAACTGAAAAATGTCTCTTTTGGCAGGGGGTAGAGCACCATCTATCACTGCTAACCACATTTCATCTATCAAAAACGACAGATCTTCAAGCTACCTGACAGATCTGTCACATTGATTTTTTTTTTTTTTTTTTAAACAATCTGACATCTTCATGGTATTGGAGCTTTAGTAGATACAATCCACCTCATAATAGACTCCAAGTCCTTTCAAATATTATGCTCATTACTCACTGCATTATCTACATTATACTTGTATAACACCAAGTAGTCTTCACATACCTGTCAGACTGTCAGAAAAAGACAAAGTATACTAAAACGTTTATTGTAAGGCTGACTAGGCTTTAAATGTTCTGTTGTTATAGACTCACTGAATGCAAACTCCAAACACCTCTGTCTGATTGCACTCGCGCGGTTCCGTAAAATTAAATGTTCGGTGATGCTGAGGAAAATAGTTCCCAAAAGAAAAGTATGTATAATATTCCTTTAGTGCTCCTAAAAGAACAGATTTTGTCCGACATTCTATTTTCTGTAGTGAGTTATGGGCTATGGTATTTTTTAATCTACTATGGTTCGTCTAAAATATCCTTATAATGTTCCTAGAGGGACCCCCAGTTGTGCTGTGATATCTGTGAAGCATCTCTCTAAAATTCACAGGATTAACAGTTCTTTGTAGTGTGGGCTTCCAAGGCTCTGCACGCGCAATTAACTCCCTGTTTAATTAGGATCTTAGAGTTGCAATTATACCCTTGAATACCCCATGGATCTCGATGATTATGAAAATAAAAAAAAAAACTCACACTGTGAAGTGATACACGAAGCATTTCCAGCCAGACGGCCTTTCCAAAAAGTTATACACACGTCCTTGGATGTAGGCGCGGGTGACGACTGGACGGACCCCCGTGCTGTATACCGACATCCGCACAGACATCCGGGGATGAGATAAGTACGGGTGAAGGTGAACTTGGGGTATCTCGGTGGTTGTTCTAGGATCCTCATGCATTTTGTCTCGTTGTTGATAAAACGTGTCGTTGCCCACAGGTGTTTCTGGATCAGGCGAGCTAAACCTGGTTTCTGACAGCTCCAAATCCGGTGGTCTTCTTTCACGTGCCACACCAGAAGACCTCCGTGTGTTCCCCTGATTGGGGGTAGAATAAGACATTGTGGCTCTCCGGCTTTTTCTTCTGTCGCTGGCTAACTTTTTCAGAGTTAGGCTATTTTTCGATCACTGACTCAAACGGACAAATGTTCGCCCATGTGTGCCCACCTTCTGTTGCGCGCCTGATCGCACCAGGACGCATAAAACTGCAACATAAACAGGGTTATTAATGCTCTAGATCACCAGGGTGGTGTTTCTTTAATTTAACTTTGCTGCTCTCTGGGTTGTTGTGGAGATGGCGAGTCTCAGCCCTGAATGAATTCCCCCTACCTCTCGCAGCGCACTTATCAGCCTGGAGAGCTGTGGGCGCCAGGCGGTGCACTGTGGGTCGCCAGCTGTTCAGACATTGTACTGTTCTGCAAAACCGCTTAAAAAGCAATGTGAAACAGATGAAGTCAAGCTTCAGCTCTGTGTGAAAAAAACACAAAATTCACACAAAATGCAAAAACTGAAAAACTCAAATGTCAGTTGATATTACATATAATTTGAGCCTTGCTGGTCAAAATAGATGATGTTTTGATTTTCATAAAATGTAATCACGGCCACATTTATGCCTGTAATTATTATCCACATTAAGATATCTATAGTAGATACTCTATTAAATTATATTATATTGTATAGTAGACATTATATCTACCATATAATGGTCTCTATTGCAAAAGAGATCTTGATCTCTAATAGATTACCTGAGTAATTAAATGTTATATGAGATATTAAGATGCACAAATAAGTATAGCAACCAAAGCTCCTACATACTGTGTGGTGTTGCAACACTGTAAAAAAAAAAAAAAAAAGAAAAAAAAAGAAGGTCTTGCAGCATTTGGGTAATCATACACTAAAAGTAACTAACCACAATGTTATCAAAAAGGTGACCCCACCACCAAACTTCAAAACACAAGATAGAGGTCTGCTCTCATTCCTGCACTTATTTACAAGTGTGTCAATAAAAAACTGAAATTTCAGTTATTGCTGTTTTTTGATGCTGTTTTTTTTTTTTTTTTTTTGCATTTGTAATAGATCTGTAATTTCAGTTATGACTAACCCTCATTTATTTTGTCAGAAATTACACACTGGGGGTTTTGTGTCAAATCAGAAGTGTTTTTGTGTGTGTTTGGGGTCAAAAGGCATATTTGTCATAGATGTGATGTGAAAGACTCATTGTCATTTGTTGATGCTGCTCTTTGCAGTGACAGATTCAAACAGGCATTGTGGTCTGAAAGGACATTTTGTATTATACCTGCAGTGTTGCAGACATGCACATGTATCACCCTTTTTATTCTGAAATGCATTTGTAATTTCCATCACATTTATTATATATTTTGACATATATCATTTTTAAAATGTGTTTAAGTGTTTTAATTCATTTTTTTATTTAAAAATCTCTAAGCGGTAGAGGAAAGAGTTTAATGGCAGAATTCATTAGTGCAGAAGTCTGTAGAATAGCATCCCATTGTTTGAGATGACACACAGACTGAGTCATTTTCTGAGTTTTTCAAACTGTCAGCTGGAAGTAAGTTGGAAGTTAAGTCACTGTGTGAACTTCTCTGGCATGTTCAGGAACCATATCCAATTTCCTTTTACATATCTGTCACAAACAATACTAAGAGGTGCAACTGCTAAGACTGTATATATGATTTCAGATGGTGCAACATGGGTAACTAACCTTGACAATGTGTGCACAGGTTTTACCATTCCATACTGTTTTTCACCTAAAATGTTTCCTATCTCTTACGTCCATGCATTATGTACTGCACAAAATAGAAAACAATAGAAACACACTGATGCATGATAAAATATACATCTAGTATATTTGCATTTTTGCATACCTGGAAAAATACAACATGTTTCAGCTTGAAATTTGAGGCTTGTTTTGCATGTTCCTTGACTCATGTGTGATTTAGTACAAATTGAAAGAAACATCTTCAACCTTGGTGTCAGTGTAATCCTAAGAAACTCTGGGGACACATGCAGCTTAGTTTGACAAGGTTACCCTTTGGATTTTTTTTTTCTTTGCAGTGACCTTGGCCACGCTAGTCCAAGGAGGTGGAAACAAGTCAGCCACAGCAGATTTCAATAAGAGTCAAGTGGCATCCACGTGATGACAGCTTCTGTTGCCAGGTAGGTATTAAACGCAACTCCGACTGGTTGTTTCTGTTAGAGGCCAGTCACTACATTACCGTTTTGGTTTTTAGTAAAGAAAGGGCAGTAATTGCTGCATATGTTGAAGGTCAACCATGTTCCCACATCTGATTGTGTGAGAGAAATTAAATATTTAATTTCCTTTTTAAAAACAAGAATTGTTTTTTTTATTAAAGGTTTAGTCAACTGAAATGTAGAATAATGAGTGACAATGTATGATTGTGATTAGTTGTTTAAGTCATTTCTTTGAGCAAAAAGGCAAAAACATTTATTGCATTAAACTTTTTTAAATGTGAAGATGTGTTGGTTTTCTTCTATGATGGAAGTTAGAACTGGACAAGTCCTCCAAATCCAAATCTAATGACCAAAACAGGCTCTTTAATACTGTATATAAACTTCTGGCATCTGGCATTTTTAGCAACAAATACAAATTAAATAAAGAAAATATTTTTTTTCATTTATAGATAATTAAAATAATCATTAGTTGCATCCCTTTACCAGCAAAATAGTTAAAAGGAAAATAGAAAAAGTTTGAAATTTACAATTACCTTCCTATAACAATGTTGCTCAAAAGAAGAAAATTGCACTGGTAAGATTTCTCAAATCAAACCAAAGCTTTGCTGTCGTTCACCTTTTTTCACCCAGCACACGTTTTAACAATATGTCTTTTTGACAGCTCTACTCTCCTCTCCACACATCACCTATAACATTCACGTTGCATCATCCTTAACTCATTCCCCCATGAGGCGAATACTATTATGCATATTAACCCATATCCAACAAGCAATTTGCAAAACTGACTTTCACATGTAGAGGAGAACTTCCTCTATTGAAGTTGACACCAGAGGGCAGTCAGACAGCCAGTGGAGTCTGGTGTCATTCATTGCGATAAAGTGGAGAAAAGTTGGAGCTCCTATGCTTCTCATCACCCCTCCACAAGGGCATAATGTTTTTGAGCAGGACGTTTTTTTATGAGCTGTTATTTACCCAGGCTGATCCAGATGAGATTAAGGGATTCTTTTTTTTGCAAGGCCCGGCTGACACAGCAGCAACTTATAATTTAGTTGCAGGGAGAAACAAACTACCATTCCATAATAATTAATTTATGCCCACAAATAAAAGAAAATGGAAGCCAATGAGAAAGAGACACAATGAGAAGGAGAGAAGAAACATAGACAAAATGGTAAATTTTACAACAGAAATACCAACAGTTTTTAGTAGATTCATCTTCCTTGTCATAAATTCTTTGAACTCATAGGAAGTTACATACGGTTGAAATGTTTCTGCAGGGTACTCCACAGACAGCCTCTCTACGCATGCTCTGTCCAAGTGTTCAGGCCAGTCAGTAGAAATTAGTCATGGGATCTCAGACTGTATTGTCCTCCATATTTATGAGTAATAAAAACGCATAAAGGGAACGCGACCCATCGCTCGATGGCCTTATAAACAAATTATCAGTGACTAAGCCTATTCATGTTAAGACATGGCTAATCAAGCCATGGCACATAATGTGTAAAGATGGGTGAGGGTTTTGCATTTCGTGATATAACCCAATTAATAGTGATGAAGAGTCTCCAGCATGTGCGTCACTGAGTCGATGCTGTTGTACACATATTCACTGTGGCCCAATTCAGGGGCTGCATCCTTTGAAGTCTGTGTTTCTAGACCAAATATGACAAGGCTGTCCCCTTCCAAAGGCTTCTTTTGAATGCAGCCTGAGAAATGGGTCCCGCTTTTGCCTGAATGTGAGCAACACAATTGGTGTATTCTATGCAACCTTTATTCGGCATGCAGATAATTGAGGCTGAAATGCACTGCAGACTGTATAACAAAGAGTCAACTATCATTGACTTATGTTGAAAGTGTAAAAAAACTATTCCGGCTCCCATATTGCATAGCCATTGTGACTTGCATTGGCTGTAGAATAAAGAGAGGTATTGCCCTTTTTTGTTGTAAGTTGACTTACGGAAATATCACATTATTTACTGATAACTATTTAATTTTTGAACTTTGTGAAAAATGTTAAATGTTCCTAGCAATTACTGCAACTTTGTCATGAATGGAAATGACGGGACAAATAAATATGTCACTTTGAATGGTGATGGTGAAACCTAAAATAGTAATCCTCTCTACCAACCATAAACTGCATATAAAGATGGATGTAGCGAGGTGTGACTTTACACGTTGGTTTGCATTAGAGCTGGTTTGAAGCCTAGAGTTGCAGCAGCTTATGGTTGGCACCATCTTTTCTGTTTGGAGCCAGGACCTTCCAAAATCTAAGTGTGGGGTGTTGCCTTTCACTCTGGTTTAAAATAAAGAGCTTTAGTTTGGGTAAATAACCCAACACTAAAATAAGAAATAAGACTAAATCTGGGTCAAAACAACTTTTCCTTTAGTGACTTCTAAAAATGAATTTCTCCTACTCCCAAATATTTTCAAAAAAGGTTAAAAGCACCTCTAAAGTTTCTTCTGATGGAGCAAAGCTTAATTAAAATGCCAATATTTTTTTCTGTCTTATGAAAACATTGCACATCATCAGTGAAAAATCTGTAAAGCCAATGAGTAATATTTTACACATTTTAAAAACATAAAAAGGATGTTTGAAACAATAAAAATATCAAGCTAAAGAGATAACAATATTCTTACAACAAGACCATGTATACTGGCGCTCATTCACATGAAACCTCCTCCACACATCTACTAATCCGTGTGTGTGTACAAGCTGTTGTAGAGCACTGGGAAGCTGGATGGGGTTCATTATGATTCCTGTCTAAACTGCTATTCTCTGTGGAATTTAAATCACCACAAACAAATAAAAAATCTTCTGGTTTAAAGTCTGTCAACTGGGTCCACATTATACACAGAAAAACTCTTTGTTTCAGCCCCTTTAGAAAGAGCATAAATGTTCAACGAAAGCATATTAAATTTTTCAAATTCTGCTCTCACTACAATAAATCTACCCTCTACAACGTGTTCGGCAATATAAGAAGAAGGAACAAAATGTTAGGAAAATAAAAAAACACTCCACTGCTATAGTTGTAATATTGTAATTTAAAACTACATTTCCCTCCCATTATGTCCTCCATTCTGTCTCATTTTCCTTGTCACAGTGTGTCTCTGTAATAATACCAGTCCATAAAGCATTGTACATTCCCCCCCCCCCCATAATATCTGTTTCTTGCATTACTTGATATGATCATTTTTGGCTGAGAATGCCCTTCTGTTTTGACAGTTGTTTTTAATATCAAGCATATCACTGTTATCAAACTTACACTGCTCTCTATCAATAGCATCTTACAGAGGTGTCACTGTTTCTGTCTAGCTATCATTGGTGTTGCCAAGTTGTCACTCTTTGTTTTACATTTATGAGGTACAGGTTTTGGAATTACATTCTCATCTACCATGATCAGTTTGCATCTCATCTACAGATCACGGCAGCTGAGATGTAGACAGATAACTCATGTATATCTCATCTAACTTTATCTGTTCAACAACTACTGCAATGTTGTCCATGTCCTGATTATCACAGACACCACTGTTACTAGCCACCTGTGTGTTGCTCACACTCAGTGCTGCCTGCTTCTGTTTTTTTCTCATACACAGCACTGTTCAGTCCTGTCTGATCTTCACACACAGCACTGCCTGCTTCTGTTTGTTTCTCATGCACAGCACTGTCCACTTCTGTCTGCTCTTCACACTCACCGCTGTTATTAGCTTCCTTTTTCTCAGTATGAAATTCTTCCTAGGTCTTTATTTCTTACCCTTCCTTCATCTATCCATTCATTAGTTTGAGTTGTATAGTTGTTAGCAACTTTACCAGCCTCTCCTGGGTCATCATCAATCTCTTGACTTTTCTTATTTTGACAAGCTCCAATCACATGCCCCTTTTCTCCACAACACAACCAAAACACCTAAACTTAACTCTTATGTTGACCTCCTCATTCCTGTTGTTTATAATCATATACACTTTCAATCTATAAGAAACAACATGTTTCAGCAAGGGCGATTTGCATGCTATGAGTAATTTCTTGATGGGAGAGACTATCTTTCTGTGACTGGACAGTTCTTTTTTGGAAATGAATGAAGGGACATTAGACAGTGTAATTTTAGTTGACCGTTGTGAAAGTGGCAAAACGGGAACATGCAGATCCTTAACAGTTATACCATGTTCAGTTACATCATTAACTTTCTCAACTCAATCCAAAAAGATAACCACAGCCACAACACAGATTTTCCCACCGCTAAACTAACATCCTCCACTAAGCAGGCAAACACGAAGCTGACCCTAATACCGTGTCTCCTACTCAACATGCTCAATTCATCAGCCATGCTGCCAAAACTGGGCTGGCCGGAGGAAAACTACAAAGAGAATTCAGACTCTGTTTAGCACAACACTACATTAAACTAACAAAGACTATGTTTGAAGAAAAGAAAAAAAACAGTCTCTCCCACATTCACTCACACACTCACCATCCACTCAAAGAGAGACAGAAAGAGCAGTGGTCAAGCAAGTTAGAGAGTGAATGAAGAGAGGGCATCATCGCTAGCAAGAAAAAAGCAGTGAATCAGATAAATAAATGCATTGCCGGATTTTGTGTAAATGCATCCAAAGTGTACGCTTCATCCTTTCCAGTGTGGCTATGTGTGTGTCTGAGTGTTTGTGTGTGTGTAGCTTAGCCCCGCCCTCGGACACACAGACAGAGAGCAGAGGAAAGAGATGGAGACAGCGATGTAACCAAGCTGTTACGCTATGATTCCTGACCTCATACCCTGTGTTGTTTTGGTTCTCTGTTGGATTTAAATCAAAGGACTGTGGAGGCCATTGGAATACACTTATGTCAATGTCATTGTGGTATAGGCCGACCAAAGTGGTTTGGTGTGTAGTAGGAGGCAGACACAGAAGGCTTGATCAGATGTCCAAAGGTGGTTTATTTACAAGAAAAAGTGCCACCATGTTACTATTTACTAAAGTCAAGATACATTTGTAGATCAACAAGTAATTTCCTGTGATCCCCTTTTTATTGTAGCTTAGCACTGCTAATCTTGGAAACAACATACGCCTAAGTCTCTTCCCCACCAAAGATCAAATTGAGGATTAGAAAACATGACATAAGTCTAGTTCCATCTCATGTAACAGAAATACACTACAGAATAAACCCATTAAAGACCAGTGTCATCCAAACATGGTTTCACAAGCCTACACCTGGGGCCAATTCACTGTATTTTATGAGGAATGCTCTCAAGGTCTAGAGTAAGGACTTCTGTCATGTCAGGGTTAAGCTAGAGGAAGTTATATGATATCCAGTCTTTGGTAGCTGTTAAGCAGTCTTATAGGTCAGAGAGCTTACTAAAGTCTTTTGGTTTGAATGAGAGGTACAGCTGTGTATCGTCTGCATAATAATGATAATACATACAATTAAAATAATTGAAATTAAGGGAAAGTGTGTACATAGAAAAAGCAATGGGACCAGGGATTTAACACCACAAGTCAACAGAACAGATGAGGAGACATAATCAATAGCCACAGAAAAACTCCTCTCTGACAAACATGGAGGCAAACCAGTCAAGGGCAGCCCCAGTTATGCCCACCCATTTCTGAAGTCTACTATGGAGAATAGAGTGGTCAACAGTGTCAAAGGCTGCACTTAGGTCAAGCAGCAACAGAACTGATCACTCACAGAATCCGCATGCATTATGATGTCATTTAAAATTCTGACAAAAGCTCTTTCAGTACTGAGCTTTAGACAAAAAACAGACTAGGGACTTCATGGATCAAATATGTCACAGGATGTAGGACAGACAACAAATGGAGGGAGTAGAGCAGACTTGGTCCGTGGATCTTGCCCGAGGGTTGAGCCAATCTTCCATCCCCAAAGCCATGAAGCTAGATTAGGTCATCTCCCAACCATGGGATGGTATCCCGGACCACTGCTGGCAGGTCAGAGAAGCAAGCAAGTAATGTCTCCTTCATCTGTGGGGTTGGGTCTTGATTTAAACCATACATTTATGCATGGTGATAAGCTTTTGTGACAGTGTGCACCTTTTATACAACTTGCAGTGCAAGAACAATAAATATCCATTTATTGGCATTCTAGTCCATTGTATTGACATTCTCAGTCCCCATATAGCCATTTTAGGAATTAATGGTGAATTAACCACTCTTTTCTTTTACTATACCTCGAACATGTCAATAATGCACACAAAGTATCTATGTAGTGTAGGAGCATGCCCCTACCCAAAGCAATCCATGTACTTGATTAAGCCATAGGGTGTGAATCAATTTTAAAAGGGATGATTTTAAACATCCTGCCCTTGAAATCAAACCTGAATAACTGCCTGCATCTATTCCACAGCTGGAGACTTAGCAGTGATAAACCCATAGTCCACACTGATATGTTGTCTCATCTAGTTAGTATGCTGTGTCTCAGAAAGCAGATTACTGAATTTGTTTAGCCCTCTGAAGTGCACACAGTTTTTGTTCAAAATACTAACTCAACTTGCTTGTTGTACTGGCCCAACTCCCCTGATATCCCCCTCAGGCAAAGATTTTGGCACTTGACACTGCTTTGTGCAACAGGTTATTTCTGAATCAGTTTTCTTGTCACTCAAATGCCAAGAGTTAAGTGTAATTGCTGCTACTGTGTCCTCAGGGTGCTAGTGCTCACTGTGCCGCCCGCGCTGTAAGGCCTACAGAGAGAAAGAAAGGGCAGCCTGGGTTTATGACTATGCCAGGAGAGAGAAAGCAGCTGTTGCTGTAGCATGTTGCTAAAACTGGTGTAAGACTACGACGTGTACTTTTCAGATGCAGCTTCAAACACCTGTAATTTCTGTCCAGGCAGTGACAATTTATTTTGTTCAGTTAAATGAAAATAATAGTGTCTCTCTTCATTAATGCTACAAATTCCCACAGAAACATCAACAACAACTTTATTGTAAAGTATGCTTATACTTAGATTCACTACAGAGGGCAAAATTATTAGGAAGCCTAAAAGAACATTTTAAAAATCCAGCAACACTGCAAATGTAAAAAATACACACATCAAATAATTTAACCAGATGATATAACACGCAGCACCAAATAATTGTTGTGAGAACCCCTCCACTCCACTAGGTGTCCCTGTGTCCTTTGTTTCACAGATTCTTCTTCGATTTTCAGGATCCGGGTCAGGGTCATCATTAACTTCATGATCCACACCTGGGCATGGTGTAGTTTCTGATATTAAAGCCCACCATTTTCCTACGTAGTCCTGTTTCTCTTTCTCCTATCCCAGGCGTTGCTGTTATTCACACATTCTCACATGACTGATTACTTCCTTTTCCATTTGTTAATGTTATGTTGTATATAATGCTTATTCACACACAAATTCATCTGGTCTCCTATTTTTGTCATAGTCTAGGAGCCTGGTTGTGACATTATATATTACTTTGTTTGCTTGATAACATTTCCAGATTCCCTTCGCTACAATGGCCTTTTCTTAATATATTCTCTATTGTTATACAACATTGCAAAATCGGACTCCCCATAAAAATATACAGGGTGTCCACAAAGTCTCTTTACAATTTAAAAAAATCATTACAAAAGCAATTGATGATATATGTTAATCAGATTTGTACTCAGTGGTTATCAAAGTTTTTAATCACATTGCATTTGTGTATCATGTATCGAACAAAGATACGGGACATCAACGACCTGAAGCAAAAGATCACTGATGCCATTGCCACCATTAATGAGGCTATGCTAAAGCGAACATGGCAAGAAATCGAGTACCATCTTGATGTGCTTCGTGCAACTAATGGTGCCCATATAGAGGTGTATTAAATGATAACATTTCCACAAATTTGTTTATTCATTTGCTTTTGTAATACATTTGTTAAATTGTAAAGAGACTTTATGGACACCCTGTATTATTCTTCTTCTTTGTCTTCTTTTGGCTGCTCCTGTTAGGGTTCACCATAGTGGATCATCCGTTTCCATCTTTTCCTAGTCTCTGCACATTCCTCTCTCACGCCAGCTGCCTGCATGTCTTTCCTCAACCTATCCATAAACCTCCTCTTTAGCCTTTTCCTATTAACTCCATAACACCCTCTTCAGCATCCTTCTCCCAATAAACCAACATCTCTCCTCTGCACATGTCCAAACCATCTCAATCTCGCCTCTCTTGCTTTGTCTCCCCCAACCATCCAACCTGAGCACTAATATACTCATTCCTAATCATGTCCATCCTCGTCTTTCCCAAAGAAAATCTTAACTCTGCCACCTCCAGCTCCTCCTCCTGTCTTTTTTGCCTGTGCCACTGCATCCAAACCATACAACGTGGCAGGTCTTGCTACCATCTTGTTTAATGTTCCTTTCACTCTTGCTGGTACCTTTCATACACTCCTGACACTTCTCTCCACCTACTCCACTTTTCCTTGATTCTCTTCACTCTTCTCTCCAATGCATACTTCCACTTCTCCAGGCTCTCCTTAAACTGCTCCCTACTCTCACTACAGATCACAATGTCATTCACGAAATATCATAGTCTACAGAGGCTCCTGCCTGATCTCATCTGTCAACCTGTCCATCACCATTGCAAACAAGAAAGGGCTAAGAGCCGATCCTTGATGTAATCCCACCTCCACCTTGAACCCATCCATCACTCCAAAAGAACTCTTCACCGCTGTCAAACTGCCCTCATACATTTCCTGTACCACTCTTACATACTTCTCTGTCCCTCCCAACTTACTCATACAGTACCACACCTTCTCTCTCAGCACCCTGTCATATGCTTTCTGTAGATCCACAAAGAAGCAATGCAACTCCGTCTGACCTTCTCTATACTTCTCCATTAACATTCACAACACATTCAAAGCAACCATAGCATCTGTAGTGCCTATTTCCTTGCATGAAACCATACTGCTACTCACAAATCATCACCTCTCCTCTTAACCTAGATTCAACTACTCTTTCCCATAACCTTGTGCTGTGTAAAATAATTGAAATTAAGGGAAAGTGTGTACATAGAAAAAGCGAAGGGAACAGGGAATTTACCACCACAAGTCAACAGAACAGATAAGGAGACATAATCAATAGCCACAGAAAAACTCCTCTCTGACAAATATGGAGGCAAACCAGTCAAGGGCAGCCCCAGTTATGCCCACACATTTCTGAAGTCTACTATGGAGAATAGAGTGGCCAACAGTGTCAAAGGCTGCACTTAGGTCAAGCAGCAACAGAACTGAACACTCACAGAATCAGCATGCATTATGATGTAATTTAAAATTCTGACAAAAGCTCTTTCAGTACTGAGTTTTAGACAGGATGTAGGACAGACAACAAGAGCCCAAGGCTCTCAAATGGAGGGAGTAGAGCAGACTTGGTCCTTGGATCTTGCCCGAGGGTTGAGCCAATCTTCCACCCCCAAAGCCATGAAGCTAGATTAGTTCATCTCCCAACCATGGGATGGTATCCCGGACCACTGCTGGCAGGTCAGAGGAGCAAGCAAGTAATGTCTCCCTTCATTTGTGGGGTTGGGTCTTGATTTAAACCATACAGTTATGCATGGTGATAAGCTTTTGTGACAGAGTGTGCACCTTTTATACAAAAGGTATAGGTGCTGTGTCTAACCAACTTTATACCTATATACAGTAGTTACCACAGCTTTGTACATCACCTTTATTCTTGAAAACCTGTACCTCTATACTTGTTCTCCACTCCTCAGGCATCCTCTCACTTTTCAAGATTGTGTTAAACAATCTAGTATAGAACTCCACTGCCATCTCTAAACATTTCCATGCCTCCACAGGTATGTATATCACTTGTGCAGTAGTTACCCAGCCATCCTTTTCACAACAGCTCAGCACCTTATTAACTACTCCCTAAACAGTCTTCCTTTCTTCAATTTCAACCATTTGATCCTTGGTCTCAAGTTTCTTTCAGATTGCACCTCCTGCATAAAACATAGTCCACATGTGTGCACCTTCCTCCACTCTTACACATCACCCTGTGCTCTTCCCTCTTCTTGAAATACATATTCACTATATCCAATTCCATCCTTTTTGCAAAATACACCACTGTCTTTCTTTCCACATTCTTCTCCATACCTGCTCATCACCTACTCATCACATCTCTTCCCATCACCAACATGCCCATTGAAGTCCACTCGAATCACCACTGTCCCCTGACCTACACTTTCTGCCAATTCATCCAACTCACTCCAGCATTATTCTTTTCTTTCATCTTACACCCAACTTGCAGGGCATATGCGCTGAAAACATTCATTAACACATCCTCAATTTCTTCAGTCATCACTCTGTCCGACACTTTCGTCACCTCCAACACACTCTTGACTCACTCTTCCTTCAGGATTATGGACCCCATTTCTCCTACCATCCACAGCATTGTATAACAGCTTGAAAACACCTCTGATAGTCCTGGCCTTACCCCCTTTCCACTTGCTCTGTTGCACACAGTATATGTATTTTTTATTTATTAAGCGTTTATTTAAACTCGAAGAACCTTTGAGGTTTCCCTCATTTACATGATATCGATTTACAGTAAAGTTAAAAAAAAAAGCAGAAAAAAATACAAATGAAAATCAGTTAAAACAGCTGCAGCGTGAAGCAGGGAGGTTAATGATCAAGGTTTTAAACTGACCATAGGTTGGTAGGCTATTGATCTTTAGTGTGCATTGAAGATCATTCCAGGAGTTTGGGGCACTAAAGGAAAAGGCTGCAAGTTTGATAAGTTCCAATCCGGTATCATTGATAAGTGTGGTGGTAGTTTTCTGACAAAATCTTTAAAGATAAATAAATACCAATGATTATTATGACGTCCTATTAGCAAAGACCAACCCAGTTTATCAGTAATAAATCTGAGTTTGGAATGGTAGACAAAGTCAGGGGGTTTAAGAGTGATAAGAACAGCATCTCTATAAATTACATCACCTTAATGTTTTTGATGGAGTTTACTGGCAAGATTGTCAATATGGGGTTTGAATGTATACATTTCTCATCAAGCCAGAGGCCAAGGCATTTACATTTAGTAACTCTATCAATGTTTATAGGGTTGTAGTGGATATATGTAAATTATTTCCACCAATATCTCTGGCTCTGATAAACAGCATGAACTTTGTTTTATCTGCATATAGTACTCGTTTAAGATTTGTTAGAGCTTCTTGTAGAGCATTTAAGGGGAGTTGCAGCCCCTCAGTGGCTTGTTGTACATAATCAGTGATACAATACACAATAGTGTCATCAGCATAAAGATGATATTGACAGCTGTTCAATAAAGAGACAATGTCATTTATGTAAATGGTGAAGAGGACAGGACCCAGAACTGAAACTCGCGGAACACCTTTTGTTACCGGCAAGTAATCAGACTGGACACCCCCTGACTTCACACATTGAAATCTGTCAGACAAATAACTATGAAACTAATTACAAGCCTTTTCATTAAAGTTCATACTACAGCACCCTTGTTAAAGTAATGAATGATCAACTGTGTCAAATGCTTTTGACAGATCTATAGTAAATGCATATCATATTATTTGTAACTAAAGTAATGGCTGAAATGGTGCTGTGATTAGCTCTAAATCTGGATTGGTGTTGACTTCAAACAGAGTAACTTGAGAGAAATGCCTAAAGTTGTTTTTTCTAACCATGTCTACCTTCTTTCTCTCCATCATATCAGACAGCTCTTGCTTACTTATTAGTCATAGTGCTGATATTGAGGGTACTGACTCTCACCTCCACACTCCTACCCTTCCCCCTCTCTTCCTGTCTCTGGACCTTCCTTCCTCCATCGTTCTCATTCTGCCAATAGTAACATAGTTTCCATGACACCCTGCTGGTCAACAGTACCAGTGGCAGCCATTGGTAATCCGGGCCTCAACCAATGGAAATGTGATTTACGATCTGCATATTTGATTTGGCATCAAAGTTTTATGCTGGATGCCCTTCCTCATGCAATCTTCCTCATTCATCTGGGCTTGAGACTGGCAATAAGAATGCACTGGCTTGTGCATCACAAGTGGCTGGGTTCCTCTCTAAAAATATATAGTTGATCTTTTTTTTTAAAGATCAATGGACACATTCAAGCTCATAAAAGCCAACTAGTCATCAGGCTTGAGAAAGTCTCCTCTGCCATCATTGATCGACTGTATTGTAAAACTGGCACCCTGCAGTTATGATGATAGTATACAGCTATCATCATAACAACATAACTGGTGGAGAATACTGCCATTACCCTTTTTTTCCAAAAGGTGCCTTGTGTTCAGCAATACCGTTTTATGCAATATGAATCCCATATAAATGTGGCATAAGACAAGACAGAAGGAGAAATATAAAAGGCTAGCATTTAGCTATATGTTTTTACACAGTACTATATTATTTTTAAACATTCAAAGGGAACTAAATAATCCTGGTTATCAAGAATTGGGAACCTGTCCTCCTCATTATCCAAAAATCTAATACTATGTATGATATTAAAAATAACTTGTGTCAAAACAAATTGTGCTTTACTTGCAATACCAGTGTCTGATCACCATGCTTTGCAATGACTCATAGCCAATTAAAAGAGCACTGTCTAGGGATTTCAGGCTGTATACAACCTTATGTTCAGCACTAGACAGAGAACTGTATGTACGTAAGATACCAGTGGGAACCACATCGATTCAAGCATTAAACGTGATCAGTCAAATATTAAAATCAAATCTAAACCTAACAAGCAGTTATTATCAGTAATATCACCAGTGTCACATTACCTACTTACTGCAGAGTAGTCAAGATTAATCAGATCAAGATGACATGAAAGCATTAGTCTGATTCTTTAAAAGACACAACTAATCTAATCATTACCAGGTTTCCAGGATGATAGAATGTTCTGTATCTGAATTAGCCTTTTAGTGTATTGGTCAAAGATTAAACATAACCATGAGCAGCACTGGGATATGGATGTGGAGAGGGGTTGAGGTTTACAAGACTGTGAATCACAGTACAGTTTTTGCATGTAGGGCACTCAAATTGCACAGTTATATGAATGGTTTATTGGCTGTATAGTAGATTTTTATGACATCTCACTGATTCAGCTTGTCAGGCTCTGGCACATTAACAACTCACGTGTGAGTCATACTGTTCACAAAATAAGCAGGAATTATGTTTTTCCAAAGATACATGTTAACACCTCTATGCAGAAAAGGATAACCCTTATTTAATCAGGTAATCTCATTGAGATCAACATCTCTTCTGCAAGAGAGACCTGAGAGAAAACAAGCGTGGCCAGGCATAACAAAAATGACTAAGACACACTACACCACACAGATAGCCAGACAAACAAAAGCACATACAGCATCACCAAATGGGCTCAAGATTAAAGTTCAAAATTAGCCAGTGGGATGAGACATTCAAGTTTTAAAATCCACTGTAATTCCTTCCATTTCTTAAGGTGCTAAGAAGTTGAAGGCCTCTTCCACAAGTTCAGTATTAATCTGAAGGCTAACAAGGGTCCCTCCTAGAAGAGCCAATGCTTACTCATAAATCTCTACAATGTGTTGTTTGGACGTTGAATGGTTGATTCAATTCCTGTCTGGAGGTACACATTTCCCTATGTGCAGCCCGATGAAGCATAATACCAACTTCATGCGCCATTATACACATAACTGCTACCCAAAGCATCTTCCAAGTACATGATTGTGTGCTGGACCGAGAGCTTAGTCGAAAGCTCCCAGTGTACAACTGCACTGTATCTGTGTGCACATGGACAGAGGACTATTAAGCTTGGTTATCTGAGTTCAATAAAAGAGACAATCTTATGATGAGCTTGGTTCTAGAAATATTATCGGCTGAGTTGTCAGCCCTTATCAGCTCTTATCAGCAGTTAGAAGGATTAAAAAACAGTTGACTTGAACTATTGTTCCACTTAAAATCATGCTTGACATTGATTTTGTTTGTCCAGATTACCATGGTCAATAACTAAATATCACTTTTATATTGAATAACAGTAAGAGATGTAAGATGTTATCATAACAATTAAGATGTTTGTCTTAAAATGTGTTTTCAGGCATAATCTCCATTCCCAGTATGTCACAGATTTTGTTTCATTGTCCTGTTTGCAAGACAGAAAATAAAGGAAACAATGCCTCAGCTGCTTGGCAGAGCAATTTGTAAGACTCTGGTCCTTAGCCCAGTGTAAGCCCAGTCAACATGCTCAGCACTCTGAGATGTGCATTGTGTGGGGGTTTTGTCTTGTGCTATGGAGCAGAAGTGGTCCCTTCCTATCCAGACATCACACAGCACTGTCCTGTCTGGGGTGGAAGATGAGCAACTGTGGGAAGGAAAGTGAGAGCCAGAGAGAAAAGGAGCAAGACGACAACAAAGAAATGGAGAGAGTTATGTATAATAAATGGAACAAAAAAAAGGAACTGAGCATTTTTTAAAGAGAGAAGACAGGGAAAAGGCAAGAGCAGCAGATTGTTTGTATGAGATAGCTACAGGGAGAAACTGCACTAAGAGAACAAGGGACTGACTGAAGTGACTGTGACTCACACTGTTTTTATTGCAATCCCTTTATTCCAAACTGCTAAACTAATTGGATCAAGTCTATAAGTGGATCACAGATCAAACCTTGACAAAATCTCTGATAATCTGAGGTGCTGCTGTAACTGAATATGTTCAAGCCTGGAGGAATCCAAATGTTCAGTGCCTCTATCATTAATCCCTAATGACAGTGTTTGGTTTGGATGCAATCTATAAATGTGACCAACAATCTGAAAAAATCAGTCCAACTCGTAAGTGTAAAGGCACCATTGCCCCTAGAGGATTTTGAACTAGCTGGAGGATGTGATGCATTTAAATAAAGAGCAGCTGAGAATCCAGGGAGGGTTGATACTGACTCATTTGCTTTGGTTTCAATGGATGTTGGAAAAGTGAGAGTTCTATATTTATATTTTGAAAGTAGTGCTGTATATCTTTTACTTACTGAAATAAAACACATGGCAAGTGGGGATAAAGATCTGGAAAAAATGGTTTAACTTTGGCTCAGACAATTATCCAAAACTCTAGAGGTTAGCAACGTTATTGTATGGGCACAGTGAGGAGTGCACAGAATAACATGTACCACAGACAAAATGAAGATTTAAAAAAAGAAAAGAAAGAAAAGAAACCTAAAGAACTGCCAGGTGGCAATTTTAACTTAAGCCATCGGAATAAAACTATTGTTTATACGATCTCAGATGGTCCATTACTGATTTAAATCTTCTATTCCTTATTATATGATTTTATTAACATACAATTACACTACAGTACATGGTCAACAGCTTGTTTTAATTAAGCTGCAACTCCCAAGACTTGAGGCTCAAGCCAGCATGAAAGTACCATATATAGTCTATGGTTTCAATCCAATTTGCAGACGTCTTTGCATCTTAAATCCTACCATTTACTTCCTAAACTTTTGTTTACCTGCATACCAGACTGCCTTACAGCACTGGCACTTGTCATAAGTCATTAAATATACAGTGTACCTGTATTCTTTCATCACAAAAAAAGAATAATATCATATATAAACAACTATAATTCTCTTTTTAATACATACATAAGACTATTGTATGAACATCAGTGATATTTGAATATACAGTGTAAATAAAAAGTGATGACATAATTAATTTACTAAATCCAAGTATGTGCTTAACTGGAGCAAAATCCTCTTTGGCAAATATCTTGGGAACTCATTTTCACTGCTGACTACATAAGATGTCCTCAATTTGCAGACTTGAGTTCCTTTAAAAAATATCCTATTGTGTCCACATAATGAAGGGTCGCGGGTTAACATTTAAATAACCCTTGCAGGATTTTGTGAGGATTAAAGGTGGTTCTGTCCTTTTGTCAGCTGTCACTGGCTGTTTAAGAAACTATTCACTGTTTCTTTTGGAAGTAACTTGACTCAGAGTTGAAAAGGTCAGTCAATAGAAATAAAAAAATTCTGCATAAATTTGTCTGGATAAAAGCTCTGAATGGTCGTTCATTCTGTCCTCTCTGAGTGTCTTACCAAGGAGCGATTTTCTGTGGTGTTAATATATGCAGATTTTGTGTATGTATTTTAGGCATGTATTCAATTTAAAAGGTTTGAAATGAATGTTGAAAATAACAAAGATTTGTGTAATGAAGAATAATGGTATAGCCTTTTAACGTTAAAGTCATGTTCATGTTCATTCAAGCTTTTTCCACATTTCTATTAAGCAGTTCTTAATCTGGGGTCTGGGGACCCGCAGGGGTCCTTAAGTGGGTTCCAGGGGGTCCTCAGAAAAATGGGGAACATTTTTTATTTTGCTATTATTATATTGAGTAGAATAATCCCACTGAGAGGAGAATGACTACGTTGTTCATAGGTTTCACACTCTTCACTGTTAAGCTTTTTTATAATAATTAAATCTTATCAGATTGGGATCTCTGAGACGACATCTTATCAAATACAGGTCGGCGGCCTGAAGTATTTCAATTTGGGGGTCCTTGACACCAAAAAGGTGAAAAGCAGTGTTTAAGAGGAGCAGATCTTAGCTGACATTGAGCGAGAGGCGGAGTACACACGGACAGGTCGCCAGTCAATCACAGAGCTGACATATAGAGACAGATGACCATTCACACTCACATTTAATTAGATTAATCACCAATTAACTTAACCTGCATGATGGCAGCTGAAGTACCAGGAGAGAACATATGTAGACTCTACACAGACGGGGTGGGTCCAAAATATCAAAATAAATTGAATATGAGTTAAGTTAAGACCACTCAAGTGGCAGTTTACATCCATAGCTTTCCAGACTCATGTGATATTTATAGTGAAGACTTTGAAGGAATTTAATAAAAAGGTATTAAGTGTATTTTCCTTGTATATGTCCACAAGCTTGATCAATAATGCCAAATTCTCATAGAATACAAACTTGTACCCATGACAGTAGACAATGCTTCAAAGATGGATGTTGCTGCAAAGAAGCTACACATTCTAAAACATGGATGCTTCACACACATCTTCAACCCAGCAGCAGAGAATATCTATACAGTCACCACAGTTTCAAGGTGAACAGCCAAGATACGTGTCACCAGTTCAGTATCTGGCCAAATGTGAAATATGGTCACAATCTCCCCTTCTGTTCCTGAGTTATGATGTTGAATAATAGCCAGAACAGTGTTTTAGGAGAACATTATGATGTTTCAGTGAAGTTGACCTTCGACCTTTTGGAAGAATAATGTCATCACTTCATAATTTTATCCTATTTCACACTATGTGAAACTTTGTCATAATAAGCCTGTGAATCTTTAAGTTATTTTTGACTTTTGAGCAAAAAAACGTGTTTCGTGATATCACATTGACGTTGACCTTTGACCACCAGATTTGAATCAGTTCATCCTTGAGCCCAAGCGGACGTTTTTTGCCAGATGTAATGAAATCCCCTCCAGGCTTTCCTGACATATCGCTTTCACAATAATGGTATGGGCGTGAGGTCACAGTGATCATGACCTTTGACCACCAAAATCTAATCAGTTCATCCTTGAGTCCAAGTGGACATTTGTGCCAAAAATGAAGAAATGTTCTTTTCTGAGATATTGTGTTCACAAGGGACAGACAGACATACTGTAAGTATGTATGGACAGACAACCTGCAAACAGTGCTTGTGCCAGAAGAAGACCAAAAACAACAGAATGTAAAACAATTTCGCAGATGCAGTGTGATATAGAGGTGCAGAAGAATGTGGGGGAGTTGAGGAGCCTCCCAGCCTAAAGAAAGAAGATGCTCTCTAGTCTGCTGGAACGGCAGCAGATACTTTTGTATTACCCGCCAGACGGCAGCAGGGTGAACAGGCTGTGGCTAGGCTGGCTCTTGTCATTGAGAATCATTTGGGTTCTGCTTAGGCACCTCATCTCACTGATACCACTTATGCTCAGTAGATGGGTACCAATGATGTACTGAGCAGTTTTAATCACTCGCTGCAGAGCCTTCACAGCCGTGCACATCCCATGCCAGTTTGTTATGTTTTCTAGTCAAGATGCTTTCTAATGCTCCTCTATAAAAGAGAACAAGAACTTCAGAGTTTTGCCAATTAAAGTTTCTTTAAAAAAGTTCTCTTGAAAAAGTACAGCCATTGCTGAACTTTCTTTTTATATATGATGTCCATGACAGTTCCTCTGTGATGCTGATCCCCAGGAATCTAAAACTGTTAACCTGCCTTATCTCAGCTCCACTGATGTAGACAGAGGTGAGTCTCTTTCTCTCCTTTTTCTTAAAATCAAAATCAGCTCCTTGGTGTTGCTGATATTGAGCAGCAGTTTGTTCTGTTAGTATTTCTTCCTGATATGAAGTCTCATCATTTAAAGGACAGGATAAATGATGATAAGATCACCAAACAAATTATGAATATCACATCTAATATGTATATATCGATAGGAATGAAGAATGGAATTATTCATTTGAGTCTTTCCCTTTCTTCAAAACATACATTATGAGCACACTGTCTTGTTAAAAGGCACTTATTGAAAAGTGATAGTCAAATAATATTTCAGCTAATCAATAGACAGCATTAGGCCCGTTTAATTTATGATCTCTGTCCACTCCCTCAGCTGCCCTCACCTACTCTTGTCTACTTGTCCACTTGCTTGCTGCTTGACGAAGAAGTAAATGAGTGCTTAACTTTTAGAGGAGGACAACTAGTTGTTGACTTGATATGATCTGTGAAAAATAATTTTCAGCATAAAAGCTACATAACTCATTACAGAGAGCACTGGAAAACATGATCTCCAGGAAATAGGACTCAAAATTGTTTATTTTGTTATTTATTTTATTATTGAAATGTGGCTCTGTGTGATACATGCACACTCTGAACACTTATTTCACCAGGCTGGGCTGAAATTACATTCAGGGTAATGGGTAGGGTCTCACTATATTGCCATGGGTCAATATTTATAACATCCTACCCTAGTGGAGAAAAGTGTGTTTTTTTGTGGCAGGCAGAGTGTGTGAACTGTGATGTGCAGGGAGAGTGATATGTTTTACTACTTTTCTTCTTTTTTTTTGGTTGTGTCTGGTATATTGTGCTGCTGCCAGTAATGGTGCTCTCTCTCTATTAGTTTGAACACATTTTGGGTTTCATCTGATTAGCCCTGTTCCAGCCTGTCTGGCCCACTGTGTGGGAGATAGCTTTTTATGGCTCCTATTAGAAAAGTTTAGGGAAGTAGCTGTGCACTGCTCCTTAACAACAGCAGGGTGGTTAACCAGACATACATTCAAGACACTTGCAGTAAAGCATAAATCTCAGCCCCATGTTGCTTTTTCTGAGTCTGTTTTGGAGTGTGGATCCTTCTTTACCTCATTTGAAAACCAATGCAGCAAATACTTCATGCCAGAGTCACCTCTGGATAGAACCAAAATTAATTGAATTTGAACTGTGATAACTGAATGTGGAGTTGTATAGAGAGTTACATTTTCCGTGTGCATCAAATACAGTTTCAGAGCAACTGAATTATAATCAGTTTCAAAATTTGGATTCAGTTTTCCAGTGCAATTATTCAGATTAAACAATACAAATTAAAAATCCAGCTTTTAATGCAATTATTTAAATTGAGCAATTCAAATTGAAATATAAATACTTCAAATGTAGTTCTAACTTTCTTGTGATTTCTGTCCGTACACTCAAAGACCTTTATTAAAAGAAATGCGTATAGTTTTACACTCCCACCTGACGCAAACACACGCACGGTAGTTTATATCAAACGCACCTTTGCAGTCAGGTGCTTTATTTCAAGCTTCACTGACTGAAGGATTCACCTGCTGCTCGTTTAGCCTTTCATTAGCAAGCTACCCGTGCGCAGTTGTTTAAAGACGCTTTGTGGAGGTAGCTTTAAGTCTTTTTTCCACCGTTGCTTTTGGACTTTTGTCGTGTCAGGTGTGGCCTTTCAAGGCCTAAATGGAGTTTGTTTTGCTGTTGGACGTTTTGGATAATTTCAACCCTTTCCGGACTTAACACTGAGATGTGAGGAGTCACTGCTTCACAACAGCAAGGTAAGAAGGCTGTTTGGTGCTTTTTGTCTTCATGTTGTGGTTGTGTTCAGTAGGTGTTTCTGGCTTTGGCAATTATGCTTTTTCCGAGGCTACTTGTCATTTTAATGTTGATAACTGGCTGTTTATCTCTGCTGCCATGCAGTATTTTCATTGGCACGAACTGATATTAATATTAATGGACTTGTATCTTATAGTGGCTGTTATTTTTGTGCTAGACCGTGGTTTGGCATAGTGTTTTTATGAAGCTGTTTATGTAGTGGTAAAGTAGACCTATTGATAATTTGAGTATTATGAGTGTTATCAGCTGAATTAGTTTATTATTATTCTTGTATTAGGGGTCAGCAGTGGACCTCTCTTTTTCAGCACAGCTTACTATTATTACTATGTTTTATTTCTTTTTATTCATTCATGATAAAATTGGTTCATAAAACAGTTTTAGGTTTATACTTGAGGGCATTTGTTATAATTCCTATGAGTAGGCCTTTTGAGGGCTAATGGAGTGACAGACAGTGGTGGAAGAAGTATTTAGATCCTTTACTAAAGTAAAGAACTTAAGTAAAAGTGCATGAGTATTAGTAGAAAACTAATGCATCAGTGTTAGAGCAGTATGTTACTGTTGTAGCTGCTGCAGGTGGAGCTAGTTTGAACTACCTTATACAGTTAGATAGTTTAGTCCAGCGGTTCTCAACCTAGGGGTCGGATTTTTTTGTGAAATATTGGATCATTTGAACATTTATTGGAAATGAAACCATGTGAGAAGTTTAGAGGGAAAAATCACTAATTGGTGGAGCTGTTAACAACTCATAGACATCTGAAATGTGACCCTGACTACACACTGCTTTTTGTAAGATGTCAAAAGACAAACAAGTTGGAAATCACTAGTTTCATCTTTCACAATGTGTTGTATTCTGAAAGCCTGTTTTTATTATCCATTGTGTAAAATCCACATCTGAAAAGTAACTAAAGCTGTGAGATAAATGTAGTGGAATAGAGAGTATAATATTTCACTCTGAAATGTAGTACAGTGGAAAGTACAATATTTAACTGTATGAAATAGCATACAATGGAAATACTCAAGAACATGTACCTCATAACTGTACATGGATACAGTACTTGAGTATGTACTAACCTTTACTTTTCACCACCAGTGACAACAGTTAATGTTAATGCTCCATACACAAAATATAATCTCCACACACAATGCATAGTGGACCACTTCTTGACCAGTACAGTTATTAACACAAATGTGTTATGCTCAAGAGTCATGCAAAAGATCTGATGTCATCTTCAAGAGGGAAAACTTTCAAATCTTTCATTATGGGGCCAAATATTGAATATCGGAGGCCAGATTTGGCCCGTGGGCCGCTATTTGCCCACCACTGCACTATATGATGTTGCTATTGTTTGTGGAAAGTCTATTGGCTTACAGCAAATATTGGTTTCATTATAGAAGGTAATAATAATATTTGTCTGTGGGATGTAAACATGTTTTTCACAGTCCATACACAGAATTATTTTTCTGTAATACTGACTAAAGGTGAAACTCAACATTGCCAGATAGCACATTCTTTTTCACATACTTCACATTCACTGAAGCGTTGGAGAAATACTTCAACTCAAAGTAATGGGTTTATGAGACAGCTTGCTTTACAGTTCCTCATATCATAATTACATCTACACTACAGAGCTCTTGGTCTTACACTGCTGTTACACTCCGCTGCACTCATTGTCAACCTTCAGCTTTTATCAATGTACTGATGGTCATCTGCTGCTTATCAACACTACATAACGTTTCGTAAGAAGAGGAGCTATGAATTGTGAGTTTGATATGCCTAAGTGAATAATTATCTGCTGCATAGCCAGTGTGTCTTAGACTGCTGCTTTATATCAGTGGATATCAGGCTTTAAATTTATACATCTCACTTCACTAGATATTTTTCCCACAGTGGTTGGTTGTTATTTATTTATTATTGTCACTTCCCAGTCTCTGCTGTTCTGATTTTGGTGTATGCTTGCAGCGATTAGAAGCCACATATTTCTGCTACATATTCTATATTCACACTATAAATCTGTTCTTTGTGCCTTTTTAAAGGCTGAACTAATCCTATGTTAAGGCCTTTCAATGTTTTCAGCAAAGGTTATCTTGTGAATGCACAGCAAAAACTAGAAGCAGAAGAATGACAGCATTCAGGTGTACCCTTGTAACTTGAAATTATATCACTGTTGATTGTCAGGTGTGCAACGTGTAAGACTATTTCACACATGAGCATGCCTTGAGTAAGAGCAAGGTTGGTCAAGACGTCGCTTATGATAAAACCATTGGAGTGTTTTCCCCCACACAGAAGAAGTAAAGGCTAAACAATGTTAAAATTTAACAAAAAATATATATTCACACTTACTGTTACGGCTGCAGCTAACTATTATTTTAATTAGACCACAAGAAAGACAAATATCTGATGTATTTTTGGTTCCCTAACAGATTTTAATAACCAAGTCTTCATGGCTGTCATGCATGAATAGAAATATGAATAGACTGAATGAAATCATGCTTCTGAGAAAAGAGCACCATCTCCTTCCTATCATTAAAAATGACCATGGTGATTCATTCTCTAGACACTAATCTGACTACTTTCAGCTGTGTTCTGCTCTTCCACTTCTAAATCAAATGTGATAACGTCATACGGCTGCACCTACATCAGAGAATTTCACCACGCACTTGAGGATTGTGCTCTCCACGCTCCAATGAGTTGACTTGAGTTGTCTGAGTGCCATGAAATGAGATGTGAAAATGATATACCGTATGCGATGAAAATCCTGACAGGGACAAGGACAGGGACAGGACCGAAGTAACCAAAGACATTACCCCCCCCCCTTCCACCCTCCACCGTTTGACAGCTAGGCAGTGGCATAATGTGGCTTGAAATACAGTACAGCCTACTTTATTTTCAGGAGCCTCTGCTCATGCTGCCAAGTACCCATATTTTTTGAAAAATTTAAAAACACTAACTTTAGTGACATTATGATGCTGATGTGTTGTCACAGAGATAGAGAGTGAATGAAATTATTATTGAACCATAGAAGTGACATCTAAATGATCCTCGTTGACAAGCAAGAATTTTGACCAAATAAATCAGGCAGTGAATGAAAAGGTACACTGTCATCTATCAATGTCTCATACTGAATGATAGTTTTCTTAAAACACGAAGAGCAGATATGCCAGTTGACTTTTCCTCAGCAACCCATTAGCTGCTAGTGCCTTGCCTCTAAAGCTTTCCTTTCTTGCACTGTTAGTGTACACTTTAAAATGATGATTGTGGCAGATTTACCATTTAAAATCGTGTGTCATTCTTTACAATAAGTCCTGGATTTCAGACAGAGGAAGACATAGAGACCTCTCATTTATACCCAGCTAAAATGACAACTGGCAAATCTGATCAACTGTTGCTAACTGGTAATTAGTTTACATTATCTACATGAGCTGTCTACATTTGGCACATTTTTTATGCTTCCTGCTGACTTATTAAAGTGAGAAATTTTGCGCTTGATGGCTACTTGCAGTCCAGAAAGAAAGTATTTGGACATTTCTACACTTTGTTCTTCACACTCTCTGCTTCAGTACATTCAATTTGAAATAAAATAATCAATACTACATTAAAGTACCAAGTCTTAACATTAACTTGAGTAGGTTTATGTCAATACTGAAAGATCTGTGGGATATGTAGCCGTTTTAACACAAAGTGCACTCACACATAGTTTAGTGGTACAAACCTAATTGGACAGATACACATGAAGATGAAGTTTGGATTCAGTTGATTGACTCAGCCAGTCAAGGATATATCGTCTCTTCACCTTGTTTTATGTAAAAATGATGTATGTGTATGTAATATGAATATAATTATCCATTATTTAACATAAAAAGCAAAGAAAAATTTCAGAATATGAGATGTATTTTTCTTTAATTCGTTCCTCTCCCATAAATCATGTTGGGACTCCTCAGATTTGTATTGAGAAAACCCTGGATGGACTAAAATACCAGTAATAACAGTCAAATCTGCTGACATATCAATTAATCAGCATTATCAATCAAATAATGAAGTATAATAATAATAATTATCAGTCATAGGGGCGATTTTTCTGCTGAACAAATATTTTACTTTGATACTTTTACAGTAAGTTTAAAGGTTGCAGGCCTTTTACTTGTAGTGTGTATTTTAATATACTTGAATTTGTAATTGTGCACAAGTAAAGGTTAGTTATCCAGACATGTGAAACAATAACTGCTTACGTTAGATCAAATAAATACAAAACTGCCCGGGGACTACAGATGTAAACTACCCTCTTGGCTAACTCTGACACATTTATATGGCAGTGTGAACTAAAATGTTGATTGATGTGTACTGTCCCTGCCAAATAAATCTGAAATAAATTTAGAATAAAAAAAAAAAAAAAAAAACAACCCTGCATGTCAACAGTAAATACAATTTAAGTGAAAGCGAAATCATGCTGGAAGTGAAGCTCATACATGTAGAAATGCCATGTCACCATCTATCTACATCATCTCTGTCCCTCTCTCTTTTCATCTCCTGTACAAGTGTATAACTCATCAGTATGTTGTGCAGTCAAGTGTAATATCTTATACTGCAGCTCTGCTCCCGCTGACAGATTATGATCTACTGTTATATTGTGATAAAAAGAGCAATGCTTAGATTTCAAGTTGATGACATGCTGAAGGGCTTAAAGAGTGGCAGTTCAGCATTTCCCCCCCTGCAGTAATTCCTCTTTTATCTGACATTGTTATTGGTTTTCTTTTTCTTGCTTTTTATTTTTTTGCAATTGGTGTTTGCTTTTGTGTGAAGAGGATGAAAATACAGGTTTAGTTGTGTATGATGGACATATGTGAACCTTCAAGTTGATTGATTTAGTGTAGAATAATAGCAGGACTATGAAATGTTTTTTTATGTTGCTTATTGAGAGTCCTGTTTAGGTGCACCTGTTTCACATTTGGTAGGATAGTGCCTCCAACAAAGCCTGAATTTGGGAACAGAGTCAACACTGGCAATGTTAGGCCCTGCTGATTTGACAGCATCATAGAGTTCCTGCAGATTTGTTTGCCAGAAATGCACGCTGCAAAAATATCCCCCCTCCTGAAAGTTCCTCTGCTGTGTTGATCTGTAGAGTGTGCACAGCATTTTAATAAACCGAAGGCACTGTCATTTAACTGGAGTCATCTTTGTGACACAGTGTGTTATCGCTCTTAAAGTGTCGGTTTTGAAAGAGGCCACAGTGTAGCCATAAAGGAATTCACCGGGTCACCTGCAACACTTCAGGTGTACCATTAAAAGACTCACCTCTCCATTCCTTCACAAACACTAACAGCCTGTATCTGTGATGTCAGGAAGGATGGATTCACACTGTCTGCCGACTGTCCAAGCCACAGATTTGTCGCATCAGTCAACTTCTCCCCACTCTTCAATCACCCACAGTGTTTGCAGTCACGTGACCACCGTAGCATCATGTTCTTTCTCTTGGCTAACAAGATCGGATCCTTACAGAAGTGGAACCCAGATGGTTCTCTGCTGCTGTAGCCCATCTGCTTCAGGGTTCAATGAGTTGTGCATTCAACGATGCCCTTCTGCACACCATTGTTGTCATGAGCTGTTATTTGTGTACATGTGGCCTTCGTGTGTCCAATCTGAAATAGTCTGGCCATTCTTCTCTGATGTCAGTCATCGACAAGTTGTTTTTGCTAACGGTGCAGCCTGCCAACAGTCTTTTTTTTCTCTTTAATTTATTGTCCTATTCTCTGTAAATGAATGGGGCTTTCTTGCACTATAGAACAAGAAAATGCTAAGGGGCTGGCAGTTTCTGAGGAGCTGAAACCAATAGCCTACATTTGGCACCAAAAATGACAAAACATTGACTTGGATCATCTGTCTCACCCATTTTAATGTTTAGCTGAACAGCAGCTAAATGTCTGCATATTTTAGTTTAGTTTAATTAGTATGACTTACTGTGAACCTAATCAAAAGACTACTGACTGTAATCATGCATCTCCTGATAGCTCCAATAAGGGGAGGTGTGTGTGTGTGTGTGTGTCTAGAGATCTCAGAGCAGACATATCTGCCCCTGCACATGACAGTGAAGACAGTAAGGGTTTGAGAGCTCAGGATAATTGGAGACTTTGTCCTTAAAGATGAACCTGAAATGTATGTGTGTGACAGTCATTGAGGGACTGCAGCAGCACACAGCAAAGGGAACAGGTTGGCTTAGCAGCAGAAAGCCTTAAAACACCAACATACACACAATTTTTGAGATTTTTTGGTCTGCACCGGAGGAGAAAAAAAATACATACAATGTAATTGTGGTCCGGTTCGTGTTCACGCTGGCTTTTTTACAAACAAACCAAGAGCTGTAAACATGAAGTCAAACTGACTGACAGGTTAATAATTGATTGGACAGTTTTGGTGACTCTTATTCTGCATCATCAGCAATGCACTGACCCATGTGGGGAATTCAAACTGTGGTGACTGACAGTATGTCATGCAGGACAGGCTTCCTAACCAATAATATTGTTAGACTGAAAATTGACCCCATGTACGGCTGTGAGATATGACTAAAAAATACATACATCTTGATTTTTATTTTATATTTTATTATTTGGTAACCTTGAGATTGATTTTGTTTGCCTGCAAAATGTATGATTGAAACATCATATTTTTCAGACAGTCAAGCAGAGAATAATAAAACCTGCATCACCCGCAGGGCTGTCTGTCATCATAATGCTTCAAATTCAGGTTATCCTACACAGCTATTGACTGTCAGTACCAGATGCTTTAACTAAGTAGATCATGGGCATGCCGCTTGATAATCAGTTTCAGCACAGACATAGGAGAAATGTTGGCTCACTAATTGATCTGCTGCTGTTTGTGTTTTCTTGACAAGACATCAGTCTGATATCTGCAGACTGCTGGGTGGTTAGTGTTACCCAGCAGGTACTAGACAGACTGAACAAAGCAGAATCTGGAAACCGTTCACTCAACTCCCAGTGCGTCACGCCTCATAATCAGAGATGATATCTCACCGCAGATCAGTGTGCAGTCATATTCAGTATTAAATTCCCTATGACAGAGCTAGCTACCTGGAGATACGACAGTCCTGCAGGTGAGCATCTAGTGCAACTATTCATGTAACAGTTTACAGGACGGTGGTGACTCAAGACGGCTAATGTAGCAGCTAGCATCTACGTTACTTTTTGACAAAAAAAATACCTTTTCGTACCTAACTGGATTTTTCATGATTTAGACATATCAAACACAAACAAAACTTCATATTAATCTACTTCATTCATCATATTGCACAGCCCTAAATGCATGCTGTGAATGCACATTGAATGGATTAAGTAAATTGTAAAAGTTGGATAACACACCAATAGAACTGCAAAGATGAATCGATTAGTGGTAAACTAGTAAGTTAATTGCCAACTATTTTTATAATTGATTAATCATTTGGAGTAATTAAGAATTCCAGCTTCTCAAATGTGAATATTTTTTGGTTTTCTTTAGTCCTCCGTGGCACTAAATGAATATATTTGGGTTGTGGACAAAACAAGACATTTGACAATGTTATTTTGAGCTTTGGGAGATGCCATTTTTCATCATTTTATATATATATATATATATTTTTTTTTACAAACAACTAATTGATTTATCGAGAAAATAATTGATGAATCAATCATGAAAATAATTATTAGGTGCAGCTTAGTTAGTTACACACCATATATTTAGCTGCTTGACTGTGTCATTTATAAGGGAACATTTCAGTTCTTACTTGCCGACTCACATGTGTTACCATAGTTACCTAATGATTTGCATGAATATGCGTACATAGCATTTTTCAGACAGCTTATTATAACATCGCTTTCTGAGGAGTTCACAATCAATCATGGTAAAATGTGCATATTACAACAGAGTTCACTGATATACAGATTGATGCCCTTTATTTCATGCAGTCTGGGTCTGGTTGTTTGTTCCACACAAAAGTCCTATCGACAGCTTTCACACTAGCACCATTAAACCACAAGAAGAACTGATTTTAAATAAACTTTGAAAGAGTGTAGGTGCTCTCGGTTACCACATTAACTTTTGTAGTTGTGTGTCTTAATTGCAGCCTGGAACAAGAGTTCATCTAATGCATTGAATATTATACTTTAAGGGGGTATGAAAGCAGAGAGCCTCATTATTTGTCATTAGGTGTAGTTATTGTAAGCACATTATCATACACTCAGAACATTAACACTGGCCTGCCTGATAAAATATTTGATTTCCCAATGAGATGGACCTTCATTATCAGTAATAATGAGCAGTAAGATACTCATTACATTCAGCAGAGGGAAAATAACCCTTGCTTAAGCTTTTTAATAGGACACTCTCTTAATAAAAAAATGTCATGAAAATGGAACAGCTGCTTTAATGTTTATACTTCACTGCAAACCAGGAACTAGCCTTGATAGCTTTCATAAAATTGGTCATTCCCATGTGGTTCAGCAACTGTATAATAAGCCCTTTATTCAGGACTAGATGTATTCAGTGACCTCATGCATGTCACACTTTACATGTGCTCCCGAGCCCAGAAATTCATCACAAGATGCACAAGATCCACTGATCCTTATATCCGATGCATCCTCTTGACTGGAGCTCCCCTCCTGCTGTCCTTATTTGTAGACTCTCTCAGGGAGAAGATTTAGCACAAGATTTAGCACAAATGCACAAAAGTAGAACATACTCAAATTGGTCAGTTTCTCACAAAATCTTAACACAGTATAGATAAGTAATTGTTTTTAGTGTGCAGTAATACAATAAGGATGTTTTTAAAAAATCAGTTAATGATTAGTAAACTTTTAAGCAAAAATGCTAAATATTTCCAAGTCACAGCATTTAAGCTTTTATTTGTCTTATGTGGTAGTAAACTGACTATCTTTTAGGTTAAGGACTGTTAGTCAAAACAAGCAACTTGACAACATCACGTTGGGCTCTAGAAAATTTAGACTTTTGGCATTTTTCACAATTTTCTGATATTTTACAAATTTCATAATGAATTATTATAGGAAAGAGAATCAGATTGATTTAAAATTAAAGGCACACTATGCAAGAATTGTTGGTTGGTGTTTGTAAACACGCACCACAGAGAGGTGGTCGAACGAGCGATTGAATGAAGTGAGCGAGTGGTGCCATGAAGCTGTGAATCAGAGTAATAAAACATTATTTTCTGATTGTTGATACACCCACTGCCCAAAGGTTGATGCCCAGAAGCATCCCAAACACAGCAAAATAATGAGAAAATACGAAAATGCAGGTGGAGAGCGGGGTTTCTACAGATAAATGCACCGCCACACATTTCTCGTGAGTCATAAGTAATGACTGAGAGGAGTCTATACATTTTAACAGACATTTTTCAATCCTACACAGTATGTCTTTGCAATTTTTCAGTTGCAGAATATACTGTAGCACAGTTAAAGGACAGCTCGTATAAATGTTTTAGGTAAGTTAGATTGAATTGTTTAAATTAGTTGAATTTCTGAAAGATTCAAAGTACTTCATGACCCAGATATCATGTCACATCATGTCAGTAAATTGTGCCCTACTCATGGTAGGGAAAAAAAAAAAACCTATCTATGCAGAAATCCTTCACTGTTTCTTAAAGAAATATCTGAAAATCTTGTTTTTGGAGAGTTAATTAAAACCTGGCTTGTCTCATGTTGCTGTTACAGTCTCAATTATAAAGATGATACTGATAAGGCAAAAACAAGTTTATTTTTATAGCACTTTTTTATAGCACGTACACAAGTGCTTTACATAATGCAAAAATAATTTTAACAGGAATAAGAATAGACATTAAATAATAAAAGACATGAAAACAAGACTAAAAGAAGCAAGTAAAAGTAACAGAACAGTAAAATACATAAAACTAGATTAAAAGTAAACGAGCATCATAAATTCTGCATCAGCGCATAAAATGTCATCACAAAACAGGAGAAATGATGGTCACGAGTATATGACAGCTATGACTCAGGCTATAAAAAAATAACTGCATCTTCCATTAAGTGCAAAGGCTTACTGTAAAGAGATCCTTTGTGATTGTGAAGATATTTTGAGCGCTTGTGAGCACACCCTGATGCTTTGAGTGTACAGCATCTGGGAAACTCTACGTCTGAAATTGGAAAGCTGGCTATCTTTCATTAAAGCTTCGGGGACATAATATTGTTGCCAAACAAGGTTTCCAGAACATGTGCATGTTTGTGTGTGGAGAAAAATGTTTGGAGAGAAATATTCTTTCATCCTGTACCCTAGGTGCCAACAATACACACTGGATCTATTTCAATGAGAATAGGAAGTGAATTATGAACCTGAGTTGTTACTCAGAAAAACTCTATCAGTCACCATTAATTTCTACACTGCACAATCTTGTTGATGTTATAATGGTTATACTGCAGGATAAATCCGTTGCACACATTGTCTGCAAGTAAGAATTTGGAAGCTTGAGTGCAGATTTATCATGTTGACTCTTTGCTCTCAGCTGTATTTCTTGCTGGCAGTTACAGCTTTCTAAAGCAGCCAGAAACTATCTAGATATCTGGAGGTTAGGTATAGACCATTAATTCAATGAATTTAGTTAATTAGCCTACTGCCTCATGCCAAACCCTTAATAAAATACCCAGGGACTTATAGTCATAGGTTGCAAATAACTTTCTAATGCAGTCTTGCCCTATTTAAAAGCAGGATTTGTTATTTTTTTACACCAGCATAGGGGGCTGTTGCTAAGGTTGTCTCATTTAGAGAAGAATCAGTGTTGGGGCAGTTTGGCAGATGCTCTCACTCAGAAAAGCTGTTATGTCAAGGTGGTTTCATATTCAATACCATCTGTTGTTGAACCTTGACACATGTGCAGAACATCTAGGGGGATCAATTCTCTGTGAATCCTATCTTACTGCAAACCTTGATCCAGGGGTATGTGTTGTACCTGCCTATACAAACTGACCATAGTACGTGTTCCTCGAAATGCATTTCCTGTAAGTATAGTGCCTTGTGTTACTTATCACTTTGTGTATAAAGGATGTTTCTGTGTCAGTTGGGAGAGGGCTGAAAAACCAAGTACTTAACTACAACCTTGAAAACGCTTAACTGGCAACCTGACATAAAAAGAAATGCTTTAATGGAAAAAAAAAAGAAAAAAGAATCTGATGGAATTTAGTCTAAGATGTCTACTAATGTGAAACGCTGTATGAGAAGGACAACAGGTACATGAAACTCCACTTACTGAGCTTCAGTGACAACGGAGAGTTCGACCTACGTGTTACTCGAGTGGCAACCATCATGGCTGAACACAGAGCCTCAGCAGAAGTGCCATTAAATGCAGATCTTCTAATGGCCACTAGATACTAGCCGCACAAAAATGTTACATTGAAGAGAATGGGAAAGCCCATAATGTAGTATTACTATTTGCTCACTCTTTAACTCACCTTGGATGTTTGAAAATGATTGTATCATTAGGAGGGCATGAAATGACAAGTCTGGTAATATTCTATATATTTTTCAATAAAGCCACTGAAAAGACTAAAACCAACATTGAACTGATTCTACTAACAAGTGCTGCCAGTGTAGCCAAACCCTGAAGTAGCTTGTTCCTCTGTGTGGATTTGAAAATGTTGTCCAAAAACTATTAAAAAGATATTAAATCACAGTGTTGCACTCTGTGATATGGCCCTTCATTTCAATGAACATGGGCTCTGTGGGTTTTTTTTTTTGGTTTGTTTTTTGGGCCCTGCTTCATAAATACACAAATGAGTGTTAATCTGCTGCTGAAATAGTCCCCAACAAATGCACTTAGTAACATCTGCTAAAACTACAGTGCCCAGCAGTTTTAGTGAATTATTTAGCATTTTAAAAATGACCCTCCCAGATTCCTGACTCATGAACACAATTTGAAATAGGATGCACTCTACTCTACACTCCACTTTAATGTGCTGTAAACTTCACTGATTGTATGTGTGTATTTGATTGAGGGCTTCATGCAGGGCTTTGTACTGAGTATTAACACTTCTTTTGGTTCTGAAAGTCTCAAAATCCATTGAGTATCGCAAGCTGGCATTGCTGGTCTGATTCATAATTTTGTTTAATTAGTTGTGATCATATACTTTCCAATTCAAATAAAAAAAATTGCCAGTTTTAGATGGTAGAAAGAATTGTACAGCAGCATTTTGAACAGAAGAAGCAGCAGCCAACATAGGTTTGGCTGTTGCTTCTAAATGTGAGCTTTTGAGAGAAACATGTTTACAATATGTCACAAGGTCAGGTATTGAAAAAGTATGTGTTTGATTTTGGCCCTGAAGCTCAAGTATTATATCACATAGTACCAGTACAATGCACAGCCTTGGCTTATTAACCATAATAACTTTGTATAAAACACTTTTTTCTCAATCCAGTTACAAAGTGCTTTAACAAGGGAAATTAAAGACAGTAATATATTATATAGTAAAAAATAAAGGCAGATAAATAACATTAAAATATTTAATTAAAAATACCCATAAATGTAGTATTCTCCAGGAGATATATAATCGTACAAATCATCATTTAAAAAAACTGTTTTAAAAGAGATTAATTATTTGTAAGAAAATATAGCATGGAAAGTAAAAGCAATACATTAATGGTGTAGATTGTAAACGGCAATGCTTTCCAGTTTAGGTTTCATGGCACCAAATGCACAATTACCTTTGGTTGGAGGCAAGACAGTGTACCAAGTGTCCACCCTTGTACCTATTTAGCAGGTTCAGAAATGTAGCTTTGAGCTAATTCATTTAACACTTTGCATGTGGTTTAATATAATTATGAACTTTATTCCGGAAACAATGGGAGGCCAATAAAGGGACGCTTAGCTTGGTGTAATGTGCTCTTTTCTCCAGTTAAGTTTGTGCTAATTGTAGATGATTGGTTGCTCATCACAAGAAGTGTGCCTCACAGCATTAACTTCAAACACAGCATAAGATTCAAATCACTGTCTTAGTCTTTCCTGTGTGGCATTTCTATGATCTTGTCTCAGGGTGGGTTTTCCTGCAGTTGCTCCAGTTTCTACTGGCAGTACAAACACATCTCAGCCCAGGTGTATTCACAGATACACTCCAGCTCCCCTGTGACCCTGAATATTTACATTATGAAATATTTATTTACAATTATTAACTGCTTGTGATGCTGCTCAGTATTCATGATTAAGGAATGACTATCACATCAATACAAGATAGTCTCATATGTTTGCGATAAACTGTCAGTTCAGCGCACCAAAACCGTTTTATTTTTTGTATTTTTTCTGGCCAGAAATGTCAGCCTCCAGCAAAGCAGTTTTTGAGTGCTATTGCTCAACAATCCTATCATACTCCCTGCAGTTCTATTATAGTCATAAGACAAAAATTGTATTGAACACCAATAGTTTTTGTATTTTCTTGTGTTTGAACCACACAGCACAGGATTCATGTACCTGTTTCAAATGCCACCATTGTCCTCCACCTAGCGTTTTCTCTTGGGAATCCTCACTACCATCGTAAATGCTGTTCTGTTACTTTGAAAACTCTAGGGACATTTTGTGAGATAGTCACTTCAATGGCTGAGGCACAAAAAAGGAGGCTGAAACTTACCTGGAAAGCATTGTATGTATTTATTGTCTCCCTTACACGGGACACAACATTGATATCAGAGTGTCAGCAAACAAACCACACTCACTGGATTTGCACTTATTTATACAAATAACTAATCTCAAAAGACAATATTTCTCATTTTAATGTGTAAATTTGAGCGTTTCCTATCATTCTCTATAATGAGGCCTGCTTAGGGGCAAGTTAGTTCCATTTTCAATCCATTGCTTGCTCTTGTACCCTGCTCTGCTGCTTTTGAAATGGGCCACTCGCATTACGAATTGTGCTACATATTACCATGCACCAACTGAAAGTGAAGGATTTCATGAAGCACAGCATAGGTGCATTTGAAGGAGAAGATAAATGTTTGAGATGAGCAACCTGCAAACCTCATAACACTATATTATTCCTTTTGGCAGATCTATATTTGTGTCCCAATGATCTCGGTATCCATGTGTGAAAGCACTAGATAACTGGCTCGGTTTAACAGGCTTCACAGCAGGCATATTGGGTGTGGGTCAGATGCCTGTAGGCTGCTAATGATTAATGAATTCCATCACTGTCATTCTGGGACTGTGGTCACATAGACAGAAGCTGTCTGTCAGCCTCAGCCTGTTCATCTTGCTACAGAATTAGCTTAAAATATGCTGTCAAGGTTCCATGTAAGAAAAAACACTGGATGTTGTTGAACTGAAGAACAACACTTGCCACTAATTAGGGATATAAATACATTGCTGTGTGAATCTCGCACTCTCTTGAAATTCAGTCATCGGTGCATTGATTATATGACTGCTGGTTGTGAATTTTCTGTTCATTTGCCGGATCTGAGAGTCCTAATTTTAAATTTAAGGGATAGGTTCAAAAACATTTTTAGTCAGATGTCGATATGAACATTAAACAGATTTTTCCTACTGCAGTCATTCCTCCTGTTCATACTTGAAATATCCCTTTCTAATGCGCTTTCAATGTAAGTGATGATTTTAGATTAGTCTTGTGATACCAGACAGCCTGCTGAAGTCTGGGGATTTCTAAATGCATGGTAGTTGCTTGAATGGTGGTGAGAAGAGCCGATAAAAATGTACACCCCTTACATTTAGTCAAGGACTCGCCTTACTGGAAATGATGATCTCCCCCCATTCTCCTCCGTAATAAAATGCATGCCACCACCCCAATATGAAGAGCTGCTTGGATTGGTTCTACAAAGCAGGGTCTTTTTAAAAAAAAAAAAAACTCCACCCAGTTTCCAGCCAATTAACCAATAAAGCATGGGAGATTGTCCTCATTCTATATCACTGAAGTGTTTAGAGACTGACCTGTGAGTCTAATTTGGAGCCTTATTAGAGTTTTTTTTAATCGATTTTACATCTCACCACCTACATTGAGAGTGATGAAGTGACTTACCAAGTGATCACTTACAGTGTTTCCCCTATAATTGTACAGGCCTGGTGGGCCGCCAGGCCAATGAGAGCCCCTGCCAGGCCATAAAAGAAAAAACAAAACAAATATCAATTTACTGAGAAATCAATAGTGATTGGGAGCCTCTGTGCAGCCCTGCTCCAAAACATGGTCAACCTCTGCGTGGTTGCCTGGGAAACTCTTGGTAGCATAGCCCCTTTAAGAAATAGGGCAGTGCATAGTGAGTGTGCAGTCGAGAGAGAGACAGAGTGTGTGTATAATGGTGAGCTGCAGCTACTGTCCATGAGCAGGCAGAGAGCGGGAGAGTTTCTGAAAACAAACATAGACATGACAACAGCTGCTCACTGACAGCTATGTGTGTTTATAGCAGAGAGCAGGAGGGAGGACAGACGTCTCACTCCGCTACTCTGTCCTGAGACTCTGCTGCTGCTGTAAAGAGACACTGAGCAGACATTTTAGTTTAATTGTTTTGTCTGTTATCCGACAAATTGCAAATTAGAGTTTTAGTTGATGAACGTGGGTACTGCAACATGCGATGGGTTTTATTTGTACCTAAAGAAAAAGCAAAACAGCATTGGGGGCGGTTGACAAGTTGTTTTATCGGTGAATGCCTGAACACTGGTATCACCAGTAACACCTTTCACACATGGCAACATGTTTTTCCCAGGAAAACAATTCCTTCCCCGGTCACCGCTGCTGCCACCCCAAAGCAGCCAACCAAGGGGAACACTGACTTATTAGTCTGTATGATAATTGATTACAGCAAGAAAAACTCTTTTCCAGAGTGACACCTGACTATTTATTTAAGACAGAAATCAAAAACTGTGAAATCACTTTTAATCATCACAAAGATCAAAGACAACAATCCATCTTAATATTCTTAAATATGCAATTATGTAAAATATTGATAGCAAAGCAAACTTTTTTGATAGCAGCATAATGGCAAGTCTGTTCCAAAGTGCATTGTAATTATTGGTGCCATTAAGTGCAATTACAGACGAACCGAAACATTTAACTATGAACTCTGGAAGAATACAACCACAATCACAAATTGAATGTCTATGAAAACCACTCTATTATCTGTCATCCCTTTGCCAACAAACTCTTAAGTGACGAGTAAAATGCAATATTCAATTTTGTAGTCATACCTCGCAACAAGTCTACAACTGATTGCTCTCAAGTAATTATCTTACAAAAAATAAGATGTACCACATTAAAAAGCCAAACTAAATGGCTGGTTTTGCCATAGTGATTTAATTACACTTGCTATTGATAAAGAAAAATAAATAGTCCTGTAAACACATTTTTTAAATGGATAACAACATAGAATTAGTTCGGTCTCATTGAGCAACCCGCCGAGTGATTTAAAACTGTGTGTGGAAAGCTGTAAAATATTAGTGCCTTACAGAAATGTCAGACACAGTTATAAGGCCACCACCAGGCTGGATATGAATCCTAATTAGCCGATGATCTTTCCGCATTTTGTTAAGTCCTTGGATAGCATGAAATACTGTACTTACTGTAGTATATGCTAACATAAAAAGCCCAACAGTAATCTGTTTTAATGTCAGACTTTTTCAAATTATTTTTTACAGCTTTTTTTTTTGTTGTGTTTTAATATATTCTCTGATCTATATGAAGCCCATTCAATCATTGCTATCCTATCTTATCCTATCCTATCCTCTCCTATCCTATCCTATCCTATCCTATCCTATCCTATCCTATCCTATCCTCTGGAATTAACAAAACCTTAAAGTTGGCTCAAAAGGCTTTAAACCAGGCATGTCCAAACTATTCCACAAAGGGCCATGTGGCTGCAGGTTTTAGTTCCAACCAATCAAAAGCACATGATTCGACCAATCAATTGTCTGAAGACTGAGATCAGCTGATTTAAATGAATCGAGTCTGGTGTGCTCCTGCTTGGTCGGATTGAAAACCTGCAGCCACATGGCCCTTTGTAGAATAGTTTGGACACCTCTGCTTTAAACTGTTGAATTGAAACATGACTAAAGATTGCAAAAATTTTAGCAGTGTAGCTACAGTGGGTGTCAGGTTCAGAAGTGCCCTCTAAACCTGGCAGTGTCAATGCCTTAATCTGCCAATTGAAACAATTTATTTTTATTTCAACTGTTCATTTTAAACTACTTGTATCTAATGTTAATTGATTTGCTTAAATTGTGTTTCGACATGTGGATGCATGTTCTTGCAGCATACTGATTTGTTTGTGTTGGAAAGTGTATGCGGGATTAACTAATGAGGGATAACATGTCTTTTATTTTGCCTTTAATGTAGAATTGTTTATTAAAATATCTTGCTGATGTTCAATTATTTGCTGGGTAAAAAATAAAGCCCTTTTTAAAAAAGTTAATTAAAGATGAATAAAACATGGGTAACTTCCCTTACTGATAATAAATGGCTTCAAATGGCAGCTGCATTATTTGTCAATGTGTCATGATGGGAATCAGTTAATAAGCAGAAAGTGTATCTTAAACAAACTGAGATAAACATAAACAGAGGCAGCAGAGGAACCGGTGGTGCCATAAGTAGTACACGATCTGTCTTGTCAAATTAGGATTTCTTTTTCATGTAGCAATTAACTTCAACCACATACATGGTGGTAAATAGATGCACATCTCAGCAGCCCACAGTGGAGCATCAACAAATGTTACTCATATGCCAAAATATAAAGCTTTAAACAGAGAGAGGTGTGAAAGGAAAGTAACCAGACACGGCCATTCTCATGTCATAACAGATTAGTCCACACATAGCCCAACCTCCTCAAACACCCACACACACTCTGCTTCGCTCAGATCTAATTTTTATTCTGCTTTCTTATATCCAGTGGATTTGTGCTTTGGGAATTCTTAGCTTTTAAGCAAACATGAAGCTGTGGTACAACCTGAACTCGAAAATTATACTTCAAAATACGCTGTCTTCTTAAAAATGAATGCCTTGACCAGGTTAAATAAAGCAGTTTAGGCAAGGGCTTGTTTCCTCTAACAAAAAAGAATAATTGTTCATTTTCACCTCTGTCTAAAAAAGATTTTCTCAAAATGTAACAAACACAGAAATTGAAGTGTAAGTGAAGGACAGCTAGAGCTATTATACTGCACTCGCACACTCATTATCTATACACTTTATGCATTTCAAACACACAAGCTGCTTAATTGAGGATGAGTACAATGAAAGCACATCTGAGTAGATATTAAAATAAGATGTTTTGATTGCAAACACCTACACTTTTAGCCTTCATTAATTGTTTGCAAGGACACATACGTACCTGTACGCCTTGGTAAGTTTTACCTGCTGGATATTGCTGAAGGTGCTTCCTAAAAAGCATTGCATCTCACTGCATGCTTTACAAACGCACGGACAGCATTTCAAATCCTGAGGCTGTTAGGACACCGTGTAAAAGGATCTTCCTGTCGAGCATATTCTAAAACAAATACATAATTACATACTAATAGGTGTTCTACTTTTTGAGATATACAGGTGTGAATTCTGCATGCAAGTAGGGTTGTAATGACTCTGAACTGAAGTTAACAACAAAGCGTCTGGATATTTTTTGTTTCAAGCATAATGGGATGCATGAATTCCATTTTGTACTAGTCCCCCTGAAAAACATTATCTCTGTATACATACAGTATGTTTGTTATTAAGAAAATCTCAGTAGTTACTATTACCATTTGCACTCAAGACATCAGTTTTCTGTAACCTAGTTACTAAAGTGTCACATCAAAGTGAAACCTGGTTACAGTAGGTAGGGGATTAGAATGCAGATTTCTCTGCCGTGTATACGCATAACCAGTCAAATTAAATGAAAGAACAAACTCATGCTTTTCCTAATAATGTTACCAGTGTTTCCCCTAGGTTGACTGTTTTGGGTGAGGGGGCTGGGTGAGTCTTTCTTTTCTCTTATTTCCAAAGTGGTGTTGATTATTGCTTCGCAGAGCTAGGATCTGAAATTGAAAGCAATCCGATTGCGTTGTGTGACAGTGAGGCAAACGATAACACCACTTGGAAATGCAAGGGAGGAGGGAGAGTTGAAAAGTCGTCTGTTTCCATTTTAAGTACATGTTCATGCTCTGAATGAGTTCAAGCTGAAGAACATGTGGTGTGAGCGCTGTCCATGGTGCTGGAAATCAGGGGTCGAGCAGCAGTTTAGTTGGGATTCCAGCCGTACAGTAACCCACTGCACTAACAAGCCACCTAAATAAAGCATCTATTTGTACTAATATGTTACCTTTATATGATACAAATACATTCCGCCCAGATCACTTTGTCTTCTGACTCACTACTTGTAAAGGTAACATCAGTGTCTCTTATGAATGCACAAATCAGTCATTTATTTTTCCAATACCTGTTTGTTTGGATATACCTACAACTATACAATTAATTCAGAGACATTCTTACATCATACAAAATCCAGGTATGATTTATGCCCAACTCAAATAGTCTGTCGGGAAAAAATGATGACATAAATAAATGTATTTGCCTTGCCACGTAAATGTAAGTGTATGGAACTGGCTGGCTAATCTAACTCCCACGGGCCCAGATGGTCATGCATGTAGGTACACATACACATACACACAGTTTGCATTGCTTACCTTGAGCAGTGTGTACACACAGATTGCATTGCTTACCTTGAGCAGTGTATTCTGTGTAGTCAGGAATGCACTGTGTTGCATCTAACAAAACTATTAGTCCCACCATAATATGCAGATAAGCTGTCGAGAGATATTGCATAAAACTCTGCAGCACATCGAGGTCAAACTATTGTCAAGCATGTACGCTGTTTACATTAGCAACACATCCACCTCCACTTTCAGATGAAATAGGTGTCTCTTTGTGAATGCAAAAGAATCCTTGCAGAGTGTAATGAAGTGCCACTCCACTCCGCCTTAACAAGACAACAAAGGGTCAGGGTTACTGTGTCCTTCCAGACGGTAAAACCAGACATTGGTACAATTCTCTTGACGTTGGTGCAGCTGATATTCCATTTCACAGTGATGCTTGAAAAAACAAACAAACAAACAAAAAAAAAACCTTTGCATGAAGCCTATTGTGAAACTGCAGAGAAACTTCCAATTACTGTCATGGTTTGACTTTGTTGTATGACCTAATTCTGTCACAAGAATTCCACCATCGACTGTTACAGGTGGTAATGACAGTAATGCAATGTTAAAAGTGGTTGAAAAAGCTTCTTCTTTTCCTTGAGGATGACATGTAACGCGTTTATGTCTCAGTAAAGAAGGGAAATGAATTTCAGAAATGTAAATATTTCAATAAAAGTGAACTGACTTATAAAGTAAATAAATATGCAGTGAAATAAAGTGTATGTTCAGTTGTCACAAACTATTGTCTCATTTGCATTTGCACTGAATTCAGAATGGCATAGCTATCAAGCATCAAAAAAACTTAAGTGTAAGTGCATAAAAAATAAACAACAACAAAAAAACTGAATTTCTAGCCACGGTGGTTTGAAAGGCATTCTAGTCAGATCTCTACACATCTCTCTAAGTTTGCATATTTAATCTGACTTCCCCACAAGTGTAAGTGTGAAAGTAGCCACTTCCAGGGTCATGCTTCTGCAAAAATGACGACGAATTCATCACAACACTGAAATTATTCTATGTGCAACATTTTCTAATGAGACCAGTAGAGCAGCTGCTGTGCTTTAACTGTTTGTGGTAATACAGATATGCTAAGCTGCTGTTATATGGAGCGTTTATCTCATCTCTGAGCAGTGGAACTAGTAAATGATTCATGCGTAGTGTGCGAGTGGCCATATGGTGAAAAAAATGTTTTTCCACCCTTATGTGAGTGAGTCATCCATGTATTGTGTTAGTTGCTGGTTGGTTGTTAGCCACCAAGCTAAACCATTTATGGCATGTCATGCAGAAACATTAGGCAGCCTATGAGTTCCTCTTTTTTTAAGGGGGGCTGCAAACAGTTTTAGGTGTGTTACCTCCACCGTCTGAACTGGACTGTGTTGTGAGCATGTTAGGGCCCACCCAGACACTTATCTGGCTAATCGAAACACATGTGACCGAGTGTAAATGAATATGTATTCAATTTATTCGTAGATTTTATCTGGACGTGAGGTACAACACATGAAGTGACAAGTGTAAATTGGTTCTTAAAGATCTAATAGATTAAAAAGGTTATTCAAATGGATCAGAAGATTAGATTTTGAATACTTCGCCTGGTACTGAAAAGTATTCACCGCTGATTCCACACCAGTAAGACTTTGCTAAAACCAACCAAGTTTCTTTTTAAACAAGCCTTAAAGGTTTTTCATAGGGAATCGTTAAATTGCCATTATTGTAACGTAACCTCAAAATACAGCCTCTAAGGTTTAAAAAAAGTCTAACTCTGTTTTTAGAAGTTTGATTGGTAGTTAAGATAATTCACAATGCTGCTTCACCACCATCGAAGAGCTTTTTTTCAGCTCTGCTCTGAGTAAATGAGCAGAACCTCTCGATCCGCTCTAAACTCAGACTTAAACATCCCTCTGCGGCAGACTGCCTTTGCACAATCTGCTTTTTCATTTACAGCCATCAAAGATTGGAATATGCTTCCAACTGAGCTCAAAACTTGCACAGACTTTCTTTTTTTCCCCCATGGTGCAGAAAAATGGATATTAAGCATCCAGTCATGTCGACATAAATTTGGCCATGGTTCAAATTTTTAATTGTAATGAATTATAATTTCATAGTTGTACTGGGTGAATGTGCTGGCATTGATCTGTCGATGTGTGCTTGTAGATCTGTCTGTGTAATTGCTGGTGTGATAGAGACTATGTAATGATTTTGCTTGTAAATGAATGTTTTAAGTGTCTGATAATTGTTCTGCGTGTACCTGCCCAGGGACTGCTGATGGAAATGAGCTTAGTAATAAAACTGGGAGTGATTTTAAACTCTTATTTACATTTTAATTCTCATTATAACATCCTCTTTTTTCCATCTCAGAGACACCTTTTTTAAATCAGAAAGATGCTGAAATGCTCATTCACACATTTATTACCAGCCGTCTAGACTAGTGTACTACTTTAACTGGATTATCAAACAAGTCTATAAGAAAAACACTGCAGCCAGTCTTAACTAACACAAAGAAAATGGACCACATCCCGCCACTACTTAAGACACTCCTTGTATCTTTTAGAACTGATTTCACTCATTTGTAAAGCTTCAAATAACTTTGCTCCTCCCTACATCAAAGATCTTGTTTAATTTTATCTTCTAGCCAGATCATTATTATAGCTCCTCACTGCTTCTCTTTTAAATGTTCCTTATGTGTCTCATAAAAGAACCAATGAGGCTGCCTTCTGTTTTTTTATGCCCCTAAACTGTGAAACACACTGCCTCGAGATATTAGAACGACAAACTCTCTTTGTATTTTTAAAAGGAAATTAGAGACCTGATTTTCAGTCTTAATTGGAGTTATGTTTTAGATTTGGGGTTTAAGTTTTTGTTCACATTATTGATTTTTATGTTATTTCAGCCCTGGTCTTTATTTAATTGACTTTTATTGAGTTATTTTTGTATTTTAAGTCTTGTAAAATGTAATTTATTGTTTGTTTAGATTACTTTTATTTATTTATATTTGTCTGTGGTGTCTGTCTTGAGTGAAGTCGTTCAACAATACCAATAAGGTATACAACAAAAAAAGAATTTAGAGTGAGAGTTTTGTCCCCAGATGTTGCTGCAGCTCCCATCTCACCTGTCATAGAGAAAATGTTCAGTCCTCTGGCTTGCATATTTCTCCAGCTTCATTATTTACTTGTGAGGTGTCTCTAGTTTTCCTCCCCTTAGTGTATTTCTTGGCCATGTTATTAATCATAATCCCTTCTCCTACAAGCTGCGGTGAAAATGTTCCGAAAAATGTCTTTTTACTGTAGCCATTCTTGATGGCCGGAAAACATCTCCAGACAAATTGGTTTCACAGCCCCAAAACTGTACACCAAATGTGTTATGACTCAGATTTTAAACTAGGGCATTACTTAATCAGATTTGGAATATTGAAAAGATAGAGCAGACCTTTTCTTCTTTTTAATAAGACTAGATTTTTTTTTCCACAATAATTTTCTGTTCATCCTCGACATGATGTGGCACCGCTCTAGTTTTTGTGTAATTCTCCTGCCAACATGTTGCTTATAATTGATGAAGACTAAACACACTTCATTCATCTATATTAGCCTCTTTTTTCAGCCTTTCTATGCTGTCTTCATTTCAGAATCGATTTTAAAGTTTTAGTGATTACTTGGCTCAGCATGGCCTGGCTGCTTACTGCTCGTCTTTTTCCGAGGCAGAGTGCAGCTGTAATTCTATAAAGTGTGGCCTGCAAGCTTCTCTTGCTTGAAATTGGGGTGTAAATAAGATTCTATCCTTTCAACGCTCTCATGAACCAGGTACTGGAGAGTCACTGATAACTGTCATGTTTCTAGTGAAGCTGCAACAGAAAGTGGTAGGGGAGAATAAATAATCCATCATAGCACTGTAGATGGCCAGTTTCGGTGGCAGCCCATCTGAAAAATAAGTTTCATTATAGACACACTGTTTTAAATCAGTGTTCAATGGTGAGGGAGTTTTCTGAATTGACAACAGCAAAACATAATAAAAATGTATTATTTTTTGAGTGAAGGATGCTTTTTCCTTCTTGAAACTCATTTTCGTGTCATAGTTATTGCTTTAGCTAAAGCAGATGCAACAGATTCAGGTGAATTATCATGGGGATGTTTTAAGGGCTTGTTATCAGAAATGTGAGGCCTTTTTATGGACAAAGGAATATTGAACTGCTATTTCAACCATATCTCAGTGTTGTGGTGTTAATTATAAACACATACTGTAGTAGCCTAGAATGAACACACTGATTTGCTTCAATAGACGTCATAATATTTAACAGTTCTCCTCTTAGGAGCCATTAGGGGTAACAGCATGGGTTGGGATTCCTTTTTATAGCCAAAGCCATATTTCATCCACATGACTTATTGGCTTTGTCAGCGTAAGCAAAATTACAAAGACTTCAAAGGCTATTTCATTGTATTACATATTTCATTCAGAAAAGCATGAGCTCTGTTAGTTAGTGTTACACAGCCCCTCCAAAAAGTTTAATTTCAACTTGCTTCTTGTTTCAGTCGCCTTTGGCAGTCAGGACGCCTGAACTCTCACAGACTTTACTCATAGAGTCGATTTCACCACAGTTTTTTTACATTTTAGAAGTGTTTATAAATGTTTTTTCTTTCCGAGTGAATGAACAAGACAGTAAGCCGTTCCTTGTTTGGTATTCAGACACAAGTTATTACTCTGATGTCCCCCTGCACAAGTGTTACGGTTTGTCAAGAAATATCATGTGATGTCATGTTTATTTCATGTAATAAAAAAGAAACCTGTCCACAAGCAGACAAATTATTCTGTGATGGCCTTGTGATTTAGATCAAGCTGACAGTTACTGCTTCAAAACATGACCAGGCGTCTTTATGCCTTTAAGCCTTGTCTTTTGTAATGTTACTTTCCCCCAGTCTCAAGCTGACAGTGAAATTATATTTTCCTGTTTTTTTGTCTGTCATCTGCCGTGGCCCTGAGAGGCAAGCGGGGAAAAAATACATTCTGGTGATCCATTTTCTGAGTCTGATCTAAGTTGTTTTCTCTCGTGTGTCTGAGACTTAAGAACAGGTGAGAGAAGATTATGTAAGGATAATCTCCCATTGTGTGGCAGGTGTTTTTTAGTCAGGATCAAGTGATTCAGGATCATTGTCAAGTGTTTGTTGTTGTAGTTGAGAGCTGAAGTGTGTTGACTGTTAGTTTGCTTAGTCATGGTAATGGGGACATTTCACCTGTTATGACAGATGTTTTACCAATGAAGATTTAAACAAATAAACAAACAAAACCTCTCATGAATGGGACATTTGGACACTTGCTAAGGGAATAGGATGATTTTGTACATTTAATGATAGCTATACACACCTGAATAAGCACCTTGGATACATTTTGATTTGGGTAATTTTAATTAATGTGGTTATTATTCATTTATCATATAGTATAGGATGCTGTTTTACTGAACATTGCAGCTGTAGTATGATACTTATTCTTAATCAGTCCTTCAGTTGACAGTTGAACATTTGGAACATGGACAATTGGTTTTTAAACCTTTTAATATCAATGAACCCCCAAATTAATATGTAACAAGCTGTGGACCTACATTTGATAAGATTTTTGTCGCAGGGACCCCTATCTGAGAAGATAGAGGTTATATATTTAATAGACTGTCTTTGTCTATAATGATGGTGTAATAAGTGATAAGATAACCATGGAGAGAGTGAAACCTCTGATTAGAGTAGTCATTCTTATACATTATACTAACTTCTAGTGAATAGATTATTAGTCAAATTGAACTACCCCCTTGAACCCCCTCACGGAACACTCTGGGGGTCCCCGGACCCCACTTATCAAACCTAAATCTAATCTAAATCACCCTCGAGTCCAGTTGGCTGTTATTTGTTTGTTTAATATTCGAGAGGGGAGTCCAACATTTGACTTGTGGGTCCAACAGGTCCACCCTAGAGGTGTAAGCCACGTTGGTGAGGCCATGTAAGATAATAAGCTGTTTATTTAATGAATAAAATACTTAAGTAACAGCAGCTGTGACTGTGAACGATGCTGTATTGTTTTCAAAGAGGGCAGAATAAGACTTGCACACAGTTGAGAAAAAAATCAGACCTGATTATGAAAAATGGTCCTGACAATTTTTTTCCCACCTTTTCTCACTGATGGAGAAAAAGCAACTTAGAAAAATGAACCTGGCAAAACGTTTATCCCCCTTTCACAGATGGGGGGGAGGGAGGGGGGCACTTAGAAAGATTATCCTGGTAAAACCTCCTTTTTTTCACCTGTTCTTCAGCCATAAACACAAGGGAGAACACAATTTAGATCAGACTTAGAGCATCGATCACCATAATATTTTCTTTTTTTCTCACCTCTCAGGGCTTCTGTAGTCATTACTACAACCAACCATTAGCTGCAGTTATGGCTGCTAAGAATTACCACAGCTAACACACCCGATGTGCTCAGTATTAATTAATGTTGTTTTATGCTGACTTGCAATCCCATGCAAAACTCAATAAAACGTTATCTTCTTGTGACCTATAGGTAATTATTAACTTAAGGTAGGCATTGATCAGAAACTGTGTAATTAAGAAAGACAGCTGAGACTGATTTAAGAATAGCAAAATCACAATACAGTAGATAGGATCGATAGCTTAGACTGATGAAAGATCCCCAAGCGTGACAATAGCAAGAGATCTTACTTTGGCATACTATTGTAGTTTATAGTGCACAATTAACACGTGCACATTATGGATATGTGAGAGCTATGACATTATTTTTTAGAACCACATTATTGGGAAGGACTGATATTAAAACACTGCATGGAGATGATTAATTTAAGGGTTGTTCCTACTTCACTGTACGCCTTAGCCTCCCTCCTTAGAGATTAAAATGTGTCTTTACATTCATTTTTATAGTAGACTAGAATAAAATAAGCACCCGTCGTATAAAATGTTCTTTATTTTAATAGAATTTCCACCTGCCCATCCCTTTTTAAACAAGTATTTTAAGAGTTGATGAACACATTATCTTCGGAGCAGACCTTGACTGAAATTAATTACACAACATAAAATCCTTATGAGGCTTAAAACTCTTAAAAATTAATAATGTCACCTTTTTTTTAAGATGCACCAGTGACAATATTCTCAGGACTTTGACAAAGTGTTTATGCTCATTGAGCTGCCAAATGGGTAAACAAATTAACCATGTTACACTTGATAATAAACTGTTAATTTGATCATTTTCGAGGGTATTCTTACAAACTCTGAGCAATAACACCCGTCTCTCTTTTGGTTTGGTTGCATCAAAAACGTTTTTACTGAATATTTTATCTGCTCTTTAGTTTGTAATATGTTCAAAACTCACAGCCATTAAAAGCATTACTATTGTGCAATAGCATAATGTACAAGGAAATAATAAAATACAGAAAAATATGTATAGCTGAACATGTCAATACATTTAATGACAAACTTCTTTTTGTTGGCATAAAGGAGCACATATTGTAAGACTATCTTAAGTTTCTTACTCAGTGTGTTAACATGCACAGTTTGCACACTCTTAATTTGATTGTAACCAGATTAAGGAGATAGTCCAATTATGGTAACTGATAAACTCAATAAAATTGAAATCAGGGTAAGCATAATCCAATTCTCAAAATTGCTTGTCTGTGCTGGAGTACAGAAGCTACTGTTTGAAACTTTTGAACATATTCCTCCAGAGGGCAGTTTCAAAGCACGCAGAGAAAATGTCAACACAATTTAATAATGTTGGGAAATAGTTAAAGGCCACCGCTCAATGACATGTGAGGTGCACTGAGTCTTCTGTCTCCAATTCACCAACTAACTCTTAATACTGAAGCTTCATTTTCATATTTTTTCTCAAAGTTTCTAAAGTGTTTTGTTAAAAATGTTCTGGTGATATTACAACTCTCATTACATTTTATACAGCATACATTTTATTATTATTATTATTATATTTTATTATTATTATACACTTTCAAAATTATTACTTTATTCTTATAATGTGATTTTTTTCTCTCAAAATATAACTATCTTAAAAAATATTATGACTTGTTCCTTGGAATTACATGTTTTATAGTTATTGTTTCTCTCAAAATGTGACTTTGTCTCTTTTGCTATTTTTCTTTTTCAAAAATGTCACCAATGTTCCATCATTTTTGTAAATTGCTTATGATGGGATAAAAGAAAATGGAGAAACTGCTTTGAGCTAACATTTCAAGTAATAGGGCCTGTGTCTAATTGTTGGCTATTGTGCTTTGTAAATCAGTAAACAGCAACGAGATCCTCAATTGTGCTGACAATTTTGAGCTGATACAAGTATTATTCCTGACTGCAGCCAAGCTATTATTTAAATAATAGTTATAGGGAAATCACTGTAATGTGAAGCATGTGCTTTACTCCAACTATTACCTTAATGTGGTTAAACACAGTTATTAAGTTATTGTGTGCATGTTAACATACCAATTGAATATTGCCAATACACATTTACAGAAAAAATTTGAAATTCAACATTTGCCTTTAACGATTCAGTTTTTCGATGTAAAAAAAAAGTCAAGGGTATAGTGTCAAGATGCGTTCGCTGCTGTGCAATTTCTATCGCTCATAAACTGAGTACATATTTGAAGCGAGGATAGTATGCATCCCGACTGCAGTTTGTAAGCTTACATGACCTCATTTTTGAGGTTCACATGATTTTCATGTTGAATTGTACGGGTGCCTCATTTGGACTGGGCTCCTCTGTTTCCTCTTTACGTGGCACATATTCAACCTCTATACTTGACTTAGCACTGTCTTTCCCTCTACTCCAGAGGAACAGAATTACAAGACAGAAGAGAACAACTCCGAGGAAAGAGATAAATCCCATGGTGGTCGCAATAATAAGTGTCTTTACATCAAATGGAAAGGGAACTGTGGCCCGGGTCACATTAGCACCTTCATCGCTGGGCTGGTTGGAAATGAAGGCAAATGTCTTGTTTGGCTGATGGGGCCAATTGGGGGAATAGCTATGCACAAAAAGGTGAGCAGCTTTGGTGTCATTGCCTGCTGCATTGCTTGCAATGCACCAATAGGAACCATTATCCTGGATTTGGGCGTAACGCACCTCCAATGTGCCCTCATTAGACACAGAAAGTCTTGACCCCACTGTTTTGGTAGTAATGTATTCCTTCTTAGGAGAAAGCCACATGATCACTGGGACTGGATCACCCTCAGCTTGGCAAGCAAAATGGACCGTAGTCCCTTCATCCACATGGCTTTCTTGAACCTTGTTATTCACAATCTTTGACTTCTGGCAGTTGAAATAGTTAGAGGGGAGGATGTCTGGGAAGTCCTTGAACTCCTTTCCTTGCACAACTTCAGGTGAAGCACATATGGGCTGCTGTCTGTTGAAGTTGAGCCTCCACCGCCGGCGGAAGACCCATAGCAAGCGACAGTCACAGGCCAAAGGGTTGTCATATAAAGCCAGGGTCTCCAGATTTCCCACTGAGTGGAAGACGGACTCTTCCAGGGTGCTCAAGCTATTGCTGGATACATTGAGAATACGAAGGTGATTGAGTCCTCGGAAAGAGTAGGGCTCAATGGCAGCTAATCTCCCACCAGCCAGGTGAAAAGCCTGGAGCTTCTGTAGATTGTGCAGTTGGTTTCCTTCCACAGTATGAATGGGATTGAAAGACAGGTTCAGAAAGCGAAGATATCTTAGGTGACTAATGGCTCGGTAGGGGATAACAGTAAGATTACAGTTTGTGATCGACAATGATGTGAGGTTGAGTCCAAACAAGCAATTTTGGGTCATGGTATCCAGGGCAGGCATATGAGAAATCTCCAGTACTCTCAGCCTATACAGTCTCTTAAAGGAATAATCCCGTATGACAGTGACGTTCAGGTAGCGTAATCGAAGTGACAATAGGTTATGCAGATGGCTAAGGGCATCAGTGGGCACTGAGGCCAGATTGCATCCCTCAATGTTGAGACTTTCAAGGTTGCTGAGGCCATGAAACGATCGTGGTGATATGAATACTAGGTCATTGTCACCAACCTCTAGAGCCCTCAGGTTATATAGCTCCTGGAACATGTAATCGAGCAGAATTACAATTTTGTTCTCACTAATATCCAGCTGGGTGAGGTTGGTCAGGCCTGTGAACACCCCCAGCTGAATGAGCTTCAGCTGGTTGTTGCGCAAACCTAGAGTTCGGAGGTTCAAAAGGTTGCTAAAAGCCCCAGGCTCAATGGATGAAATTATGTTTTCATTGAGTTGAAGTTCTTCCAGCTGAGGATAATTAATGAACTCCTCAGTACCCAGAGTTTTCAGACGGTTCTTGCTGAGGTCCAGAAGCTTTGTTTCAGTGGGTATGCCCTCAGGAAGAGTAGCCAGTCGCCGTCGATGGCACACGACCGAACGCTCCTGAGCGTTACAGTCACATCGGGAGGGACAACCGGTGGTGGAGCCAGAAAGGACGGTGCCCAGCATCAGGATCAGGATGGGCTGCCAGCACGCCACCAAGTAGCTGTGCCCTCCTGCCTCCCCAGACACCATCCTACTGCTTACCTGTGGAGACATGAAAAGAGTGGGATAATGGTACAGAAATGGCTATGAAGAACAATGTCATATATAAAAAGTAAAAAAAGTTTGGCATCAGTTCTGTCAAAAAGAGTTTTGCCATATGAGACCAAAGGCAACAAAATGAAAGAGAATCGGGATTCTAATGAGCTTTTTGTCACATTTTATTTTTAATTGATATTTTGTTAACTACGAAACTGCTTTTTAGAAGAAAGAAAGCTGTCTGACTTACTGATAAAGCTCATGTTTATGGATGTAGATATGGCTGTCCAAATGCATAACAGTAATGTGTCTAATTGTTTTACTAAAATACTTTTATGCTTTATGGAAATATAAATTATAATTGTTAACATTTCCTGTGACAGACACACATTTTGCTTTTAAAATTTAACAGCATAAGCTTTTGAAGAATTAACTTGCTTTTATAAAGTCATGATTTTGCTTTATCTGTACTCCCTTTTTGCTTGCATACAATTTCATTACTGTGACTTTCCTCTCACAAATAGAGATATCAACCAATCAATAAAAGGATTTGGTCACACAATATAACCACTCCGCTGTGCTTCTGACTTCTGAGTATGCTGAAAACAATTACTGCAACTATCATTGATGCATTGTCTCCATTCATACAAACCATTTTGAATAAGCAGGCAAAACTGTCATGGTCTGTCTTTAAATGTATCCCCTAAACATTTTCAAACTTAACACATCCCATGCCACTGCTGAGCTGTTGACCTTGCAGTGATATAAAACAGATACTGCTGCCAAGTGATGATAAATGGAGAGAGGAAGATTGTCAGAGGACTTTAAACTCTTATTTGATTTTGACTCAGGGGCAGTTTAACTTGCTAAAGCCTTCAAGCTCTACTTCTCACATCAATCATGCGATTTAAGTCACAGCTATATATCTGTAGGATGCACTTTTTAGAAGAGCCTCTTGCAAAGTAAGAGACATGACGCTGTGATTTGTTTTCAGTGAGAAGACTGTTTTGATTACATAATGAGCACTTGGAAATAAATGATGTCTTTCACATTTTTATCTAAGGGGGAAAAAAGCATCTAAAGGCCAGAGGTTGTGAAAAAAACCCAAAGCAAAACATTTTTGTATGTGGTGCACAAGTGGTTTAACTACTGCATACGCCTTTACCATCATGAACTTACTAAACCGTATACAGTGATGCGCAGTGATATATCTGCTGGTTTTCAAAGAGGAAATTCCACTTTGAGAGGTTAATGCAGCCTCCATCCAAATATTCATCATGTTGTCATAATATGTGGGAGCTGAAAAGGCACTGTGGATTCTTTCCGTAACTCATTCACCACAGGAGTGTTTTTGTAAAAGTGCTTTAAATTATCACTGTAGTGCTTTTTAGAACCTCTTTGGCTGTCTACCACACTTTTCCAGCTTCAAAAAATATTAACCTTGATCATGAAGATATGAATGATTCTGCTTTATTACATCAACACAAATTACACACCACTTCCAGTGAATTAAAGTCATGGGGCTGAGGCAGCATGGATGTTGGTCTGAGTAGTTCCAATGGAGCAGTAATTGCAGCCTCCATTTTCACTTCCACTGGAACTGTTAATTTCTGTTGGCTGCACATGTCAGACACATTGGGCTTGAATCCAGTTGTATGGGGCAGTGTAAAAACAAAAGACAGAATGAAAGCAATGTTGTCAGTATCAGTACCTCCTGTGTCACATCCCCCTCTGTTTTGTCTCCCACTAATTATGTGAATTTACAGTGAATGGCATGGAGCCTTTTCCAATGGGATGGTGTTAAATAAATATTCTCTAAAACATCCGTTCAGTGAAATTGAAGACAAAAATCTCATACATAGTGTAGGCACACATCTAACTTTGATCCACTGTGACAAATTATAAACCTTTGACTGAGATGAAGTATCATCAAGATATTCAATGCAGAAATAGGGTGACAGGTTTATCTGTTTGACACAGAATGAGATTTTTATCTTGTCAAGTCAGGAATATGTATGAGGATGAAGCTCACGTATGTCATTGCTAATCGAAAAACAACCAAGTGCATATGCCGTGGTGATTTTCTTACCCGAGTGCCATGCATGATTTATGATTCACAGTGTAGTAGGGGCAGGGGTACTATCTGTGTAATCTGGACTCACAGCCCAGACCAACTCAATGTATCACCACTGTGATTTGACCTTCAGCTAAAATTCAGATAAAATAAGTTAGTAAATAGCCTCTGCATTACAATAGTCAAGCACTTAATATACTTGTTTTACATCACCTCACACATTTAGAGTGGAGCTTGTCTTCTTTCAACATTCGAAGAGTAGAGGAAAGATAAATTCAATTTCAGCCCTTGATGTATCACTCCATATCTTTTGTCCCCACCCTGATTCTCTCTATTCCTATTTTGATAGCATTGTGCAGGTGAAGAATATGAGTGGACAAACCTTTTTTTTTTCTCTTGCCCTTCTATGACTGCTTGCATTTTCTCTGCGGACCTCTCTCCCTGTCACAGTTTCCCCTCAAAAGCATGTCTCAGCTCACCATTAGTCTCCTGTTGCCTTGAATCTCTATATCTCCTCTCTTCTCAGTGCTATGTGGTTTGGGCAAATAGAGAGTGGTGTGCACTACTAATGGGTCACTGAATGTCTGCAAGCTGCTTGCAGACAAATGAGCAATATGCATCAATGCATACATGGCCTTAAGTTGTCTTAGTTATTAAGTAAAGTACCTTTTGTTGTGCAGCATAGTAGTATTGGAATCATTGAACCCTTTCTGTATACATGATAAATACGTTAGTTGCAAACCAATTAGTATTATTTGTCACTTCCCTATGAACTGTATGCTGTATTTGTCTACTATTTCCCTGTTGGACAGTTTCAACTGTTGACTGCTGTCGTAAATCATCAATACAGCCTGAGTTGTGAGAGTATTTCCCTTGATACTGTATATTAAGTAGTTTAACTTTTTTATTTGATTGATGTGTCTGCTGTTGGGCCACAGATGATTTGTCTGTTTCCTTTCTTCTTTATAGCTGAGAAATGCTGCTTATTCATAATATGACCCACCTTTTGGAGCAATGTTAGTATTTTCAAAGCCTTTTTTCAGAGGGATTTTTGCTATTTTGTCTCGACTGTATACATGCGAGATTTCACATTTTTATGAAACCCCATTTTACAAAGTGGAAAAAGCTGCATTTTGCATTGTTGATGAGGTAATTGGTGGACAGTGTTTGTTTGATTTTCAGTTTACAGTATGTACTGCAAAATTCAATCTCATTTAGAGAATAAGAAATCTATACAATAATCTCTTGTACACCCCATAAACATTTCAGTAATGCTTTCATTTCTGTTCATTGCAATTCGTGAATGATCGTGCTCAGTAGATTACTCCTAGTTTCAGTTTTCTTCATTATAGTTGTGAACAGTGTGCTCATTAGCCCCGCTCTTATATGTAGCTTGTTGTTAAGCAGCAAACATGCCCCAAACAGCTTTGATCATTCTGTGATTGGTTTTAGCGAGCACTAAGGGTAAGCAAAAAGAAAGTTACGGCTGCAATGTAACAGAATAAATATATATAGGATTTAAGAGATGGAGTTTTCTTTCACTGCTGTGTTTGTGTTCAACTGACAAATTTAAAGCAAACATTCAAAAGTCAAAAAGCAAACAAACAAGAAAATCTTTTGGGCTGCATCAAAATGACAATGCTGATGTGAGATCACAATGGAAAAGTGTTTCGGAAGGTCTGTGACTCTTTTGGGAGACTGAACTATACCTGCAACGTGTGATCTATTGAGCAAACATTTCGGGTGTATTTTGGTGCGTACTTGAATTATCAAAACGAAAAAAGAGGTTCCATCTTCACTCAACTGGATATTCCTTGGATTCTTCGTAAAACAAAACTTACTAGGTGTTTACCTCTAGTGTCAAAAGTACTGCATCACCATTGACATATTTAAATGAAAGCCAAATCCTACACATGTACAGATCTAAACATGCATCAGCTTAACATGCCAACAGTTATGATGTCACTGTACAAATGTATGCTGACCTGCAAATTATAATGCTATTACAAGAAATACTTTTATATAATTATTGCTCCTTACTAGTTAGTATTAATCAGCCTGGTAAGGTCATTAGGGCCCATAGAGAGGGCAGTCGGGGGAAGATAGACACTTCAGAACTGTATTGAAGCAATAATTGCCAGCTAACTGACATCCTCCATAAGAATGAGCAGTCAGACAGGAGAAATCTCATGAGAACGACCCCTCCACTCCTCCAAACCTAAAAAAAAAAACCCTTTGGCTTGATGATTAACCATGCTAGGATCAAATGCTTAGAGAAGGACAAAATACTCCTAGATTCAGAAACACACCAGCATGAGGTCGGTGAACCCTTGATCTTTCCTTCTTTGACAGGAGTATTCTCTAGCTAGCAGGGCTCACAGCCAGAATTGAATATATTTCCCCTAAGAAGTTACTGCACAGATGAAGGAAGTGAAAAGAAGTGGTGCCAAGAGAAGAGTCCGAATAATTATATTGATCACTGTGGAGGACGAGCAAAAGCACAGAGAGGAGCCTTTTTGAAGAAATGGTTCATCCAAAAATGAAAACCTGTTTCAAAACAAAATGGCCAAGCAATGATAGTTTAAAGTTCAAAATGAGGAGCAAATTACTCCAAACCTACTCAACACCTAATGCCCCATTATCCAGTATAGTAAGTATTCACAAGACAAATAAGTGCATGAAGTCAAAAAGATTTACGCCAGTACTACCAGCAAATTTTCACTAAAACTATCCCTCTACAGTGTTTCTGCCAAATTACTTTTAGGGCTCTTTAAGAAGCTGTTCAAGGAGGCCTAAGAGGTGGAAAGGTATGTGCTGACAGAGCTCTGTGCCATTGTGGAATACAATTATGTTATTATGTAATTATGATGCTGCGGTCATACAGTAATGAGGGGACTAATTAAATGGTAATCTATTTGCACTCCCCAACCTGTTTCTTTGGCACAAAAACTATCAAAGATAAATAAATAGTTTTGGGTCCATACCATCCCCCCACCCTAGTAATGAGGGTAGTAATGTACTGTAACAAGTGTATTTGCCATCAACTTTAGTACTTCACCTGGTTTACTGTCTCTCTTCTGCTGTGCATGGAGAGCTCAACATCGCTCTCACTGATCCACCAGAGCAGAGTAGCACATAACTGACAGCAAAACGCAGTAGACTAAACTATGTTTATTTATGTTATTTACCTAATTTATTTTCGCTCATTTCATTTCAGCTCAGTGTGAGCGTCTCTACTGCATTTGGCTGTCATTTATGGTTGCGCTACTCTCCTCTGCTCTCTGTGGTTCTCGGAGAGCAGGGTTGAGCCCTCTGTGTGTCTGCTGCAGACACAGTGCAGCAGAAGAGAGAAAGTGAACCATATGAAGTACTCGAGATGACAACAACTACACTGAAAAGCTTTGTGAGTAAAAAGCCAAGAATGTTAATTTATTAATGTAGTCTGTGCAAAAGATGGAAAGACTGCAAATTATGAAAATCTTTGCTGTAAAGAGTGTGATTTGTGACACACATAATAAATGATAGAAAAACGTGTATCATTTTGTATGATGCTCTATTGTCACGTGGCATATATCATCAGCACTATGTGAGTCTGTGTGTGTGAATGTGCATGTGAGCAGCAAAAAACATTGTAAAGCGCTTTGGATAGTGCTATGTAAATGCAGATATTTATCATTTACTGCACACGGACCAAAACAGAGTTTGACCAACACAGCAGTCATCAGTTGTCAGAAATCATGGCTGGTAGTGGTGGATGCTGGCAAAACAATTTGTAGGCTTTTATAGTAATGCAATACTAATTTAATTACAACCGTTAAAAAAAATTGGTAGTGCACCCTGTGGAAATCTGTTTTTCTAATTGCATAAATACATACCAATATAAAACAATTCTCAAACAATAAAGCAATAATTATTGCAAGCTTTTTACAGTGAGTACTGCAACCCATTTGCTCATCCCTTGCTGTGATGAGTGAAGTTCTTTTGAAAATGTATTGCTTTATGCACTTATTTCCTGCAGAGACATGCCCCCTCACGTTAAGACCATAGAGTGTATGCTCACCTCCACAGGACCATCACTACGTTCAAAGACAGCCCAAGGGTGCTCGCCAATAGCAAGTCATCAAGAATTGCACCATTCTCACAAGCTCATCCTCTATACTACTGATCTGGAAATAATCAGCTTCAACATCAGAAGGCTCTCTTCTTCTGTGTGGTCAGTGGACAAGACTAACCTAATCCTCTTTGATCTTCTGTAGTGCATCTAAAATAATTCAGTGGACCCTTTTTTTTGTGATCCACTCACCTTATCATGACCTGATAAGCATCAGCTCGACAAATCGTGTCACAACATTTGTAAGTACAACCCAAAAGTCCAAGTCAGCTGCCGCCAATATTTTAAAAATGATACAAACTGGCCTTTTCACACAATACATATATATGTGTGTATTTTGACATGTCACAGTAGCAATAGTACAGGTGTAAATATGGTCAAAGTTATTGATGGCTGAAATACATTTAACGTCCTAGTATGTAGACCCTTTTCATGGCAGTCTTAAAATGACTGCCATGTCAAAGCAGGAAAAGCACAGGTGCAAATACTGACATTAATGATGGCTGCATTGCATTAAGGCTCTGGTATTGTGCATTCTCACACAGACATGACATGCCTTAGATTAATGGAATGGGTTGATGTTATTTTGACAAGTCAAAATGTCTGCTATGAAAGGGATCTATTGTGCATCCATCGTTAATGTTGTTAGTAACACCTGCGCTTTTCCTACCATGAAAAGTGAAATGTGTGCTGAGAATAAGGCGTATTATGATTATTTGGAATCATAGTACTAGATACAATAACTGATGTGGATCACTGAAAAAGCAAGCACAAACAAGAATCATTTATTTAATTTTTGTGTATTTATGAATCCTAGTAACACTGCACTAGGCAACCAAAAACACATCATTAAACCAGTCTATAAGCAACATTTAAACCAGAAATTCTGCTTATAGATTAGTTTAAGATAGTTTCACAAAAATAAAGACACCCTACCCACAAGCCAACTCAGAGCAAGGAGCCATGTTTCCATGGTAACAATCACTGACCATCCTCACAAGAAAAATGACAGTACAGGTTGAACATTCAGCCAGCAAAAACAACCTATAGTTACATTTACACCATCTAGCTGCAGTAGTAATTATGACTTGGGGAAGGTTGTGTAACTTTAACCCACACCACATTTGAAGTGATCATTTTCAGCCAAACCATGATCTTTCCCTAACCTTAACCAAGTGGTTTTGGTGTCTCAACCACAGCATTGTCACACCATTAAACATAATCACTGGCGATAGAGGCAGAATATTACAAAATGCTCTTGAGCTCCTCATGACTCATTCTGGAAATGCTCCCATGATTTGTTCTGGAGTTCAGGTGCAATTAAACTATGTGGTCATTCATTATGAGGATGTGTTTTCTGAACAGTAGCCCCAAACTAAAGAGGTTTAAAGAGGGAAACAGCTCACAGTTTGTGGCTGCTAACAATATTGTTTAGGGAGTAATGAGAATAAAAAAGGATTTTAGAAACCCATTGGAAATATACAGATGTGAGGTCATTGCCAGTTGCCTTCATTTTGAAGCTACTGTATTTTGAGCCTCAAGTCAAGTAAGTCAAGTCAATTCAAATCACATTTATTTATAGAACATATTGAAAAACAATGCACATAGTGTTGTACAGAGTAAAATCGGGCAAATAAAAACAGGACAATAGTTCAGATGTACTGACCCCGCTGGCATCTCAGTTCTGCTACAGATCTGCATTGTGTGGAGATTTTATGACACCAGAGGGTTTTTTTTAATTGTTACACTCTTGTTTAATTTTCCTAGTAAAATGCTCTCGCAGCTGCTGAATTCTTCCAGAACCTTGCAGTGTGTGCATTCACAAAGAAATTGTCAATGTGCCAAAACAACGCAAAGTGTGTCCCCAAACACACATGCACACATAATTAGAGCACATATGGCCTGGATCCTCTGCCATGCATGCACACAGAGATTCCATAAATCCATAAATACAACAACAGTCGACATGGTATGTTGGCATTGCAGAAAGGGGAAAACTGGAGTACTATTAAAACAAAAGAAAACCAGTAAAAAACGATTTTCTAAAACCTCACTCTCAGCAAACAAAAGTTTCTCTTTGGAGTCGAGAGTTAGCAGCATGTGGAAAGGGAAATCACAAGCACTTAGAGTTCTGAGCAGACACCTACGTGTCACGCCCTGAAGAAAACTCCTGCTGAAACGTGGGTGTCAGCCATGCTTGAATAAAAGCTTTTTTACTACACTCAGAACTCCAAGCACTGTGGATTTCAGTTTCTTTGCTGTGTATATAAGCATTCATGTTGTATTCCTGTACATTAAACACAACAACAATCACTTTTCGATCCATTCATGTCAGGTTTTGCATTAATTTACTCATTATATCCAAAATGTATCACGTTTTCTACTATCACTAGAAGATCAAAAATCTTCAACATCTAAATATAGAGAGGCTGGTTCTGTAAAAGCATGGTTTTAACAGTAGCAAAACACAGTACTCACTCTATATGTTGGTTCATTGTTACTTATTCATTCAACAAAAACTTGGATTCTGCACTTATATTATATTATACTAGACTCTCTTTACAACCATATGAAAAAGGACCAGCTGTCAGGTTCTTTTTAGCCCTGATTTGGCCTTCGGTGTCTTTTTCAATTCCTCAATGTTTGGCTGTCTTTAACAGGTACTCGACTCTCCAAAAGGTATTGGCTCCTACTGTCTTTCACACTGGGCAGGTAGCGCACAGTCAGTGTGTGGGAGCTTCTGAGCTGGAAGCTTTTGAGCTGCCCACAGTTTTTATTTGGGGGGTGGGTGAGAGCCAGGGGGACTCCACCAGACATGCTGATGGACCAAAACAATTAACTGGAAGAGGTTGAAAGCTGCACACAGCTGCACACAGCTGCAAACTGGGCTATTCATTCTCTGAGATCAGCAATACTACCAGCCCTTCATATTACAGGGAGTGATTTGATTTAGTGTTGATATCAGACATATTGCTTGATGGAGCTTGAATGTGGCATCTAGTGACAGCTTTTTTCACATTTATTTAGATAACTGACATAGATAGTGTGTCTTGCATGATTTACTTATGTCCATTTGGCCTGGCAGCACATGATTTGTTTTTACAATGAGATCTTATTAAATATGTGAGTTTGAAGATATGAATCATCATGTTGGATTTATTGTCCTTTCCTGGCTCAAAATCAACAACTTCATTCTGATTCATGACAATGAACATTTAAAGCAGCAAAGTCATTGTGATGCTCATGAATTTCTTTGGAAAAACGTCCACAAGAATGAGCTTGCAACACACTTAGCCTGTTATACAGTATTACCACGCAGATATGGTTCATTGACAAGTCCAACGGTAATACTACAAAAGAGGTGCCTTTCTTCATTAACACCCATTCCTCTTCAAAGTCAAGTAGGATAAGCTGGAAATTACACAAACCTTTATCCCCTACTCACCATCAGGGAATATAAGATGTTTTTGGACTGGAAAAGAAAAGAAAGAGCTAAATGCCATTCTAAAAGTAATTTACCTCAGACAAGCCTATTACAGCCCTTCATAGAAAGCACAATGAAAGATTTTGAGAGATTGTTAAACCAAGTCACTCAGGCACCAGCCACAGTACAAATATGAAGTTTTAGTGCCTTTCATTGAATACAATACAAAGAAACTTGGACCCTTATACTTTCACCAATTATTTGCCCCTCAGTTTCCCGATCGCAAGGAAATGTTGAATGTTGTTCACTGCAGTGTGTTGAAGCCTCCTTCATCACCAGGTTTGGTGTCGATAGAGAAATATGGTGTTAAAATTCCATTGGCTAACTTGAATTAGTAAGCGCTCCAATCCTGACAGTTCTGAGAATGCAGTGCAATAATTCATCATTTCCATTCTTTCTATTTGAGGAAACCTGACTGTAGTGTCAGATATATTATGAATAACAGCCACACAAAAGGATGGGATGGACTGACAGATTTCCACTACGATCAGTTCAGATGTATTATATTGTGAGCTCTGCTGTGATAGAGCATGAAGCCTGCCAGGAGCATCAACATGAAGCAACCTCAGTCCTCGATTCTACTAGCCCCTGACTCTCATATTTTGCATAAAGCTGTTATTATTAAATTGAAATGAGGAAGGCTGCTGCAGAGCAGCAGTACTGTGACCTTCTGAATACATTTGTAGAACGCAAATTAGAATATCCTGTGACAGATCTTCCTCTGTCTGTCACCTCACCATCCAGCAGACACAGAATAAACATGTGGTCTTGCAGTCACCACAATCACTGTCACTGTATCCTTTCGAAGGTGGCTGATGTTATCCATTACGTGGCAGATGCAATCCAGATGGATTGTTTCAGAAAAGGCTCTAATAGTAACACCTTATGTTTTCCTACCAGTTTATATATTGTTCCTTTCAGGAGGCATCACAAATGAACTGCTATGTGCAAGATTGCCTTGCTTTTAGCTGTAAATAAGATGGGGCATTGTTAGTCCTAGAGAACAGATGCAGTGAACTCTGAAACATATATAACTGTGTGCACAGCACAAGGCCACATGTGGCTTTCATATTGTTATATTTAAATGCCTCCCTTGAATTCTCCACAATATCAGTATTACTGATTGTAACTTCCTCCAACATGGTATTTGTCAGCTTGGCTATTATTCCTTTTGAACAGGGGAAAAAATAACTTAAATTCTATTCAAAAAACATTACCTTGGCTTTGATGATCCCCATTTGAAAGAAAATTGGCTATTGTTCAGTGTTATGTAGTCTGCTACATCACAGAATATTAAGCATGTGACAGCATGGAACAAAGCTTTGTGAAAAATTGAACAGCAGCACTGCTTTGATTGCGTCTGGCTGTTTTGTTGTGTTTGGTATCGGAGAGACTGAAGTATAGGCTCCATAGTTTTTACCGTACTGTCCTAAACATTTCACTGTTGTTTAGTTGTATTATGAGTACTGGTAAAGCGATTATACAAATGTGTCAGTTGTCACATTTCAATTCAATTATATCATATATTAGCTACCTCAGATAATGTCGAGAACCCTTTTCTGCTTTTTTTTTGCCCTTGACACGTTAGAGTGAACTACAATATGCTTATTATCATTATTTTCTTACATTATATAGTATCTATGAACAACATCGACTTAGAGACTTTGCCAGTTTGAAGGTAAAAACCTTTTTGGATCCTACAAACTTCACAAGCTCTTACCGAACCCTCAACATTTTTAGGTATTTTTTTGTTTCAGTGTTTAAATGGACTGCAAATGGTACATGGGCTGCATTTATATAGAGCCTCTCTACTCTTCCAACCACTCAAAGAGCTTTACACTACAAGCCATATTTAGGCATTCACACACACACACACTCATACGCTGATGGCAGAGGCTGCCATGCAAGGTGCCAACCTGCTCATCAGGAGGAGTTCTAATCATTCATACACACACACTCACACGCCGATGGCACGGCCTTTGGGAGCAATATGTGGTTCAGCATCTTGCCCAAGCACACTTTGACATGCGGACTGGAGGAGTAGGGGGTCGAACGGCCGATCTTCCTCTTAATGGACCCTTTACAGATAATTCAAATGTCTTAGCATGTACAAAATCAGAATCTTACAAGAGCATTTATGAATGCTCAAAATGGTTCGTAGTATGAGAAATAATGTCACATGATGCACTATTCTGAGCAAGATGAATACAATGTGTACCGTGGTAATGAATAACTATTGTGATGTTCATTAATTTGTATCTTATATAATCAGATTAGAGCTGATTTAATTGAAATGCTGAGTAATAAATATTTTCCAGTCTATACAGTCCTAATATACACCTTACTGACCAATACATTATAGTTATCAGCCTGTGCTGGTATTTGATGTGAATACAAGCAGACTGCGATACTTTTAGAAATGCAAACTGAACAAACTGATCCACATTATGATTACTTGTTTTTAACAGTTTATAATATTGTCAGTATCAGTTTTCATCTGATGTAATCAGGAATGCCAGTAACAAACATTTCTCATTTCAGTCTGTATATTGGAGCTGCAGACATGCATTAATAAGTTGCAAAGGAATTATTCCAATCCATTACAATTAAAAGCTTTGTCTAGCTCTTAAAGCTGAGACGTGATGAGCAGACCCTTCACTCAGAGACTGTCGGAGGTCTGTGGCATGGAGAGGTTGTTACTGCACTGTTAACAACAGAGAGGAAGAGACTCCTCATAGCTGTCTGCCTGCTGGAGCGTTGCAGCCATTATAAAGATGCAAATATAACAGGCAAAATAAATTAAAGTATGGGAGCTAGTTTATCTGGCCTGCATAAATAATCATATAAAGCCCCCTCCTCCATTCTATGCCAGCACCCTCACCACCACCACTGCCACCACCACCACCCATCTATTTGACCTGTAGCAAATCAAACACCTGCATAGTATCCCTGATTGCCACTGGAAATAGCCAACAGCAAAGAGCAGCATGGAATGAATAAGTGTGATTCCTAGATGAGTTTACTGGCATCGGAAGGAACATGGATGATAATGAGGGCAGATTAGGAATCAACAACCACCCTGGCAAAACACTCAGTGAGAAACACAAAACTGGCGCTTTCCTTCTCAGCCTCACTCCTTTTTAGCTGTGATTAAGAAAAGCCAGGAACATAGGTGTTTGCATACCTCCATACATACATACATTATTAATATGTATACCTGTATTCCTATAGACACCGTGAAAAAATGTCCAGCTAATTACTATACATACTCTCGCTACATGCACACATCATATGTGTGTGTTCCATACACAGTACAAACACAGATTGCAAAGCACAGAACAAAATGAAATCCATCTGGATGACAAAGCACAAATAAGATCTACAACACTCCTCAGAGAATAATTGTTCTTCTTTCCATCCCTGCCATTACCTACGATACACAATTTTATTCCTGATATTAATTTGCTCCCTGGCGATCCCCTGGCCCCACCACTGCACCATAATAAATCTGATCCAATGCCTCAGTGCTCAAAGCCCACCATAGAGACAGAGTTCTTACCAGGACTGTCATGCAGAGAATTCTAATTCAGGCAGCTCCATGTTGCCAAGGAAATTCAAAATGCCTCCGAAAGCATGGAGACAGGGATGCAGGATGTAAGACAGCCTAGATTCAAATGGGAAAGAGAGAGATATGCAGCGATGAGAATCCCTTGTCTGAGGGGCATTTGAGAAATGCCTTCGTCCTCTCCAGATGCGCTAAATCCGGCTGCACTGATAGGCTGACATGTAAACACACAGGCGGCTCTGCTGGCTCACACACGCTCACATACATGCTGCACCTAGCAGAGACAGAGAGGAAGAGGGAGGGGCAGCTGATGAGAGAGGTGGAAGGAGGAGCTGCAGTGCACTGGGAGAATGAGAGGCACAGAGCAGAGGCAGCGAGGAGAGTTGAAAAGAAATGGAGAGAAATTTTCTCTGATTGCACCGGCAGCATCTTCTTCTGATTTTTGTTTTGTTTGTTTGTTTACTGTAGTTTTCCTATTTGTGGTGGGATTGGGATGATCTGGTTAACTGGAAGGCTGCGTGAGAGAGAGGAGGAATATCAGACTGGTGTGTGGTGACAGTGACAGAGGAAAGGAGGTTAGAGAGGGAGAAGTATGAACGTGCAAATAAAGCAGAGGGATGAAGATAAGCAAAAAAAAAAAAGTCAAGGCGGTTATGAAAGGGAGGAGGGAGTGCTGAAACTAGAGAGATATACACCAAATGAAATTCAATTTATGCAGTTCTGCAAACCTATGCTAGTAATGACAGGCAAGTGAAGACTGTGGTGGATAGGGATGGATAAGTACTTTTACTGTTTTCAAGATTTCTCGCCAGAGTTACGGATTAACGCCATCCGTCGTGCAAAGTGAGGTAATCATCAGACATATTCACCTATGCCGTGAGAAGTTGGGGGTTGGTGGTGAGAAGCAGAGGCTTAACGGTGCTAATGGGTATATGGGGCTGGCACACGCATGCTGGCAGTGCAAAGGAAGCTACACAGTTGGGGACTGTTTATGGGAGATTAGAGGGGGGGCAAGGATTTAGTGGAGTGGTGGTAGACATGAAGGGCTCCTGGCCACTGAATGAACCATGTAACAATGTTGGTTCAAAAAAAAGACATCTATGTTTTTTACAATGATTTGTTGGCATGTTTTATCTTTACTTTGACTCATTTATGTCTAAATATTATTGTATGTCATTGTATTTGAAGACAGATGGAGGGCATATACCTTCTAGAAGAAAATCAACTTTACTTTTGTACTAAATCTGTTAGACAAACAGCAGCGAACCGAGCTGAAGACAGCCAACGGTGGAACATCTCCGCTGTACAATAAAACATACACTGGGGGGAAGAGTTATTAAGGCAGTTGGAAAACGAGGAAGCACTCTAACACCAATACAACATAAAAGTAATGTATGGCTCATTTCACCAACTAAAAGCTAATCTAAAAGAGATGAATTATGCTCCATGTAAGAAATGAAACCAGATGAAAGGTGGGCGTTGAGGAAGTTTGAATGGATGACGCCCAGGAGGATGAATTATTCTCTTTTTTTACATTTTGAATGGTGTACTGCTATGGCCACTTAGAATATATTGGAGAGCTGATTCATGACATCTGCATTCACATTCAAATAGATAGCAGGTTGCTGTGAACTTTTTTCTGTGTTAAGCACAGCAGGGCCTCTGATACCATATTGTGACTCAGACCCTTTAATTTAATTTGGGACGTGATGCAAATTCAACATGTTGATATACAATTCAACTTCAAGTGAGTGGTTATGTGATTTTTAGAGGCACATGAGGGACTCTGGAGTACTTGGAACCAAACGACTCTCAAGCTCTGATTTGTTCCTGAGGCAGTAGAAAAGCAGGATTGTGTTTGCGTTGTGTTGTTAGGGGTGTAAATCAGATTCTAGAGGAAGGATTTTCTTTACTAAAATATCCAACCCCCCTATTTCTGTAATTATTGTGTGTTAATATGCAGTAGTGCCCCACTAAGATGCACATTTTTGGACTAGTAGAGACCTAAACCTACCACACATTTGTGAGTAACTTCCTTGAGGTGAGTCTGCCAACTGTGTAGTAAACATTTAAAGTTAGTCACCTGCCATTGAAAGCGGCTCTTTCTGTAAATGATGCTATCTGCTTTGTGGTACAGGCACTTGTGTCTTTCTGGGGCTCTACTTAGTCATTCATAAAACTCTAAAAATGTTGATGAGTCAAAGAGAAGGTTTCTAATGTGTATGACGATCAGTATTTTTTTTTCCCCCAGTTCTTTTCTTTTGTATACTGTTAATGCCAAAATGGCTTCCGTGACTCATGGGTTTCAGATCAGGTACTTTTGCTAGATGATGAGCTACTGTTTTTTTTTTAACCCAACATACTTTATTCACAACCTGAATGAACGCTATTTAGGAGCACAAAACTGCACTGCAAGCAGTTAAACATCTGTGCTTTAGCTTCTTAGGGGATGTGGGGTTTGCGTCTGATCATGTTTAATAGCTGACTTAAGTATAAAACCTCCTCCTGCAGCGACCAAATGTTTTTGTAAATAAGGGAATCCCTGAACACAATGTTAAATTCATGCCTTCATGCTCAATCCTTTAGCAGTGCTTATGGCAAAATGTGTTTTATATTGCAACAAATTAAACAAGCACAAAACCTTTAGAGGCGTTTTTCACAATCACCTAGTTCCTAGGAAAAGCATTCTGTGGTGGCACTGTGCTATATGTGGCCATGAATACTTGCCAGTACATTACAAATTCATGATTGCTTGAGTGGTTAAATCTCTGACACTAGACACTGTGGGTGCATCCTGAGTCCCTTAAATTGCATCCTCTCCTTGTGTCTCATACCCTCCCACTGAGGATGCATGGAACAAGGTGAGGAGAGAAAAAATGAGGAAATATATTTTTTAGACGTCCTTTCCTCTGAAGCGTCATGTGAAGCGACGTCCATTTCTGGTGACGGCGACGGCAGATCACAGGTGGATCAGCCGTCAGTCGGCTTTAATGGCTCATCCGCTGTAATTCGGGTTTAACAGCTGTAGTGACTGTTGATGGAGTTTGTGTCTCCACACATGTGCACTGTGCTAATACTAATAAAGGTGCACAGTTATCACTGTCAGAGCAGCAGCGTTTCCTCTCTGCAGCCTGTTACCTGTTCAACAAACACCTGCACATGAATAAAAACCTGCATGCTGTATTTATACTCAGACACACATGAACCATTTCTACTGGCAGAATGCATTTACATTGTTTATTCATTATTTGTGTCTGGATTTATTGATATTCTGATTGTGGGTTCATTATTCAAAAACCCAGAATATTGTCAGGGCGTCTTTTGAACACTGGCAATAATTTATTAAGCTAAATGTTTCAGGGAAAATTGAAATTATGTAACTCATATCAAACCCAACGCTTAGGAATTTTCAGCCTCATATGTGACTGAATGGAAATGATGACAAATTATGTAAAATGTAAATGTGTTTTAAAGGCTCTCAGACAGACTCTCCCTGACTTTAATTTCATCCATAATAAAAGTTAATGGGGGAGAAATAACAAATCATAAAAAGAAAAATCTTTCTAATAAATGAAGTTGATCAGACCTACAATTAACAAATGAATAACTAGATGGTGAATCAGAAAATAAATAAAATATAAAGAGTGGCACACTTGAGTTTAATCTGTAATCTGTCTTCACTCAGTGATGTAATGTATCATATCCGTTCGATCAGCTGCAGTGTCCGGTCAATAACTGCTTTCCAATAACGAGGTGTGTCAGCCGGAAAAAGACTTCCGTGAAGGCTGCTCTCATGTATCATTGCTCATGATTCCTCTGAGATCCTTTCTCACTTCTTGCTCCTCAGAGCAGGAGTGTAGGCTTTGGCACGGCCTTAAAAATGGCGGGGATCGAGGAAAGATCAAATAAAGGACTGTAGATGTACCCTTTTTTAAAGGTATGACCTGAATGGCTCCTTTCACCTCTGAGCCAATCACAAGTCCGATGCCATCTTATAAACCAAACAACTTAGCATCTTAAATATACAGTCCCTTGTTTATCTATTTTTCTCCCAAATTCTTGGGTTTCAAAGCATCAACACTTTGAATATAAGGAAGGTATAAAAAGAAAAGCCAGATTTTTAACATGGAGGAAGAGGGTTTTCCGGTCTTTTCTGCACTTTTCTACAACAATTACTGCTGACGTTCTAGATTTTGAGGCAATCACTGCAAATAGGTCAATGTGACATCACGTTGTCTACATTTAGCCAGTTATGAAGTTAGATAACCTGACTCCACCCCACAGCATTATAGCTAAAAAAAGAATGTGAAGGGACATAGCCACTGATAGCTTTGTTGGTGTTAATGTGGTTTCGGTGGATTTCTCCATTAAGCTTGGTCAGCGAGGATTTGACACCAAACTATCTGTTTTCAGACTTGCTATTTCTGGTTCTAAGTGTCTCCCTATGCTACCATGTGGCGGGGTTTTTCCCAAAATACACACAGCATCCCCTTAAGTCTATCTCTGTTTAAGAACTGCTATAGCCCGATGAAGAAACGAGTCGATCACAGACAGTGCGAGTGGTCAGCTGGAAAGAGGCTTCTGTTGGCTGCACTCATCACTACACATGGAAGCACAAAGAGCCTAAAGAGTCGTTTTAACTCGTTTATGTCGTGACTCATTATCAGTCAGATTCTTTGTTTTTTTGTTTGTGTACAGAAAGATGTGATACAAATAAACATGCAAGCTGTGCTCATGAAAAAATAAAAAGTACACTTGACGTTTATTTACCTCCATTATTGACTGAAAGAGCTGTCTGAAAAACATCAAAGACTGTTTCAGAGGCTTAATGAGAGCAAGTCTGAGTTTGTTATATTTGGCCTCCTTGACTTGATCATTACCATCACTAACAACCTTGTCAAGCCTTTTGCCAAAATTATTGAGAGATTCTTCACTCAGCTTTGATCAACATATTTAGCAAAACAGAAAATCAGTAGAGCCTGACCGATACTGAATTTTTGGGGCCAATACAGATATAAGGGAGTAAGAAAAATCTGATATTCATATAGTGGCTGATAATCTTAACATAAAAAATACACATTTTTTTATTCAATAACCCTTCAAATATGACTCATATATGTAATGGAGAAACTTTACTCTCTGAAATGACATCGGTGCACAGTGACATCCAGTTGAGGACAATATCTAAAACCCCTGACCTATTTCCTGCTGCATTGGCTGCAGTATTCCCCTTTTATTGGGTATTAACTGTCCAAAATGCTGCTGCAAGGGTTCTTGCTCTGGCATCAAAAAGACAGAGACAACATCTCTCCTGTGCTGGACTCCCTTCACTGGCTTCCAGTGTGTCAAAGTATTGATTTTAACATCTTACTGTGGATACTTCATACTGTACACCTGAGATCTCTTAATCCCTCAAGTCTCCTCAAGATTTTTGGTCCTGTGAGTTAAAGCTGCTGGTTGGTTTAGGCAGAAGTATGAGGCTGTGTTTGGTGGGGGTTTTTTTTACCCAAAGATGAGCAAAACCTTACCTGAATCTACTTTAATCCAATTTTATCCCAAAAGTACTGAACAAAAACGTATATAAATGTGGTGACAGGTGAAAGTATAAACCCTTAAAGCTGCTCAATAAGTTTTATATTAACAATGGATCAGTTGACTCAGGTTAATGTGAACACAGTCTCTCGTAGTGATGCACCCACAGAGTCTTCGGTTCCTCTCAGCTCTACGGAGCATTTTAGCATCTGTCAGTCAATTGTTTTAGTTTTTCAGCCTGCAACTTTATACTTTTGTATCATTCAACAGGACCAGGCAGTTGTATTCAGTGAAAAAGAAACAAGGACAAACTTGATGTATGCTACCTGCTCAACAGCAAAGGTAGGCAGACAAAATGAGCAACTACCTGCTAAACATAGCAGAGCATTTAGCAGCTAAATGCTAAATGCTCTAAATGCCAGATGTTCTAAAAACCCAAACAGACTTAAAATGTGAGTAAATATTGTACTGATGCCAGCTGGCCAGAAATATAACTTTTAATGAATGCTAATGGTAAAAAAGGCAACTGATTTAAACACATTCATCATATCAAATGTATGAAGTGTTAGAATGTCAATGCATTTTTGATAGCTTTGTTCTCCCCTCGGGTCGCCAAAAGTAAACAAGATTTGTTATTAAAATAGTTTTTTTCATTATAATCATACCAACATTTGCACCACTAGACTAATTTCTAAAAAAACTACAATTAATGAATGAGAATATTTTATTATGCAGTGGCTTGGAGTTCTTGTACTTTATTAATCCTACTCTGGGACTTGTTTTTCCACCATATTATTAAATGTTATAAGATACAGTCCCAAAAAGCAAACGGGGAATACAAAAGAAAGCTACACATCTCTGTGTACTAATCAGGTAGATTGCATTTCTCACTTTCTTCACACAGAACAGAAAACATCTTTGTAGATCTGTGAGTGATTTCTTTTCTCTGCAACAGTGAAATTTTGACATGTGTTGCTGGCATTGTACAGTAATGCATTGTGATTCCAGGTTACATTTAACAGCTGAGTGGGTTGACATGCATACATACATGAATCACAAAGTCACATTTTCACAACCGAGACAAGCAAGTTGGCTCAGTAGCGCAAATCTAGGAGAAATGCTTGTGAACAAAATGTCTTGTGAGGAATATCACTCACATGTTGAGCTAAATATAGGTGTACAGCAGCAGAATGAGCCAGAGAGAACATGAGTGTTTACACGGCAATCTTACCCACCATACTAAAGACAGAGAAAAGCATAAATTTGACTTGCTTACAAGACCAGTGCAGTTTCTTTTGCTATGGTTTAAGATCGGTGCCAAAGCACAGAGTAAAACACAAGGCCAGCCCACACAGGACTTTGTCAGTATTTAGAAGAAGCAAATGTTAAACAGCGGTAGGTATGGCACTCAATTATTCAGTTTTTGACAGATGGTGACTAAGAATGTGTGAAGAATGGCAACGATGCAGTTAGATAAGAGGACAATGAATGATTTGTAGCCAGATACACATGGAGTTATGAGGCTAGTGTTTTTTTTTGGTGTATAATTAAGTGAATATCAAGACAGTCACATACAACGCAAAGATCAGTACAGTTTATATATCACTTAAGGGTGCCAAATATGGCTGGACAGTGTCGATAAGATAGAAATCTTACAGATTTTTTAAATTCAAAGTTCAGAGTCCGTCTTTATAAAGATGGACTTTTCTAAAAGTCCTTGTAGTTTGTCCTCCGATGAAAAACTTGAAAAACAGACTAGATCACAGTTAGGTGATGAAACGGTAAGTGTAAAATGCCTTGGACACTTTCACACATTTTTATGTGAACTTTAAGAAATTTCTTCCAATTTTTAAGATATTCTTTACTACTTAGATTGATATTTACTGTCCATATGTACAGTTAAGGTTACAAACAACCTTGCACAACAATCCACCTGTGAACAAAAGGGTAACATTACATCTAAAATTCAAAACCGCTTTGGATCCAATAAATCAATTATGTTTTATGAAACAGTGAGGTTTTTTCTAAGTTTAGAGCAGCAGGAGTAAAATAAGCTTCTTTTTACTACATTATTACTATCAGATGATAAATGTACAAATGCTCATTTTTTAAAAGTCATATATTTGTACTGTATATGTACATATAACTGTGATATAGTCCAAAAATACTGATCTGGTTTTTAATCAACCCTTTTTGTGCAAAAAATACCCCCTGTAAGGAACTTTTGTTGACAAAAGCTTCAATTAGGTCCAAAATTTATAAAAGAGCACCACCCTGTGGATCAACACAGCGATTACTAAGAATAAGTCAACGAATAGGTCAATTTAGGTACAGCTGCTCACTGTAGGCTGGGAGACAAACTGTACCAGAATGAGAGCTACTACATCTAAGACAAAGCATATTATTGTGTGCAGCTCATTACAGCTTAAAATCACGATAGGATAGTACACAATACACATACATATACATCATTTTACAAGATACTATGAGGAGAAGAATGATGTATTTTATTCTGCAGCAGTGTTATCATTTGAAACATTCAGCTGCTCAGCCGGTCACCAAAACAATCCCACATCGCTGCTAATATTATCACATGCAGCTGAGACATTTTTGCAGGGACATGTGCAGTTGTATTCAGTGAATAACCCTCAGAGCAGCGAAACCAGACAGCCTCTTCTGGCATGATGCTGACTGCACTGGGAGCATGTCAAAGAACAGCTTATGCGTGCACTACTTGAGCGTGACATACGTATCTGCTGAAGACGTTTTCTCTATCTCTCTCTCTCTCTCTTTTTTTTCATTTTCTGCTGCAGTGAGGGGATATGAAGAAGAAAGAGAACACCTGTCCCTAAAATTAAGGAGAATGCCAGTGAGCACAGCACTGATTGTGTTCAAAGTGTGTATAATTGTGTAAGCTGTGAACCATGTCCACCTTCCATGCTTGGCAGTCATGCACCATTTCATACGACCTTGATTTACATGAGAGAATCTGAACTTATTTTTTTTAGTTTTTTTTTTAGTTTTTAAAAAAAAATCATTTCACTTGCCAGTGTAATTATATTCAGAATGTATAATGTTTTGGGCTCATTTGACTCAGATTTATGCCGTATTTAATTTGCTGGAGTCCATCTCAGTCTAGCAGGGTTCCTAAATTTAAACGGATGAATGTTTTTCTTACACACATATTGCATAAGTTGGTGGTTTTTGGGGATTTTCTCCACAGCAAGCCCACATGAAAACAGTATTGTCCTTTTTAAAATATTTAAGCAGGGAAAAACAACATTGGCGAGCATAAATATGTAACAAGCATTAAAAAAAAGTCTTCTTTATGTTAGATAGAAAATGTACGGTCATTTTAACACAAGGGTAGCCAGCAGATGCTACTTATAAATGGTTTATTTGGGCAGAAAATCACAAGATCCCATGTTTATCAGCAAAGCAAAGGCTTTTTGACTTCTGCGTCATCATTGATACAGTTTAATTTTGATTATGCATGTTCTGCTTGGCACAGTGGTTTGACAGCTACATTAAGGAACAAACTGCAGGTGATGAAAACTGATATTTGGTATTTATTAAAATGCATCCCCTCAAACTCATGTTGGTAGTAATGAATTCAGATGTGTAAGTCAGTACAGCTCAGAGCAGAACAAGAGCTGCAATATATGTACAATATTATAAATGGGTATACTTCTCAATTCTCATGTTTTCATATAACAATGGTCCATGCTCAGCGTGGCTATAATATCAGGGCTAGTGTGCATTCATGTAAATTGCCTCAAGTGAATAATGTAGCCACCAGGTCCTTTTTATTTGCACTGATGGCTTTTTGTTGAACACATACTATACATCCATTTTTTTTAAATGAGAGGAGCTTATAAAAGTCATGTCAGGATTTATTAATGGATAGTGAAATGTGCAATGGCATTGTTATTTTAGGTGTAAATAGGCATTGCATTTGTCCAAATGGACGTGGGAGTTATTATTTTTTATTTCTTAAATAGTGGTGATATGTGTTTGGATCTCCTGATTGTATTATTTAGGTTTAATGTTGAATGTCTTGTGTTTTCTTCATGTTTCTTTGTCTTTTAACATCTCGGGAACCATGTCGGAAATACGTGTTTTCACTTTAACATGTTATCACTTCGATTTTAGTTTTTGTGTCTGTAATCCAAAAAAATATGATGTTACATCATTTTGTCAGATAAACATTTCATATTCTGTGCTGTCATAAGTCACACTATATATTTATGTATATTTTTATTTTATTAATTTAGAATTAAGAAAGTAACTAATGAATCAAACATAACATGACAGATTCTGTTAAAGAACACAATGTATAAAATGAGGGTAAAGCAAAGAAAGAAGGACTAAAAATCCAAAATGTACACACATGGAAATAATACTAATTCCTTCTTTAGCTGAACAAATGTGTTTAAAATATTTAACCAAACACACTGAATAAATACAGGCTTTCAGTAGTCTTAAAAAGTTTTTTCACTGTAGTCAATACTATTACTGTGTTTCTCTGCACCAGACCAGTATGTGCACAATGTACATTATTAAGCAAAGGGATTCCAAATATGCATTACAGTATTTATACTTAAATATTTCTTATGCCTTGATATTTTGCATAATAACTGATGTGTAATGTATGGAGAGTGGACAGAAATACAGAAACAACTGACATCAAAAGCTGCAGAAGCTCTCATAGGTTTGCTGTGACACAGGGTGAAACTATTTCATGCAGTTTTTGTAACATTTTCTGTCCCATCAGGATTTTTGTAGGTCCCAAATTTAACATGACTGTTGGGGTATGGAGCTCCTAATGGATAATAAAGAAATGATGTCATATTAAGAGCCTCAGTTGTAGCGGGATGTAATGTTGTACTGAACAGCTTCTTCTCTTTTCTCCAGAACTTACCATCAAGTTTCAGTAAACTTTTGATCTTGTGACCTGGGGACCGCTTCCTGGTGCTTCTGTTGAATTTGCATTACAGTTTCTAAGGGTTTTTATAGTCTTAGAATTTGGCAAATGTCACGAGTGAATAGAGTTTGTGCCATAAGGTGAACCTGGCCCTTCAAAATTGTCCTTCATTCTTTGCTTATTAGATGGCCATTCAGAGTAATCACTGACCTAATGATTCCATTAGTCCAGTCCATTAGCCTGTGTGATCATTGTTTGAATAGGGAGTAATTACAGGTCTGTCTTTTGCTAAGGCTGGGTTAGCCCACGAATAGTAGGACACTGTGGAACTCAAATGCTGCTATTAGTTTTAGAACAAAATCAAAAGGCTCATGCAGGTTGGCATGAACTGAGAATGAACATGAACTTAAATGGGTTGTGTCAGATTTTGAACGTACATTTAAAAAAAAAAAAAACTTGATAGGCAGCTGTCGAGTACAGTCAGAATATAGAACACTATATCAGAACGCTATAATCCTATACTATAATATAAGGAATTTGTAATATACATTAAAATGCCATTAGTGCATTTTTCCACACAGTGAAAAACAGTCTGCTTCTTAGTCAACATGTACATAGTACACATACATGGTATTACACACAGTTTTGCATACATACCATATAAATGTACTCGGACACAGCGGTGCTTTGAGCTAAATGCTAGAATGCTAACATGCCAATTGGCTGTCTGGACCAAAGTGGTGGACTTACAGATAGATAATGTCATCCTTAAAGTAATGGATTAAATCTCCATGACTTCAGCCTAAGATGAGCTTCTGATCAATTGGCCGGTAAACCTTCCTTCACTCTACACTAAAGGGAACAAAATGGTATCATATAGCTGTAGGAGAAATGCCTCACAAAGTGCAGGCCAGTGATCCATGAGCTGAATGGAGATTTAAGTTGAGTGTTTTGATGAAGTGGGCAGGACTGCTGACTACCTCTTTTATGTCTACTTAGTTAGAAAAAAGAGTTTTTGTAATGGCTCATCAGTCTTTTAAAAAGCATGGCTGAAGTAAAGCTCACATACCACTATCAGTATCTGACGCCAGCTGAATTACGTGACAGCTGCTTCAGGGTACTTGCTCTAAGTGTTCCTCTCCTGACATCAGCCAATAGGCCCGTGACTTCTCAAGAGAGTCAAGGTTGGGACTTGCCTGCCTTCAGAACAGTCACTTATATGAGACCCTGGAGGGGCCAAATCCAAATTTACTTGGACTTGTCACAGCCACACAGCGGCAGGTTGTCAGGGCAGCCGGATTCATGCTAGAGTGTCCTCCACATCTCTGTAATAAGGAATTTGAATTTCTTCCCTCTGGCATGACACCTGGTTAACCAAGGCGAGGAACTATTTCTCCATACTATGAATGTGCCTAGCTCTGGTTAATGTCTGTTATATAAAATACTCAGTTTTCTACTGCCAATATTGTTCATGTCTAGGATGTTCTGTAGATGGATACAGATGCTTTGTTCATAGGTTATGTGTCACATAAGGTATGCTATTTATATGCCATCCTATGAGACCAAGTTGGGAAAAAAAGCATTTGTCCCTTGTTCAAATGTCTAAAATGACCTTATTTTTCCCAGAGATATTGAGAATAAAGTCAGAAGTAATGTAACTTTAGAGAGAAAAGAAAGCAGGTGCATTAAATGGTAAGGGTTGCATTTAATTGTTTAGTTTGGGGTTCATTGCACATTATAATTTAGTTACTATTAGACACGGCTAGTCATTTAGCATCCATAACCACAGAAAATGGTTTATTAGACTTGAAGCCCTAAACAAGCATAGCTTAAGTTGTAGAAACACTTATTCCCTGTGGCAATTTGTTTCTTTCTGTTTGTCTTTGAAGAGAGTGCCAAGCTCCCAGTAGATGCACCCAGTGATCTCTCTTCTCTGCCATCAACAACACAATCTGACAAAAACAATCACAAGTTAGAATCACTGCAGCATATTAACTTGGTTCTGCTGGTTACAATTGTTGGATCCCATCAGCGGAGTCTTTATCTTCCTAGTGGCACAGCTGCACTTTGTCACTCATTATCATTTTGTCAAGCGGTGTGGCTGGCTCAAAGATGAACAGATAATCCTGCGTGTTTACGTCCTCCTGGCACATGCTGTATTATGCAGACTAGAGGCCTGTGTTTCTGTGGCAGCTGGAGCTCTTCCTGCTGTTTCTCACATAGACCTCTACCAGTTACAGTTTTTGACCCCTCTTTTCATACACAGTAGCTCCTCTTCACTTCATTCAAGCTTTGACATGTGTGGATGGATATTTGAACCTACAATCTAAAAGGAGATTCTTGGAAAAAAATGCTTCTAATGATGTGTTTAAAAATGCATCCTAAGAATTTCAGATACCAAAAATTAGCCTCTATATATGTTAACATTTGCTTCAAATTTTGCACCTCTAGAGGATGTTTCCAGCTATAATTTGGATTAATCACATTGTGACCCAGTTTATAATGTAAAAATATGATGTGATTGCAAATAATGAGGAAGCAGTTCTTTAAAAACTGTTCAACATCAAATACGGTGTAGTATGTGGTGTAGTTGACTAGATTGCAATAATCAATTAGTACATCAACATGAAAATGATCAGCAGCTATTTTAATGATAGGATACTTGTTGTAGTCTTGTTTAAGCAAAATGCCAAATATTTACTCACTACAGCCTCTCAAATATAATGATTTGAACTTTTCTGTGTTGTACATGACAGCAAACTAAAATATATTTGGGTTTTGGACTGCTGATCAGCATCTGAATATGTCTCCATAAGCTTTAAAAGTGCAGTGTGTATCATTTACTGGCATCTAGTGGTGAGGTTGGACATCTAAATACCTCTCCTTCACCCTTCCCTTCCATTCCAAGGATGTAGGAGAACATATGGTCACTACAAAACTTACAACACTTATTGTTTTTTGTAAGTGTAGAAATATGGCGATGCAAAATGGTGGAAGGGGACCCGCCCCCTATGTAGATTTAAAGGGATCATCTAACAGTAAACCCTCTATAACAGTAAACTGAATAATTTTGGGTTGTGAACTGTTGGTCAGGACAAAACAAGACATTTGAGGATGTAACCTTGGGCTTTGGGATACAGTGATCAACATTTGTCACACGTTTCTTACATTTTATGGACAAAACAACAAATGAATAATTGAGAAAATAATCAACAGATTAATCAGTAATGAAAATAACAATTAGTTAAAGCCCTATTTGTAACTAAGTTAACATTTTATATATGAATACACTTAATAGTGAGTGTGAAATTAACCATGTTAAGTAAATGAATGTTTGTTATTAGACTCTTCCTGGATCAATTAATAATTATTTGATCCATTTGAAAACCAGTTTAATATATTTTAGCGATGATTTATATTTAGATTATTTAAATTAGTCTGTGAGGTGCCCCTACTGTACCTGCATGTTGTGCTTTAATTATACAGTAGCTTGATGATTTAAGAAGTGTCATATCAATTTTAAATAAGAGGTCTGAGAGAATGACCTTTTTTAAAGTTTCACTATTCACTTTTAAACGTTTCGCTTTATATTATATAACCTGTGTTCCTGGTAGTGTATGTGACACAGCAACAGCAGCATGTTGTTAACACTCTTGTGTCTGCAGGGTTTTGTTTATCCAGGTCACAGCTGTGACACAGAAGAAAAACAAGTATTTAAGATGCCTCACTACTCATTCGAGAGAGTTCAGCGTGAGAATACAAACAAACAACGATATTGAGAAAAGGCACAGGATAATTAGTTTTGTGTTTTGTTTACTGTAGCTTATGTTTTTATTGTATCACATTGAAATACTGTTTAAATATTCATTCTGATCATTACTTGTAATTGAAGGAACCTACCTGAAGATGGTGGTAAATATCCACCGGTGAATTTAAAAAGAGGACTGCCTCTGAATTATGAGCACTGATAATCCTTACACCCCAGACAATTGTGTTTGTATTCTCGCAGTACATCACTGTCCTCTCCACTCTAGAGTATTACAGTAAGGAGAGCCACCCAAGCGATGGCACAGCACTGTCTAGATACTATAACAATTACTTGAAGAGAATGAGAAATTGAGTTAGCTTTTTTTTTTTTTTTTTGTCTTTTCTTGGTTCATACTATAGTTCCACCAAGAAGGACACCTCATTTCAGGGTAAAGTAGGCACTCAAATCAACATTATATGCATTTACAAATTCAATCTCGCACAATTCTGCATCTATGGAACAATTTCATTTTGTATGTTGTAGCGTGACAGATGAAAATCTCGGCGTCTGTCTGGTTTCTGACAGTCTGAAATTGAAATCTGAAGTTAATGTTAAGATATGCAAACTAAGAAGCCAGTATCCTTGGGAAACAAAAACACATTATGTATTTTGATTGATGCACTGCATATTTTAACAAGTTTTTAAAATAAACATTCGCTAGAAATGAATAATGCTGTATTATCTGTGTGACCCTTGTGGCAAATAATATTGCATTCTCCCCACAAATCTGACTTAACGCTCCTTCCACCTTTTATTGAGGCCCTTAGCAATTTGTTCTCATGGCAGAACTGGCATTACACACATTCGAGAACAATGGCCTCCAGAAACAGTAATTCACCGGTATACAGCCCAGTATTTGTCCTGTGGGGTCATCCTGTAAAGACCACAGCCTATTCTACCGTGAGAACAAGAGAAGGGGAAAATGGTGAAAATTTGTCCCAGAAATGGTCCTTTAATGGTATACAGCCAATCGAACATATAACACACAATGTTCTAACATTAAACCCCGGGGTGACCACATGGCAAAGCTGCTGACATTACAAGAACAAGAAATCTATACATTTATAGATCTGCAAATTAATAGATTCTTCGCCTGGAGCTATGGCACATACTATTATGTTACTAGTAGCAAAAGGACCATCTCCATATTTCTTTACAAGCCACAAGTCTTGAGACTTGGAATAAGTGTGCTGGAAAACCAGAGGTATGAAAAACAGTTTTTCATACCTCCATTAGCACAATGCAACTACATAATGGCAGTAAACATTGTTGAGCTACATAAACAGCATTTTTGTTGGTCTTGACATTATTGCTGACGTATGAGAGTGAAATGCAAACATGTTGAGCATGTTTCACAGGAGATACATATGTGATGTGAGTGGAATCATAACGTTGATAAAGTAAGGGTCTATATTACCCATCTTTCTCACTTATGTATTCCTCCTACATCCGTGAAAACACTCCTACATGCAGGTTAAATATATGTCTGTCATTTCTTCTCTTATCTGTGGCTTTTGTGATAAAAAAAATCCTCCTCTCCACCACAAGAACATTTTTACATGTGTTATCATAGAGCTGTGGCTGCATCACTTCCACTCCTGAAAATGAGATGCATGTACTTTAATGTTGCTGATGTAGAACTTGTTCTGCTGCAAGTAAGATTATCAACGATTAGGATATAAAGTATAATCAGCACTTAATTATACTCAATGAGACATAATTAACTTAATTAATTAATATAATTATTTGTATAACAATCTCATGGGTTAATCATTCTTAGAAAAAAGCTGTTTAGCAGTTTTTTTGCCTCCACTCAGAGGATGCAGGGTAAGTAGCTCAGTGGCTAACAACCCGACTGAATCACAATAAACTGAGGCACAATCCCCCGCAAATGCTCCTCTCTAGTGGCAGCATCGCCGTGGTTTAAGGCCAAGGATCTGCTCAGGGGGTCTCTCTGGAACATCACAGTGTATTGGAGTGAACAATGCTTGACTCTGACTGAGGTTTTTTCCTCACTGGTTTTGAATTGTGCAGTGTTTAAAATGTCCTCTCATGTGTTATTACTGTCATACAAATCCGAAGCTGCTCCGCAACTAAACATAGATGTCCTGCTGCTGTCTTACTGCTAAAAGTGGGTGTCCTGGCATCTTATTACAGCTTTATGTGGGTTTGCTGCCAGTTTACTGGCTTTAAATGTGGGTGTCCGGGCATCTTGCCTCTGATTGTGGGTGTTCTGCTCCAGAGACTTAGGAAGCAGGGGGTGCTGGGCTTGTACCCCCCCCCCCCCAAGAAAAACGGTTGACCCATGTTTAATTCAGCATATGCTGTAGCCGATATGTGCATTCCTAAAGTATTGAAATAATGAATGAAAATATCTGCAGTCAGTAAATGGCACTTACTGAGATGATGCATGTATGTGCATGTAGCCACATAGACATATGCACACAGACCAGTTTTGCACGTTAGAACTCTTGATGCACACATTGACCTGGTTAGCTAGCAAGTGGAATCAAATTAAGCTAGTGGTTCAAAGCATGTCGGAAAAGCGGATATTGATTTCTTTTCAAAACCTCCTGCTGAGCCAGCTAAGTGCCAGAAAGAGAGGGAGAGAGAGAAGGAGTGAAAGAAACAGACAGAAAGGACAGCTGACAGTAAAGGTACAGTTCTGAAAGTGTCCAAATGGAAAGAGGTTCCATCAGCTGAGCTAACTGCAAGTGCCCATTTTTCTATTTTTGCCTATTTTCGTTTGGCCTCGTTCTGATTCATGCAACTTATTTTTGAGCCATTTTTCATCCAGAAGTGGTCACTAGTTCAAGAAGGCTACAAATATGTGTACCTTCACAGGCCTATGATTTGCCCAATAACTCTTGATTTTGCAATTTTTATTAAAGGATTTAAAGTTTTCGTGTCACATGTGTGACATAGGCTGTGCCTCTTTGATATGAGCCATTTTTGTCTATTTTGTCCTATTAGTAAAGATGCTTTGTGAACACCTAAATATTACTTTACAGTTTTTTTAATAGCTGTATACACCTCAAATTATTTGATATTAAAGCCTTTGGTCGGGCTCATTAATACCTCAATCTAATCAGCACTGATGTGTTGAAGTGAAGTAATGTTAGTCTATATGTAATGGCTAAAGTGGTGCATTTTCCATGAGTGAAATATTCATAGCAAAGATATATGTTTCATAGCTTCACCATTACTGAAATATGTTATACATTATACAGTGAACATCATTTAAGGCTTTCATAAACCAAAGCTCTTTAGGCTGTGTTTCTAACATTTTTTTTCTACTTTTGAGACGAGCTGACACCAACTCTTGATGGATTTATTTATATGGTCATCTCCTACTGGAACAGCAGTTATACTTGAGTGAAGATATTTGAGGCCTAAAGCCTGTCAAACTACGGATTGCTTGGTAAATGCATTTACATGTTCTCACAAAACAGTCTACTTGAGTAGTATTATAGGCATTTAATGTACTCAAGCATACATATAACCAATGGTACAGGGAGATACTGTACAATCATTTGGCGACAGCAGAATAACATTTTACTGGCTGTTACCTTTGATATTTCCTGACAGCAGACTTTCCACTTCAGTTGGCATTTTAGAGCGTTTCCCACAAGTACGCCTATATTAACAACTGCATATATAAAAAAAATGTTCATATACGGTTTGAGATTAAAAGACTAAATGTACTGTTATGTCACACAAATTAGGTAATGAGTGTAGTATTTACCAAACAGAGATGCCCTGCTGCTATAATCTTGCTGCAGATGTGTGTGCTGTTCATTCATCACCTTGGGAGGGGAGCCTTAAAGTGACAGGAGCTAAACAGCCTGTTTTAGAAAGAGGCTGAATGAGGAGCTGCTTAAAGGGTCATTATAAGATAAACAAGGAGCTTTTTGAACTGTAAATCATACAATGATATTCTAGTAGAGCCCCAGATTAAGATTATGGACCTGAAAATGTGCATAATAGGTCCTCTTTAAATGAAGCTCCACAGGACAGAAAGATCAGCATCCACTAAACAATGGCCACTGTGTGTAGAAGAAAAATTGTGCGCTTTTGCAACCGTGAATGGCAGCATAAAACTCAGAAAATGTGGCAGACAGGTGTGCATGTTAGGAACCAGCTGGTGAAGAAAGCTGAAAACTTTTCTCTGGTGGTGGGGGAAAAAATGGTGCAGCTTTAAATTGAATTGAAACTAGTCTGCTTATAACTTTTGTTGCTCTTGACAATCTCCATTATTTCTGTCTCTCAGCATTACTGTTTCATGTGGTACATTCCACCGCAGTGAATACAACTAAAACCTTGAACTGGAAATCCTAAAAATGGGCTGTCTCAAGGGGGAGAAACATATTTACATAGTTAAAATATAACTTCTGCATTTCTTCTTGCCTTTCATTAGCTAACTACTGACCAACAACAGCTGTTTGGGGATTTGTATTAACAGACTTTAAGGTTGTTTTTCCAGTATCTCCCTTCGTTCTGAACGCTTGTTGACAAAGTAAACACTCCAGACATGATGTTCAGAGCTTATTTCAGCACCAGTTCAGTGAAAGCACATTTCCATACTCCTGCACTGAGAGAATGAACCAACTGACAGGGAAATGCCTTAAGCTTCAGCTTTGCTGCCAGACTCCTCTCTTTTTTTGTTTTCTCTTTCATTCTCCACACAAAATGTTGAATGGCACATAAATGTTGAGAATGGAAATTTATGCATGGGAATGCTAGGTTCTTCCTCTTGTAGTGCAAACCCTCTGCAAACATACAGTACATAATATGTATGACTGTGGACATTTCAGCACTTGCTAACTTATCTTCTTGAGTGAAATATTAATTGCTAGGAAAAGCAGAAGAGGAATGAGAGGCATCTTTGCAGAAAGCAAACAATCATCTGTAAAATCGGCAACGTTGCTGACAGGCCATTATTTTAGCTAGCTCAAGAATCAGGATATCTTGATTTACTCAGGCAACTGTCAGTCAATATGGCTGTCCTTTGATATGTTATTGCAGACAAGTGGAAACGTTGTCTGCTGGGAGTGTGGCAGCCTGAAGGTAAAGACAGGAGTTTGCGACCAGAAGGCAAAAACAGAAAATCTCTGGACTAAAAATGTGGACTAAAATGTGATTGACTTCTGCATTGCATTGCATGTTGCCCATACAACCCCACATCCACAAGTAAACTCTCAACCTGTAGGAAACACTGACCAGCTGCTTGGTGGAAAATAGCATTGGTTTTACTTGTCAGCTCCATTGGTTAATGTGCTTGAAGTGTTTAAATGTGAAGCAGGATGTTGCTGGATGAGCTCTACTGGATGTAGCGGAAATCTTTCATGGATAAATAAAGGGTTTAAAAAGAAAACAAAAAAACATCTACACTCATGGCTGTTTATGCTGGATTCAGCTAAAGAGAATATGGCTTCAAAGGCTCGTCGTCCGTGCCTACTATATTTTGACAGCTGGTAGGCAAGCTCTGTCTTTTCCTTACTAAAAAGAAACAAAAAAAATCTCTTAAATCCCTGCAAACGCACGCTTGTGCACGTCTATATTTGTGAGAACCCTCACTGACATAAATAATTCCCTGGTCCGTATCTAAACTATCACTTTTTTTTTAACCCCAAACCTTACCATAAACCTTCATTCTAAACCAAATATAAACTCCCAAACACCCATTTAAAGAAGTGAAGACCAGCCAAAATGTTAATACTTTTCAAGCATGTTTAAAACTGTTAGCCGTCCTCAAAAAGATATCATTATCGATATAATACTTGAAAAAGCTACAACCCTGTGAACCAGCAGTTTACAGGACTGTTGTGTCAATCTGACTCATGCAAACCTATCAGATAATCTTCTACCTTCACTCTAAAGCCTGATTGTGCTGTTTAAGTCCAACATTCCTCATGTCATCTGCAGTGACCACAGTAGGAGTAAAAAGCTGATATTTGAACTAAAAAAGGTTTTACTTCATTGCCAAAATGTTTAAAATTGCCTTTCTAAGATTTATGTTGCATCACTCTTGGATGTTTATGGCTTTGACTTGGCTTACGGACATTAAGAAATGATTGGAGGAAGCATAAGAAGGAAAGGAAAAAAGCTTTTCTAATTTCTATACACCTTACAGAGCACCGAGGCAGCCTTTTTAATTTTTTAATGTAACACACTCAGCTGTAATGCTGTGATACTAAGCAGCTCAGATTAAATGAAAGAAGCTGAAATGATTTGACTTCCATAGTGATTTACTGTATTTTGAAAGTATGAAATAATTGGTTTGTCAAATGCTAAACTGACTCAAAGCACTGAAACCTTTTTATGCAGGCAAAGCTGATTTAAGGACTGAAAACGTACAATAAAAAGTGTCACTGGGACTCAGTTTGGCTGTGTAACTAGCACATAAAAAAATACAGTCATACAAAAACATGTTTTTCCTCCATGCCGACTTCATAATGAACACAAAACAGGGCCTGACTCTGACTAAATTATAGCATCCCATTTAGGCATGATCAAAATTCAAATGAAGCATTTGTAAATGAAATATACAGATCAACTGATGTGACATTCAAGCTTAGCTATGGGGATTTATCAAAATGTAATCTTGCATAATATCAACAGTTCATGCTCATTTTATGGTAATTATTCTTCATTATGTTAAGATGCTCAACAGGTTGGCACAGAGCACGGGGACACCGAAGTTTCTGGCTGATGTGATACATGATTGAGACAGATTACAGAGGTCCTCTGAGGACTCTCTCCCTGGTAACTAAGGCAAGCTGCGGTCTAGCAGACTCATTACAACCGGTCACCATGGGTTTCCATGCATGAACTTCTAATTAGACCACCTAAATTGGTGGAAATCTTTCAGAATGGAGAATGGGCTACTACTGGGGGACAATAGACTCCAAACTCTATTAAACCTGTAATGGAAATCATTTATCATGCCTGTGGTTTGTGACCTCCACCTTTTGTATGGACTGTTTAATATTCTACCTGTATTACATGACTCAGAGTGTCGCTTGGAGCATCCTCTCAGTCCTCAACATTTTGTTCTTGAGCTGTTCTTACTTTCATAAGGTTAACCTTGAATTTTAAACAGATTCAAGGGGCAAGTGAGGCTGGGGGTTGGGGGAAATAATCTCATTATTAGACATTTTTATTTTTCCGTCATTGTCCAAGGTGTGTTTGATTTAGGGAATGAGAGCTTTGTCTTATTTTACAAATGTGGCTTTCATTCTGTGCGAACAAATTAGGTCATAATAGGCAAAATCACCTGCCTCAACAAGTTCCCTCAAGTTCACATCATGTTCTCGAAAGAGATGGAAAAATAATTGTTTTTGGAACATTTTGTAAGGAGTGTAGTCTTGCTAGCATGACCACTTTTTTCTGACATTTTTTTGCTGGGGTGATGGGCGGTATGACAAAATGTACCATGAGATTATATCAATTTGTCTACAGTCACAGATTGTGCTTTTCCATTTATATTGTTATCACAATATAATATGTCTGAGTCTATGATGCCATTGAGGGGAATGTTGGAAGTAAATGAGTAGTGTTGTGGAGATATCTGATTCCAATATAACTCTTGAGTCTGTGTTGAAATTTCTTGTTATGTAGGTATTTACATAGTTTAATAAAAACATTTTATTTTCCACTGACTGAAAATGTTCGACTAGCAACTCTTTTCGAGTCTTATTTTAATGATTTTGGTTTTGTTAATATGTTTATTTTAGTTATTTCAGATATTTCTTTTATTTGTATAATTTTTAGTTTGGGGTATTTTAGTAAGCCTTTACGTTTTTTATGCATTGTTGGGCACTGCCATTGTTCTCAATAGAAAGTAAGAAACAATAAAACCTAATGACAAAAAATTCAAAGAACATCCACATAAAATAATACTTGGCATCACAGACTATTCCTCCAATTAGCTGGGTATTTTTGCTCTACTGAAGATAGTTTATTCACTAACAGCCTTGCTTTGCTTTCTATACAAAACTTCATAACTAATTACACTCTAAATCTATTAGTGTCTTAGCTCAGCTGGACTGTGGCTTTGCTTTTACTGAACTGTTAACCCCTTGAGTGTTTGTCCAGCCTCACCACTAAATGTTGTACTGTATCTCCACCTATCACAATGCCGGTAGTACACCGGCAGAATGAAGTGAATGGAGAAGTGTATTGTTTAAGGAGCAACCGGCACCAAACAATGGCAAGAATGCCTCTCACCACTAGCTGAAGCTACATGGGCGCTGACATCATATCACTCCCACATCTCCCTCGCTTGATTTCAGCCCCACCCGCTCCTTTCCATTAGCGAGTCGGTCCGTGTCCCTGTGTTATTTAAAGCCAGAGATCCTCCCTCTCTCGCAGAGCCACTGTGTTGCATCTGTCTGCCTCGCCGCATGTGTGTCTGGGTGCGTGTGTGAGTGCGCTAAAAACCCAGGCAGCCAGTGGGAGAGCTAGAGAGCGGAGAGAGAGACGCGGGGGAAAGGCAAAAAGCATCTGAGAAGGGAGAAGGAACGGGAGTGTAACACAGCTATGAAATTCATCCAAGCTATTTGCTTACTGCTTCTCTGTCCAGCTTTAAGCCACAACACCAGGTAAGTGGTAAATAAGAGGAGGTTTTTTCTCAGTTTTCAGTTTCACCCTGCAAGAGACTCTGAAACAAAAGGGGCATATAGGTTGAAAGCATAGAATGGGCAATCTTAGATTACTAATCTGAATGTGTGTTCTGTCCTGTCAAATACTGAAACCTTAATTTGTCCTGGCAGAGGCTCTCTGTGAGCTAAGCATGTTGGTTCAGGAGACTGAAAGACTTAAAAGGACGAAGGAAGAGCTTATCTGTTTAACTGGGCTATTATCTTTCTCAGTTCGGGGCAGGCTAAGAGACAGTTGTCCTTTTGTGGTGGTAATTCACTGAATGCGATGCCCGCTGAATAGTGGTGACATTGCTTTTTGGGACTTTTGCTGTCCGCTTGGTCTGGTAGGAAGCAAGTTGAAGTAAAAGGAACTGAAAGAAAGGACAAGGCTACTTGTGTTGCAGTGTTGTGAAAAAGAGCAGGTGTGTGTTTCTATCTTATGTGTGTGTGTATGTGTGTGTGTGTGTGTATGTGTGTGTGTGTGTGTGCACCCGCGCAATGTAAGGCTTTAGAAACAGCAGAAGGAAGAATGATGGGCAAGAAGAATGAATAAGAGAGAAATGTGTGCGGAGGGAGAGTTTTGATGATTAATTAAATCATTGATAAAATCATCCTTCTTCTCTGCCAGTGCCTGACACTACTGCCTTAATGAGAGCCGTGAGAGGAAATTCAGGGCTTTGGCTATACCATGGAGACATCACACGGAGGAAGGCATGCATTATAAAACTTGCCTTTCCTTTTTCTCTTCAGTGCCTAAAACACTTCAATACTGTTTTTTTTAATTGATGAATTTGTTGAATGCAGGACTACATGCACAGAGAGAAAGATGGATTTGAACTGAATGTTTTGCTGCTGATATTAACTAAATAGACAAATACCTACATTTTGGTTGTGGGATGCCAAACACATAATGGTTCGTGAATGATTCCTTTTGCCTCAGGAGTTACAGTAGATAGAGATGTGTAGAGAAAGAAGTGAAGGTTATAGCCTACGTCCAACACATTTGTCAATACAAGAAAGGTACACTGTTGATGTATGACTCATATAACTAGCAACCGCATTGATGTATGAACCTCTAGCATTTAGTAGTCAGCAAATTAGACACTCGCACACCCTTTAACACACATGCAGTTTTAATGCTCGCATAAGGTAAATGCATAAATAAATAGCCTCCAGGCAAACAGCTTTGGAAACATTCAGTCTGTTTTAACTCATCTTTTTCTTTTTTTTAAATTGTGTATACTTGCCAGACCGTCTTCGAGGCTCATGAAACTAATAATGCTCTTGTTGAAGTTTGATTTATTAAAATGCAGTTTGGCTCTCAAGGTTTATTTTTAAATAGTGTGTACTCTCATCAGCCTTGGAGGTGATCTTTTGGGTGCTAATTGGAGAGGGAGGCATTAAGGTCGTAATTTGGCGGTTCAGCACAGATTGTATGCTACCTCTTGAGGGGGAATGTCATGAAATGTAATTACCAGAACACATAGATATAATCAGTGTTTTATTAGATCGTTTTTTTTTCGAAACACAGAATAAAAACTAACTTGTGCATAAGGCTGTGTTTTGTTAAGGGTAGAGAGGGTTTCAGATGAAGGCAATACCTCAATTTAGACTTGCTGAACCTTAAATTACTTTCTATTAAAAGTAGGGAAATAAAAGTAAGCACGAGCTAGGTCCTAAACAGATCTACAGTGCTTTGTCTACAGGAAGCACCAGCAATGACCAGCTAATTGTATAAAGCTGTAATTGAAAAATATCACCACAATTTGGGAGATTTAAATAATAGATGGGCTCCGACTGCGAGTTAGTGAAACAATAAATGTTACAAACAGGGTTGTTTTCAGACCACTTCATCTGTTACACTACTGCTACCCAAAGAAGATCTTTTCACCGTGCTTAAAATGATGTTTGAAATATAAAAAAATTGTTACTTTAAATCCAAAGCAATTCAGGACAGTAGCTCTGAAATAAACCCCTTTTATAAAGCTTGTCTTTCTCTTTCGTTGACACCTTGTCGTAGAGATATTGATTAAACACAAAAAGTGGAGGCTGTAGTTTTTATATTATCATACGCTCGAAGGTATCTAAAATGTTCTCTGCTGCGGCCAAAATATAAAAAAATAAGTGGGTGGACAGTAGGAAGCAGAAAGTAATCTGTTGCAAATGCACAAAGAAAGTGTTGAGAAATTGATCCAGCTGAATGACATGACTGTTGCTTAAAATCTGAACCATTTTAAAGGCAACATGGCTAATACAGCATTTGTGTTGTTGACAAAGTTTCAGGTCAGGACTAAGATTCCCCAGATGGCTGTGGCTTTTTAAATTTTAACAAAAGGAAACCACTGAGGCATCTCCAAGGACATTTAAATGTTATCTTGATGCCTGTCTTCACCGCAAGCATCCGATTACACAATCAGACAAATGTCACAATTGAACAAGGAAACGAGTTGATCCATAACACCTGCACTTGTCTGCTCCGTCATTGTTTCCCCCTCCTCCCGCAGCGGTTGACATGCATTCTGTCTACTGTTAGCCCTGTCAAATACACTGAATTAGCTAAGCCTTTAATAGCCAGCGCTAATTAGCTAGCGTATCATCCTGCTATGTTTGTCTTTTGATCTAGCACCGCCCTAGAGTGGTTCTGCTGAGGCAATTACAGTTGGCAATGATGCATTTAACACAACACTCTTGAAATAGGTTTAGTTTTGCTGATATGGTGAGACTTTGGTTCAGGCTGCACAGAATTTGAGAGTTTCGCTTCTTCTTAGATGTACTTCCAAGCTGAAAATATTCAGCTTTGAGTATTTTATTCTTTATTTCTTTATTTTTAATATGCTTTGCTGGTCATCAAAAAACAGCTCAGGAATAATATACTGAGAAGATTTAACTTTTGATCTACGCTGCTATTCAAAACCTTTCCTGAGCTGATTGGTTTCTCAAGCAGAGGAGACTGTCATATTTGTGTTGTTACTCTGGAGGTCACGGGCCTAAACAAAGGATTATCATTTGTGACATGCTCATTTTTGTTGTTGTGATAGTGTATTATTGAAGAGAAAGACTGTGTATCTGCAGCAGGGAAATGAATTGTGACTCCGGCTGTCTACTCGTACGTATTGCTCTGCCTCGCTTTGCTCGACTCGCTATCGTCACATCAGTGGTGCGTGAGAGAATCCATTTCATATGTTAACCGCAACCTCCATTGTTTGACCTGATAGAGTCGCCTTAAGGAACAAGAATTAATAAAATAGGAGCCATTTCAATTTTTATATATGATAGCAGCATTTTGCAAAGCCTTTGGTCTATGCTTAATTCTGTTTTATATTCTGCATAGTCTAAAATGCATCTCATAGGGTTATTCTGTGTTATTAAGGTCACAAGAGCATGGATGCACATTAAAAATACATAGCAACTGTAGAAAAGATGCACACATTCACAATTTTTCAAATAATACAATATTATTTCTTATTATCACTGTAAATTAGCTGTTTTGTGCCATCCCCTGCTCATGTGAGAGCTTGATTAAGAAGGATTTGATTTTAATGAATGGAGTGGGCTACTTGGGGCCACAGAATGGCAGAGCCAGGGCTATGTGTCATTGCAGGAATCAATTGGTACTTAGGCAGAACACAAGGCTGCATTGACACTAGTCCCATGAGATATGACTCTCCACCTAAGGCTCGGGGTTGGGAGGATACTACAGTAAGAATGCACTTCTTCTGCATTCCGCTTGTTTTATTTATTTATTTATTTATTTTATTCCTCCTTCCTCTCGTCAGATCAAACAGCTCCACCTTTTTACACTTTCAAATATTCCCTTTCAGAACATTTCTTGAAACACATTTGACACATTTTCTTGACACTATCTTTGATGTCTTTTACCTTAGCAGACTCTTCTTAGAAACGGTGATATCTGGTGGGATCTCCACAACATCAAATATTTATGAGTATTTTGGACGGCAATTAAAAGGACTAGAGAGAGCCTTGGATTATACATAGAGTGCAGACATTGCTTTATAGCCTAACATATGCCCGTGGATATGAGCTTATTGTAATTTAAATTGGGTCTCTCTATGATATATAGGGTCAGACTTGCAAAGGAAGACAGTTTGGATGATGAGACTATGCAAGTAATGATGGAGCTGTGCAAATATGATAAATAATAAAAAATGCCACGTGATATTATTAGCGTTATTTTTTTGTTATAAACTTTTGTAATGATAAAGTGCTGTCTATATCCACCTATAATACTCTCAGTAATCACAATCAAATATTATGCCACAATTTACATTAAAATGACAACTTAATGTGTGATAAATGGACAGTATTTGTATGTTTTCATAGATAACTGTCATATAAAACAGTTTTAAAGGTTAAGCAATATTTCAGCGCGCATCAGTTTTCTCTCTTTTGGATCATATAGCTGAATGAGTGCTGAAAGGTGCTCAGCCTCCTTCATTTATTACAACAGCAGATGCCGTCTTTGTCTCAATCTGTCACATGTTTGCTGAGTTGAAAACATTCCACAGATCATCATTTACATCCGATCAATACTTTCTTACAAGTGACAATGAATACATTCAATCAAGATGTACAGCAGCGGGAGAGAAACTCCACATGATATCTCACTGGATGAGCACTCGCAGGCTGAATTGTGTTTTGCATTGCACTTTAAGAACGCCTAGATAGATGTTTATATGAAACCGATTGTGCTACAAACATTTTCCGGCAAACTGAGAAAGTGAGAATTGACTTGAGGTCAAGTGTGGAGCAGACATGGAATCAGACCTAACTTTGAGTCAGGGGAGATGGTAATTTCAATCTATACATTGATGCTCTGCAAATGGTTAGCGGGGATAATGACTAAGTGGAAGCAATCTACCTTGTATCCCTGGGCATTGTTTAGCAGTTGGGTGATGAAAGAGCGACTGTTTTGAACGACATTATGTATGGGATGCAGAGCTCGCCTATATGTTCTTTTGTTAAGTGAAGCTTGGCTGTGTTGCCAATTGTCTTGATTGTTATTGAGTGAGGGCTCCATCATTACCTAAATGAACTGGCACTTTATTTATACTGTGGAAGCTGGGCATATTTGAGCCGCCGCCGCATAAACATTTATGTAGTTTGCAGAGCAGCAGTTGGTTGGTTGGTGGTTTAACTGAGTTGATTGTGCACCTTACAATATGTTCATATGTTTAATTACAGTGCAAAGGCAACCTCTGAGTGGCTTTTAATGTGCAGCAGTGGTTTGTGTCATTATTTGGCCTCTGCAACATATATTTGTATGCATGAAAATGACTTTGGGGGGGAAAAAATGAGTGTGATTTCCTCTCTGCACAGTGTTCCTTATAAGCCATCAAACAACATCCATAGCAGATACATGATTATCGATATGACTTTGAATGGTGGGGTTTGAGCCCTCAAGATGTGAGACAATGATGTTTGTGCAGCCCAGTAATGTCCCCCTCTGCACAAATCAGACTGTGAATGATAATTGAAATTCAAAGGACATGGCGTAATGGCCACACCATGGCAACCACGTTGGCCACATGAAAGTAATGAAGTGAGCTACAATAAACAGAACCTTGGGTGGCTCCTACAAATGAGAAAGTAATTAAAAGGACCACAACCAGGCTGACGGGGAAGAAGGGCCCGACGTTTTATATTCAAGGCTGCGTTTCAGGTACTGTGCTGTGGCTCTCATTGCTCTCAGAAGACATTTGAAATGACGGAAGTGTTAGTTTTTCAGGCAAAGAAAGTGCGTGTCATAGATTTGTTCTTTATCGCTCTTCCTGGAACAGAAAGTGTTATCGTTGAATAGCATGAACCTCTGACATGGCGTTTATTCAGTTCATCATTGTGTGTAAAAATTAGGATGGTTGAGTTAATGTGACTGAGAGAAAAATCACAAATTACCAGATATTATCAGACTGACATCTTACTCTTAAAAGAGTAATTACATTTTAACAGTCTAAAATATTTATAAAGGATTGAACAATGAGTGTAATGTTGCCTTGACTTATGCAGTGAAACGTATCTGACCTGCCATTAACCTGATCTTAAAAGGCGTTAAAAGTTATCATTCTCTTCAATTAACAAACGCGCCTTGACATTATCATCAGCTAAGAAACTAGAAACATCATTGCTTTAAACACAGAGAGAAAGATGAAAGCACCTCAGATGAATTCCAAAAGCCAATTGTCTAAATCCGTGCAGCGATGGAAAATATTAATAATGCTATTATTAATACTTTATTTTAGAGGGAATGTGTTCTGCCTTCTTTGCAATGTACTAAAATATTTGTAGAGGCAGTGCAGCAGTTTGTACAATCATATTTTTTTCTACTGGATAATTGACACTGGATAATCTTATAATAGTGTTAAATTGGAAAATACAGACTATATCCTTTTTTATCAGTTGTTACTAATGGACAGGTGCTGTCAATCAGAATGACACTCTGCTGCATCAAATGTGCACCAATACTAAGGGAATATCCAGTTCCACCATAATTATGTTGTCCATCATGTGCCTTTTTTTTTTTTTTAAAGGTTTTTAACATTAGTGGAGCAACTGAAAGTCTAGTCAAAATATTTTCCAAATGTGAAGATGCACAGTTGCACTACAGTGCATATGTTAAAATAAAAACTTGATAACCTCACTAGCACATTGAGTCTTAATTGCCTAAGTATCAATCAATCAATCTTTATTTATATAGCGCCAAATAACAACAACAGTCATCTCGAGGCACTTTTCACATAGAGCATGTCTAGACCGTACTCTTTAATTTAATTCAAAGAGACCCAACATTCCCCCATGAGCAAGCACTTGGCGACACAGGCGAGGAAAAACTCCCCTTTTAATGGGAAGAAACCTCAGGCAGAACCGGGCTCTAGGTGGGCGACCATCTGCCTCGACCAGTTGGGGTTGAGGGAGAGAAGGAGGGAGGGAGAGAAGAAGAAGAGCGAGGAAGGAGAAACAAAGAGGAGAGAGAGAGGCTTGCTCTATGCTCAACTTTGTTCACCAGCTAGTTGTTATATTTGTCTGATGGTATTTGGTGCTGAGCAGGTGGAGTATGGCGGGTTTATCCAAACTTTAGTGGTGGAAACATCTGCATCTGGAAGGAGGTTAAGAGCTGACTTTGCTGGAAAACCAAAAGAATGAGCTGAAATATGGTAAAAGACTCTGTAGGGCTGAGGGGAACTTAAGAGTTGGATGATGAGTCTCTGTGGGTTAAACACTACAAGTGACAACTTTGTATTTAATGAATTTTGAACACAGAAATATTGATTAGTGCAGCTTTACATTATCCAACTTAGTCAATGATCCTCACCTCACATCACTTTAAGGAGTCTTAACTTCTTTCTCATTATCTATTGCTGTTCACTGGCTTTTCCCCCCCACCTCAATTGTTTTGCTGTCTTCTCTTTGCACCTTGAATTTATTATAGCTGTTGATTTAGGGAAACTTTAGTTTTCATATTAATATTTATTGCTGTATCAAGCAGCACTTGCTTCTGCACCTTTGGTGCTGTCAGAATATATATTAGTGTTGGGGTTGACAAAGTCACTCTTGTAATTGGCAGGCACTTAATTGCTCAGTCCCTGTAAACATGATGCTCGTGTTCTTTCAGTGATGAGTCATTACTGGAGGGCTTGGCTGGATTCACACCAAATCCCGCAATCCGGAGACTATGACGCAGGGGACTAAAATTGCGGGGGCGTGTTTTTGTTTAGGACCCATTGAGATAATGAAATACAATACAGGAAGATGAGTTGGAGTTACAGATGAATGTATTTAAGGACTTATCTGAAGCCAAAACACGGATTTTACAACTTTGGAAAGTTTTCACGGCAGCTGTTTTATCTTTGGTTGTAATGATCATGAGATAATCCGCCAAATACACCATTCACGTCACATAAATTATCTACCAGGAACTTGCATGTATGTGAATGGCCACCACAGCATGATGTCAGGTTACATTTTGACAGAAATTGCTAAGCAGCACTCACTCCCACAGCCTAAACTCACTGCCCCCATTGAAATGAATGGGAGGACTACTGGTGAACAGGCATTGCCAGATTTGGTGTGAATGCAGCCTGAGATGTATAACCACAATAAACAAAAGCTGAGCATTATCCCTTGTCTAAGTGGCAATGTTGTTTTCAGTGAATTGTTGCTGAGCAGCTATGAGTCAATTCCCTTTGAAGCTGAAGGAGAATTTCACACTTGCTTTGGCAATGTAAATGTCTGTTGTCCATGCCAATAAAGCCCCATTGAATTGAACTGAATTGAATGGAATTGAATATAAAATTGAATTGCATCAACTGTTTGCTCATGTCCCATTTGACCAACACATAGATACTGACACTCAGGACCTTTCATATGGTCTCTAATGTAGATGTCAAAGTGTTATTATCTTTCACCCTTTTATATGGTTTCATTCACTTTGAAGTTTGACATCCGTGTCAGTCCAGATCTGTTATCCCTCAGTGTGATTTAAAAGGGATCTTGGCTTTTTATTTTTATTGTTCAATTCAGACATTCATTTTAGTTATGGGCTCTGAGCCCCCAAAGAAAAAGCATCATAATCAGTACACATAGCTGGAACAGTGAAGTTTGCATGAGGCAGCCTGCCCGGTGTTGGAGTCAGAAACTACTTCACTTCATGATTCAAAAGAAAAATGAAAAAAATCCATACTTTTAACTGCTGTATGACCACATTCATAACAGCATAAGTATTAATAACGCAAACTCTAATATGTAAATACAATAAAGGTTGTGGCACATTGTGTTTTTTTAGGAAGATTTACATTGGGAAGTGTGTGTGGTACAGCTTGTTGGTTATTTGTAAAGTGTGAGGTTTGGTAGATGCAGTACAGGAGGAAGATGAATTGTTACATGTTGGCTTAAAAGATAAATCTGCTGCTATTCTGTATTTTTCCTGTTGTCAAAAAATCCAACAAAAGGACCAAAACCAAGAATGTATTCGTACATCTCTCAATAATTTCTGACTTTCTACACTGTCTGGGGCATTCGTGTCTCTACTGAAGGCTGAAATTCTGGAAAGAAACATTTATCATAAAACATTTTAAAATTCCAACAGAGCTCCATTTGCATCCCTTGCATCGATGCTTGAATCATCACCAGAGTTTTAATGCCATGAGAAAGTGTTTCACATAATCATAATGAGAAATACAATTTAAATAACACTGATCGTCCTAGTCTAATCACTGGATGATACAGAATTGTATCTCCGGGGAGTTTTAAGAGAAGAATATACTCTCATGATGTTGCCGGTTGACAAAAATAGATCTAGATACTTTCTGACAACTCCTAAAACACCCGTTACAACTTTCATATAATGTTCATAATGGCACAAACAGAAAAACCATCAAGTATAAAAAGAAGAAGTTTAGTTTAAAATGTAACATTTTGCAGAATAACATTAAGACTTTCATGCTGAGACAAAGTGCGCTCGTTAAAGTCTTGAAACTTATGACATTACAAACGTACTTTCCTGACATATTACAGTTGTATCCTTACATAAATATGTGAAACTCCACAGATTTGACACATTTAAGTCTTGAACTTGGGTAGTTAGGGTTAATATCTATGAGAAAGTTGCATACATCTTTTCATGGCTTCAAAGGGAGCTGTATGTGAAGTCTGATAAACTTGGAGTGGTATACAGTGCTGAGGACTACAAGCTTGAAAATGAACAATAATCTGGGGGGTTTGGAGTTAGAAAGAGTTGGGGTTATCAGAAGTTATGTCCTTACCTCTGACTGAGGCTAGCATCTTGAAGATATATTAGCTGCTACTAGCACAACAAACCTGAATCTGTACACTTTCATCAATCGAGCCAAGTTGCATTGTGGATAATGATGTATTTTATTTCTTTTATAAAATATGTTGTTTTAATCTTATTTTAGGTTGCCTTTTTAACATGTGACAAGAGACAACAGATGAAAATTAGCATTTTCCCCGCTGCTGATCATTGAGAATTGCCCCGACCAAACAACTGAATAAATGAAGATAAATACATGAAATATAGGCTCTAGGTGTTGACAACGATGGAAAATGCATGGAGTTAAATGTATCTGTATCGATTTTCATCCTTCAAAAAAAAGGAAAAAAAAAGAAAACTGTCCATCGGGAGTGCAACAATGTTCTAGGAGGGCAATACTCAATGGAGTACGCCTTTAAAGACGTTTCCCGTTTAAGTCTTAAACATTATAGAAGTCCTCTGGGATTTCATTGATTTTTATAGCGACAGTACACAGTGTTTAAATATCAAACATTAATGTGATTCAGACGGAGAGAGATGAAAACGATACCTGCTATTTAAATTGTTTTCTTGTTTCATTCCCTTCCTGCTGCCATGTTGTTGTTGTTTTTTTTTTTGTATATTTATCGAGTGAGCAGTTGCTAAGCAGACGTGTTTTTTTTCCCCCCTTCACATTCATAAAGTTACACGCTTTCACACCGGGGAGCTGCCCTTCACACATCAAATGGTGTTGTATCGAACAGCTCCACTGAAGCAGTTAGTTTGCAGCTTGCTTAAGACTAAGTGTACAGTCGTTATCAAAGAATAGAGGGGGAGTGGTTGTTACACACTCACCTTCCCCACCTTGATCTCTGCAGCATTTCTTAGGATTTAGCTTTTAGTCATAGACTACATCTCTGATGATTAGGCTGCCATCAGCAATCTTTCCATTTGCCGGTTTTATTCTTTCCTGTTATTTAATGGCCCATAATTGGTTCACTACGGGATGAACTGAGGAGCTTAGAGGCATTATTCACAAAATCTTAGATCAGAGAATGCGAAGATATTGGTTTTGGCATGAACAAAAGAGAAGGGTTATAAATAATACAGGTCTACACAAAAATGTTTAGATCATGAGAGAGCTCAGTGGTTTGTCCTTTTTATCAACATATTTATTGCGTTGCAGTATTTGTCTGTTCTCTAGTTGTAGACCACTCTGTTTTGTGTCAATGATTGCTGTTCTGTCATTAATTTCTCCATCTTTTACATGAAAATATGCTCCGATTCATGTTTTTAAAATGCCATAGCAGCTTTTAAAAGATGACTGTCATTCATTCAAAACCCATTTTTTTCTGTCTTTGAAAAACATCCTCCGCTTTGTTTAATAAATAATGGCAAAAAATGCTTTTCCTGAGCGCTAGGTTTAATGATTGGCCACGGTTTATAAAGATGAATTATCCTATTGATGTTTAAAGTGGAATTTATGCATACACTCAACAGTTAGTTGCTAACAACAAACGTAGGCTAGAGACCTATAATATAATTTTATGAATAATTAGAAATGTTCAAAGACCTCAATTATAATAAATGTTATGTAAACAAAGAAATGTGACATCTATTCCAGCTGAAGAAACTGGGCACAAATCAGGAATGAAAATGTGCAAATAATGCGGTCCAGTCAGCTGTGCTTATGTATACAGGGTCAAAGTCTTCATAGAATTAACTTTTTCCTCTTCAACAGAACAGAAATACAGTAACACCTGCAGATGACATTATGCTACACCATGCCCTAAGTTTGCTTTTATAAGTATGATGCAAATATATCTTCTCCCATATCCATTAATATCCCATAATGTCACAAACCACACTATTTCTAATATGAGCGTTAAGTGCTAACACTTATTTGTTTTTATCTCTCCCTCATTTTCAGCTTTATTTGAGGTTTTTTTTGTCTAGTTTCAGTTTCCCTTCTTACATCAGTTATTCTTGTGAGTTCATAAAAGGAAATATAAATTACACACAAACAACACAAAACAAAACAAAATACAGTAGTTAATTGTAGTCTGCATGCTTTTTCACTGAAAAAACCCCCACAAAGGACTGCTGCTTTTTTTTATTTATTTTTTTTTACATCATGTTAAATTGAATATCTGTGCATTTTGGACAAAAAGAGCAATTAGAATCTGTCACCTCTGGGAAAATGTGATGGATATTCTTCATCATTTTCCAATATTTTACAGGCAAGTGATTAATCCAAAAAATGATCGGTAGGCTAAATGATAGTAAACGGGGGAAATGTTAGTTGCAGTCCTTATTTCTGTACCATCTAACTAAGGTAAACCAGGACATGATGTGCCATTGCCATGCACCTACTGCACATTTTGAAGTTAGGTTACACTGAAATATTTAGGGGGGGGAATTTGCCCTAAAAGGGGATCCATGTCCCCATCCCCCATAAGGAAATATTGCTGAGCAAGCTACGTCAAGCAAAGCAGCATTCACTTTCAGATCTCTGAGTGGTACACTTTGGTTTTTTGAGCTGTTTGAAGCTGTTTTGGGACAGGTTATTGCAGATGAGACTGAAGCACATTTTAAATTATTTTGGTGCAGCACAGTGGAATATGCGTAAGCCTTCTTGTCGTTGTAGTCGAGTAACTAAGGTCTGATCGGTGTTGAGCGCAGGGATTGAACGAGTTCTGAGCTGCCAGAATTGACTCTACAGCTGTCAACGGTCTTGAGAGTAATTCAACAAAACATATTCAATGTGAATTGCTCACTTGATTGCTAAGCTCTTTCCTTTAATATAAAAAAGCAGCCGCAGTATCTGAGCACTTCTTCTGTACTTCATGTTCGTATATGGCACTATTCAGAAAAAAATAGTGTCTGACAGAGATTTACTGTCAATATTCAAGGGCAAACAAAACAAACTTACGTTCAAGAGCTGAGATTGATTTCCAAAGATATCAAACAGAGCTGCCAAACTGGTGCTGTGTTTTTCATTTCCTGTCTTTTATTAACCCCTCTTTATTTATTCTGTGCTCTCTGCTGGGTATACTGTACATCACAACCAAGCTGTCATGTTCCATTTTTCAAGAAACATAATATCTGCTTCTTTTGGTGAAGGCTACATAAATCTGAATCCTTTATCAGCCGCTAGCACACCTCCTCAAAAACGCCCTGGCGGATTCTGTTATTTTTATCTAATCATTTTGTGAGCATATTCTGGTGTCAGGATCCATCTTGGCTGACAAGTGCTGGTTCCATTTGAGCCCCTATCGCCCTGTTTTTTCAGTGTTTTGCCATGGCACCTGACTGATAAGTATGTTGTTCAGTGTGTATGTAGAAGGGGAGGATTTCACCGATGACACACAAGCAATTAGACAGAGAAGCCGCTCAGCAGTGCCCGCAGTGGCAGTTTATCTCATAAATGTTTTTTGTTCTATATTTTGATTGAGGAAATTATGCCCGCAGACCTCGGCACTTGATGGCACTTTTGAGACTTGTGCTTATTCACTGCAAAAGAAAAACGGTGTCTTGAGGAAATGTGAGGTGTCAGCGCTGTCATTAATCCACAGGCTTTGGTCAAAAGAGCTGCAATTTGCATGAATTTGTGGCCACTATAAAATAAATGCCACATTTAAATTGGAGCTGCTGTATATTATGTGTCTTTGTTGAAATCTTTTTTATTGTATATTTATGGCTTTAAAGTAGCAATGTGCCACGGTTTCATAGGTTGGCGATTCTCCAACACGCTGAAAAATGCTCTGCTTTGTAAGCGTGGCATTAAATAAATTAAATTACTTTGTCATGATTTCTGACCCTGAAACGGTGCTCTCCAGATGCTTCTTCCAGGATTGAAGCAGTATTGTCACTTGCCAATCAATTTTTAGTGTTGGGTTTACTATTTGGCAACAAATGGAAACCCACTCATGCAGTTCACCTTTTGCTGATTGCATCTCTCTGATCAATTTGTGTCCCTGGTTTTTTTTTTTTTTTCTTCCTTTTTAAATTTTTTTTTTGCCAGAGACAACTGCAAAATACCAGCAAAGAAGATATAGAGAGGGTTCAGGTTACACAATATAGCCCTTTTTTTCTTTTGTGTGTGTATGTATGTGCATTGAACCTCACCACTGGGCACAGAGAGGGCAGCGAAGAGGGTGTTATGTTGCTGAAGTCCACCACTCCCATTTGCCTGTCTGTCAGATGTCTTGCTTGGCTGAGCTCCACACAGTGATGGTGTTGACAAAATGACAGGAGGGGGGCACACTCCAGTGAATGTCAATTTGGCTGCAAAGCACCGTTTCCCCAGGAGCACTGAAGCTCCCACACGCCAAAAAAGAAAAAGGGAGAGAGCTGTAGTTTATAAAAAGGAAAACCCCAAAGAATTGGACATTTACATAAAACATACAGGGTCACAGGCATGCATAACAACATGCACAGTCCATGCTCTTATAGAGGCGTAATGGGAACACACTGTGAGTGAAATTGCTTCCCGGCAGCAACAATTATCTGGCATGTAGCATAATTAGCTATCAAAATACTACTTGGCATCTCGTCACTATGACAAGGTGGTGATGGTGTATGTCTAAGGACAGATTTGTTTTCGTTGATTCACAGTGTTCCTGTTTTCTCAGAGCTTTCCCGTGGCTTGCTTACTGTCCTGACTTGACTGGTAGGATTAGAGATGCATTCTAATGTGTCTCTAATCTTATAATCTGTCTAATAGGAGAACAGTTACACTGGAGCCCTTTAATGTATGAACAGAGATTCAGTTGGGGGACTGTAGAGGTTATTGGGGACATTTAGTACAGATCTGAATCTTATAAGCTTGATATTAGAATTCACAGAGTATTCCTGTTTGTGACTGCATCAAGCAGCTGGAGACACATGCACAAAACTCACCTCAAATGTTAAATAAGTTATACAAAACAACTTCCCTTCCGTGTTTAACAAATTAGCATTTGATGACAGGTGTTTGGATTAACACTGATTTAATGAGCTTTATGAAAGTCCCCCGAGGATGAATGCAGGGTTTTGGGATTACCGACTTCCAGGATACTGTTAAAGACAGGCAAATGGAAAATCTCTGCTCCAAATCCATTAAAATGTGTCTATGTCCTTATCTGCACAAACCCCAGCAGGATCACAACACTACACCTCCGCTTTTACTGATGTGCAACTGAAACAGATGTCTTTATTGTAGAGACGTGAATTTTACATTATGTGCAGCAAAACATTTGATTCCCTTGGACTTGTCTGTGTATAATGATTGTCTTGATGGGATGCTAAATTGGAAATACATATGCAATGTTGTTTACTAGGCAGCAGTCTTAAAGGCTCAGTGTGTAAGAATTAGCCACCTGATCCAAACAAGCACCCCTCTACCCCCCAGCATGCCATCCCATCACCATTATCACTCTCTCAATATAAAGTAAGGCTTACTGTTTACTGTGAATCTGTACTATGGCGCTGTCAAGATATCAAAATGCTACGGATAAATTAGAGCCAGCTGTACGTTACCAAAGAACTGCACAGATTAGAAAGTGGTTGCACCACAGAGATACAACATAACTTTAAGTAGCAACTAGTCACACACATGCCCCGCGGGGTAAGTGTAAATCATAACATGTCACTGAACTCAATGAAGGTAAAACAGCAGTTTTTCTGCCACACAGCATCATTTTCTCATTAACTGCCTGCCATTTTACAACAGTCTGCTGGGAGTGTACATGGTTACTTTCTCACCTGAGAAAATATTAAAATAAAAAAAAAAGTGTTATATTAACAGTCCTACAGAGAAAATGTCAGCAGCATTCTGCTGAGTTTTGCCATTTTTAAGGCACTGATGCGTCCTCTTCCTGTACAGGAAGAGGACGCATCCTCAGCCTGGACAGTACAGGCAGTACAACGTTATCTGGTTAGCATGCTAACTTTTTATAGATAGCTCTGCAACACAATACATATAGTTTTTTGACATAACATCAAAACTGTTGTTTCTTCATATTCTGTTGATCATTTTGGGTAATTTAGAATGTTTTAAACAAAAATTACATCCAGTTCTCACACATTACCGTTTTGAAGGTATAGCATGTTTTGACCAATGACTAAGAAGCTGATTTTGATGGCAGCAGTGAGTTTGTTGATTACTTTCACCGGCTGCTGATGTTAATTAATATTATTAGTAACAATAACATTAACCTTTTTTTGAATTGAAGTTTCTATTTATGTGATGTATTTTAAAATAATAGTCTACATCTGTTTAGCTAAGTTCAGACTCATCTTGGGTAAAGTAAGAGTTTTGGTCAGGTATTTTTTAATTTAATTTAATTAATAATAAATCATTTTCAATTAAATATATAAAACCCCTGAAAACTTGGCTTCAAATGATTTAATTATTTCTCTTTAACATTAAATATTAATGACTAAATAAGCAACATCAACATCTTGTCTAGGCTATATGTATTATTCATTAAGAGTTTTACACTAATTTACCTTCATCACATGCTCATTTTACAGTTTTTACTCTGGTTACCTGTTACTTTTACTGATTTTCAAATTATTTTATGAGCCAATAAGACACGACATGGCCTTGCACCAGACACTCTTCTTGTGAGATCAGACTCAAAGATGAGTCTCTCTTCTTCTGATGTATTTATATACCTCCATTAGTACTTTTAAACAGTTCAAGTTACTCATTTTCTTTTAAATAAAGGAATCAATATAGTTTAAGGATCCATAATCAGACTCAGACAAAGAAACATTTCCACACTTCAAAAAGGTTGCTTATTGCAACTTTTTTGTGAAGATAGTTTGGGGAATGGGCTGGAGCAGCTGGAGAGAAGGACATGCAGCAGAGCAGGTAACTGAGCCAGGGATGTCAGCAGACTGTGTGCAGGTTCCAGAGCCGGAGCTTGGAGACACGATGATCAGATGGGCGAGGCAGGGGAACAGGAAGGCTGGCAGAGGTGAACAAAAGTTAGCTGAATTCCAAAAAATGAAGCTGGTTAAAGTGTTTTACCTCATAAGTGAAAGGACAATCTGCCAAGTGGAGTGAAGATCTGTTGTTTTAATACTGCAGTAGCTTGTTGGGTAGATGAGATGATCAGCTGCAGGAGCACAGGTGGATAGGCGGGAGAGGGAATCGGAAGACCACGCCCAGCACATACTCACAAACAAAGACAGAGACAAACTGGAGACAAACGGAGAACACAAGGGAGGGGAGAGGCAGAGCAGATACCGTAACACCATGTGTGACAATCCGTCATCAGTTCACCACATTCAACAGATCACATCTTAATTACCCCCTTTGTATGCTCCTCTACCCTTCAACTTTTAAAAGCTTCAACAGCATTCACAATTTTATGCTCAAGCTGGCAGTTTTGATAGACTTAAATTCATATTTGATTACAATAAATAGTTTCCAAATAACCAAAACCTTTAAAGCAGTTTATAAGCTTACATTCCTTGAGTCATTTCACTTTAACTACTTGACACAGTATGTGATGAGAATATTTTAATCTCTCATGCAGAGTGGCATCCTGAAATTCAGCTTCAAGAAACACTGTAAGTTTATACACTACTCAGGGTGCTGTCTGATTTCCCATATGTGCTGAAAGTTCAGTATATTTTTCACCTCGAAACACTAATTAGATGGATCACAAGGTCATGAGTGTTAGGATACGGTAATGTGTGTGTGTGTGTCGGTAGTTAGTGCCAATCTGCATTACAAAGCACGGTGTGTCTGCCCACCTGCAGGCGTTGTGAATAATTTGCTCTGTTGCTAGAAGTGTTTTAATGTGTTCATTCTGCTGAGCACATTATGCATGCTTGTTGTGTGAATCCCCAAAAAAACAGGTTGGTGTTGGTGTCCACAAAAAAGTTTTGAATAATCACAAGGGATGCATATTGTTTGTGAAGCACCAGCATGAAATTATTAAAACTACACATTTGTACAGTATATTGATATATTGTGTATCTGTATTTACATAATTCTTAATTCTTCTAGGATTTAGCAAGTAATTAATCCTTATCAGAAAATATGTTTTTTTGTCTTTGTTGTTGCAGTACTTTTCATATGGTAATACAACTGTTTCGAAATTGTAGAGAAACAAAAGGCTTTGCGTGGGATTGGATTCATAATGTATGAGAAAATGAGAGGTGTCAAGCTGTAAACTTGACAGGTTTAAAAAGACGGGCACAGTGGTCACCTGTGGGAGTTAAAAAAATTGTCCCTGCCGAACACGACCTTGTCAATCTTCTTCTTATCAGCCACAGTACAGACAAAGGGTCTGCTGTGTCACCTGCTGTGGGCATTGACTACAACTCACCAGGAGCAACTCTCAGTATGCCTGTCTGTCCTTGACTTTAAGGAGAAGCTTAAAGGACCAGTGCTTCAAAGCCACCACTGCATTCAGATGCACCTCATAGATTAAACTTGGAGGAGTTATGTGGCCAGAGATGAAAAAAATACAACATCTGTTATCCATTTTCCTAGAGGCTTTAAAAAATCCACCAGAACATTTTCACTTTTTATTATCTATGAAACTAAACACTTCCAGCTAGTAAAAGTTGCTGGGTTGCTCTGACTCCGTTGTCATCAAAAAAAAAAAATAGTTTCCCTCTCAGCCTGGAGTATTTAGCAAAGTCTCATAGCATATTGGGATGTCCCATATCTTTTACTGTTCATCTAGCGAGACTTGCAAAGCTTGTGTAATGTGTTATATAACTTACATTAATCCAACACCTCCCAACTTGAGTTGACAACAGGTTCCTCTGAATATAGCGCTTGGCTGCATAGCGAGCAGAATCCCATTACTTAAATGGATAGGACTAATAATAAAATATTCCCTCCAACCTAACCGGATTAACAATGATCTTGTGCTCTTGGGAATTTGTTGAGCTGCCTTTCCACATAAACACTTTTTATATACCAAGCTTTTCAGCAAGTTCACTTCACTTACGCCGCTTTGTGTTGATGGATTGGAGGAAGGATAATAAATGCGTGCTGGACAAACAAGGAGGGGGAAAAGGCAGGGCTTTTTAAATAGTCTGTTTATGTGCTTACTACTGCACATCACTGTATAGCTGAATTAATGCCCAGTACACACAAGTTAGATCAGCAAGGAAGGCTAAGGATTGGACAATACAGGCAGGTAGACTTGCAGAAAATGTAGATGAAAGAAAAGGGTGAGACGCACTGAATAAGCAACCAAAACTGAACAATAAGGTACACTGTGCATATGATTCTGGCCTACTTAGGCTGATTCGTATCACTGTATCTGTTCAAATGTTCTCCTCATTATTGTTTATTAATAAAAGAACTCCAGCTCTAAAGAAAACCTTTGACTGTTTAATTTTCAGTGCTGAGACCAAATCATGGAGTTGATGCTTAGCAGAATAAATTTGGGGAGTCATAAAAATTCTAAATGGGTCAAAATGTGACACCTTCATTAGCTCTAATTTTGGCATGATGTACAGTTGGCCATTTTTGGCTGTCAGTAAAATGTCTCAACGAGTATTGGATGGACTGCTGTGAAATCTGGTACATACATTTAGTTCATCACAGGATTAAATACAGTAACTGTACTCAGGTCAAAATTTCAGATTATCCAATAATTAATGTTTTCTCACCAAATACCTGTAAAACTAATAATATACCAATTCAGTTGCACTAATTATTAAATGTCAGCATACTAATATTGTGTTGCTTCATACTTTGAAATTGAGGATAAAAAACAATTTAAATATAAGGTAAAGAGCAGTTTTTAAACACAGGTCAAAAGTCTAAATTTATTGAAAGAAATAAAACATCACTAAAGAAAAGAAAATGTCTCAGTGTTAAGAGTCATGTGTCCAATCCAGCTCAGAGCAGTCCTGTTTTAGCTCTGGCGACAGTAAGTTGGATGGTCTGCAGTTCCTGGCTGCCTCATAGTATCTGCAAGTGCCGAATACAGAGGGTGAAAAGAAATTAACAGAGTCATCTATCTCAGTCTCCTAGTGCATCAAGAGTGCATATGATGTAGGGTGGAATAGTCCAGCTATATTAACTAATATTGGTGAGCTAAAACAATTGTGTAAATTCACCCCTCTTTCCATCAAAGTGTCCTTCTTTCCTGCAGTGGCCTGCGGGTGAAGCGTGCCATTTGTGCTGATCTCCATCTCCCTCTCTCTGCCTCACTTGTGGGTTCTGTGTCAGTTCATCTCAGGGCTTTTAAACTCTCCTTATTAGTGACCAGGCCGTAGGCCCGCATATTCCCTTCATTCTTATCTTGTGTTCTATGCAGAGAGAGAAGCACAGCTCACAGACTTCCCCGGCAGATTATGGAATCTGGATCAGTTCGTGGATCGGTAACAACAGTCCGATATCCGATAAGTGAATTACGTCGGTGAAGCGCAGTTTATATGAGCGGTGTCACTAGCTACGTCACATTTGATTGGATAAACTTTTATAAACACCCCTAAGTGTGCAGGATGAGTCAGCAAACATTTGAAACTGAAGATTGGGAATTTGATGTAAAAATACTGATTTTATTTTACTATTATTTGGCATATAACAAAAGATAAATTGAAAAAATGAGGGGACACAGGATTGGAACTGGGACAATATTTTTTCATTGCACCAGGATTTTAAAATGCAAGTCTTAGAGATAAAACATGAGACTCATGTTGGTTATTATAGGAGTTTAATGTGGGGCTGCTCTGCAGTTGCACTGGATTGTACTGTAACTGGATAGAGGCATGAATGACATTTCTCATAATAGGTCGGAGGGTTTTTGTTGAGTATTTATGAGAAGATGCACGAAACACAAGTGCATGACAAATTAAAATACCAAAGGTGCATATCCTTCACATATACATGGTTTTGCATCTCGTAGCAACTCCTCTATGTCCTTTGTGCCTAGCTTTGTGGAACCGGTGTCCATCCGCATCACACTCAAACGTGAAGTGAATTTTGAATGTACATGTTTCAGTATACTGAATTGCGTCACTTTTGCAGTGTGAACACACAATAAACCCTTGTACAGTTAATATTTAGTTTTGGATTGGGACACTGGTGTGTGTTAATAAAGGCGGTGCTGGTGACATTTAGGTAACACTGTGTGCTATACAACCACCAGTGATCGTAAACACGGTAGCAGTTGGAATTGGACAGCAATAGTTCAGAAAGATTTCCTGTAAAGCTTTTGACCAGCTGGATCCTGACGAAGCCAAATAATGGAACCACTAAATTGGACCCACAACAGTAATGACAATGCCAAAACCTTAGATTTTAATCTCATAATAATCAGGGGAATTTATTATTCGATGGCATCACTGTCAAACACATGTATCAGCCTTATTAGGTCTATAACACTGATGTTCACAGTGTAGTATGCATGCAAGTGTGATGCATGTTCCGAAACACAAGAAAATGAATAATTCAGAGATGATGTAATTCTGTTCGGATGCTTTCAAGGATGTCATGCTGTCATCCAATTTAATGAAATGTCTATGAAATAAGTTAGTAAGAAACTCCTGTCTTTTCCTCCAACATGCAAGCCACATTTCATTGTCTTTAAACCCCAGTTTCATAGCACACAAGATAGTTACATCAGATCCTTTGAATTAGTCAATGAAATGAAGCATACCTAGCTCACAACAGTAATGGGTTGAGAAAGTGCCAACAACTTATTTTTGACAGCTAAAGGTAGTTTGTTTGCACTGCAGACTCGTAACTGTGGTTCTGACTGCAGTGATAACAGAGTTGGCATTCCAGTCACAGCTCTCCAGTGGGCCAACAGTAGACATGGAGAGTTACTTTGAGCAAGAAGTGCAGTAATTGTGGTTGAAGAGCGACCTTGTCAGTCCTCATGTTTGAATGTGCATATTTTAACCAGTGTAGGGAACTTTTGAATGGTTCAAAGGTCAACTAGTAGATGGAAATGTTCCAACTAAAATTATTCAACTTCCGTCACGGCATGTGTGTTGATTTTTTAAAATTATAAAACAGGTAAAATGATATGAATACCCTAAGAGGCTGTTGTTATCCACTTTACAGCTTCAAGCATCACTTGCAGGAGTGTTACATTGCTCCATAATGGCACTTGAAATCCATAAGATATCACAATGCAGAAGCACCAAGTTTAAAGTGGTTATAATTGATAAATTTGTAATAACGTATCAAATGACAGTGTGTAATGTGAGAAGTGTCGCTCGAGTGATGAACCTACAGAGAATTATCAGTGACTCAGCAGCCTCTCTCGGCTTTACGGAGTTTCAGCTCATTATAGTGAGCTTCAGCTCATTGTTCAGCTGTCCAGCTGCAGCATATCTTTTTTGATTCATTCTCACCGCTCTCATAGTGTCATTTCGGCCACAGCAGGCAGATGTTCTCAGAGGGAAAAAAACCACTGCACACGACATGCTCAGCACCAAACAGCAAACACACACAGTATAGCAACTAGCTGGTGAACAGAAGCTGAGCGTTTAGCAGCTAAAGAGCCAGATGAGTCCCTCAGGAGTTGATGAAGATCAAAAATGGATCTAAAAGAGGGTGAATATTAGACTTACATTTGCCAGGTGGACCATATCGCCATATCAACTTAAAAGGTTATGAAGTGTGTTCACAGCTTGTTTCAACTGCCCATAAGTGGCTAAAAAAATCTGTTGAGCAGCTGTTTTGCAGGTTTCAAAAAATCTCAAAAATGATAAATTACAAGTAGTGAACTTTTTTTTTTTTTAACTGTAATGTCTCTCTTATCAGTGTGAAGCATTTGTCTAAGGAGTTAGTTACTGTTTGCTTGTAACTAAATCTCACAAGGGAAAGGTGACATATATACCATAGTGATTAGGTCTAATTATTTTGCTTATAATGTCCTTAGAGGGAAGCCAAATTAATTCTGCAGCTTTGCACTAATGATGAACTAATCTTCTGGCATGCATAGCAGGATACCCACAATGAATACTTTAAGAGTATGTTCATTCATAAATATGAAATTATTCCTGAAATGAGTGATTCCATTGGTGACTATATGATATTATAATGTATTTTGTTATGTTTATAATGCATTTGACAGTGGTATTTCTTTTTATTTGTTGTTTGTTTGTGGTCATTTTTTGGAGAATAGTAAATTAATCTTTAATCACTGCAGTTGTTTAGTTTTGGCTCAGAATACACCCATCCTGGCACATTTCTCCTGTTCTTTACAGAAATAAATATAACCGTTCCCACAGTGCATACTGAATGTGTTACTGCATCATTTGCTAGAAGGTCCAAGTCAAGACTTTGGATGACAGTTTCGGCACAGGTGAAGAATCGTGAATCTCAGTAAATGTAGGCAGATGAGCCGGTAGGAGGCGCTAGTGCCAAAACAGGAAATAACTACATACAAATACACTACAGTAAGTGTCAGAAACTGCTTTGTATCCTTAAGGTAAATCCAAATGTATGCAGGGTAATAGTAAGAACAAAAATCTACATTACCTTTATGTCTGTTTTATTTTGTGGGAAGAACAAATTATGTGAAACAAACACTGAAAAAAAAATGTTCCGTCACGCCCCTCTTACCCCAACTGCACCCGTGCACAACCCCAGACTGAACTCAATTACTTTTGCATTACATGCCTTACTTTGCACCTGAATAATTTACATTGGAAACTATGACTGGTAACTGCTTACTATTTATATATCTATTTTTATCCCTGATAACTATTTTATTCTAATTTTACTTTGTAATTAAATGTCGATTATCTCCTTAATATCTATTTTATTCTATTTTATTACAACTTTTCTCTTATATCTTGCATGACGTGGCTCAGGAGGATGCTTCGCTGTTTCGTTGTTTTATACATTTACATTTATACAAATGAAGACATTTCGACTACTTGGAATCAGACGTTCAAAACTAAAAGACAGATTTTCTCTCCAGGCAGCTGCACCAATCTCATGTCTCTGACGCCATGTTCATGTTGCCCTCTTTTCCTGGCACAGTGCCACTAATTGGGGTTACCCATTATCGAGATGAGATGTCTGACAGCTCTGCTGTCCTCACGACACTCAGTAGATGGGCAGTCAGGTGCTAGTCAGGAGTTAACCTTTATATGGGTTCATTTATTTTTTTCATTTCTATTTTAATAAAGGGTATGACTCCTGGAATTGGCAGCATAATATATTATAGCATGCATACAGGCACTAGAAATAACATGACCAGGCAATACATTACACCTCCCTTTCACAACAGCATTTTATTTCATGCTGTGAAATTGAAGTTGTATTTTGTGCTCCTTTTTCAGAGACAAAAAGAATAACTAAAATAGAATAACAAGCACATTGATATGCATATGAATATTCATGAAGGGCATTTTAGAAACCATTTTTGTTCAATTGTGGGAGATTATGTGGGTTGGGAGGCATATTTACATGTGAACATTTTCATTTTCTTTGGGATTAATAACAAGAACTTTATCCAATAGCAAAATCTAAAAGTGATTTAAAAATCTCATGTGTTTTGCTATATTTACTTTTTGATAAAAGGCATATTTTGTTTTGTCAAATTTGAAATGATTTGAATGTTTGTTTGCTATTCAAAATAAGATGTAATCCTACTTAAGCCTGTAATTTCAACAGTGTAAATATGAAAAACAAAGAACTGAGGACTCACTGGTGCAAAATGCAGATAAATCTCATATAAATGGATTATGTAATATTGAAATATGAGTGTGAACTGCACAATGAATAGTTTTTTCCCTCTTATAAAAGTGATTGAGATGTGCATACTACCTCACAGAACAAAATGAATGTGAAAGTGAGTGCTATATTTGATTCTGGCAGGAATCTCCAGATCCATCCATGTGTCAGTGTTAAATTCACATACCAGTAACCAGTTTCTCTCTGGTGACTTTTTTCAGTACGTTGAGGTATTTCCACTTGGAATAGGCTTGGCAGGGTGGGGTGCACTATGACAAACAAAGGCAGTGAAGCCCACTGCATAATGTAGCTGAATCAATCCCGTGAAATGCTTTGTCAGTAATCTCATGCTGTCACACCAGGATGCAAACATGGTGTCATAGAAACCCAACACATGGAAATGATATTTTATGTGATGGGAGGGGTGGAGAGGGAAATCTAGGACAGTACTATTGTCACAGTGCCTTTGTGCATCTATAGCTTTGATTGTTCTAAGCAGGTGCACATCCCAATATGAAGAATCTGTAAACAAAAGTTATTTTTATTATGATTTTTATGGAAAATGTCCAGGCTGGAGATGATGTGATACATCATCAGTGGTATTAAACATCTTACAATCACAAATACCAACTGGGTCGTCTCAGACCTCAAAGAATAGCGGACACAATTCCTGAGTTATGGTGCCTTTGACTCATAACACACATCAGCTGAAAGTAGCTGTTGGGTGCTGTGTGACAACATAATCACATCAGTCATAAAAGAAGCTAGCAGTAATGCGGCAGCAGCTATAATGGCCAACAATATCCTGTGCTGGTAAATTGAAATGTTCAGGTGAAAGCTTTCACATGTATCTGTGCAGATAGTTTTATCTCATCTTCCTGAATCTCCAACAAGAGTATAGTACTTATCTTTGAGAGCAGACTAAGCCAAAGTCTGTTATTGAATTGCTATTATTAAATCTTCATCGGGGCATGAAAAACTCATTGCATATGAGGCGCGTGCATTGAACTTCATTGAACAATCCAGTGTGCTATGTATGAAACTATGGAATTGCTTCTAATTGAATTTTTATGGGGTCATGTGCCTATGCTTCACAGTATGCAAACAGAAAACACTATGCTTAATGAATGCTGCATGCCTGGCTGCCATGTGATCTACCACTTTAAGTTGCACATTTCATTTCAGCTTTCATCAGCAAATCTTGTCCAGATGCATAAATCTGTACACATATCTGTGATTTCACCAGATCGTCAAACCTAATACTAAAGAAGTTGTGCAATGTGACGGCTATTTCCACACACAACATGCGTTTTCAGCATTATAAAAAAAGATGAAGAGGAAAAGCAGAAAAATATGTGGGCACAAACATGAAATGATGCGCCTGTGTGGCAGGGAGGGAGGGGTGAGGCACAGCACTGTAGATGTTTTATGAGCACAACTGGAAACTGAATTGAAATGATGCTGTTAGCATTGTCTGGCAGGTCCCTAAAACAAAGGCCAAGACTAATGATTAAATGGCCACATATCCAAAAAACAAGACATATGTGCTCCTTCCAGGGATGCGGAAGGATTTCTTTTGAGCCAGCTTCCAGCTCACCAGGGTCCAAAGTCTTCAGAGGATATCAGGTACTGCAGGACAGTGTCTGGCACTGCCAGTAAATGATGGAATAATCTAAAAACACAGCAGCCAATACTCTGGTCTGATGAGTATTTACCTACAGGGGGTATGCTCATCCCTTCCGTTTTATCTCAGCAAGCACATATGGTGCCCTGTTGCAGGCGCCTCCAACAGGAACGTCTGTTTTCCAGAGGATGCCTGCAGTTTATTTATACAGTTTTGTGCACTTGTTGTATGGCTATGTTGCATCAGACAAAAGAGACCTCATGTCAGAAAAGGAGAGATTTTTTCTGCCTGCTCTGGTCAGGATATGTCGTGCTGTGATATTTCCGCTATGTGTGTTCCAGTCACAATAACACAAACAATACATGTCACTGACGAAGAGCATCTTAAACCTGCCATCCTCAATGTCCTTTCACACAGCAAGAACTCCTTTTGAGCTTATGTGAGCCACTTCATTCACTTAAGTATGCTTTTACCACTACATCTAATGTGACAGCCAATCCTGAGGATGGCATTGATTGCAGTGACCCCTATGGGAGTAAGGGACGCCACTGTCTGTTGCAACATATTTATGTTGCTGTAGACAGCTATCCTTAAGAATAATGTAATGGAAAGCCACTGAGATAGACATAGACAGTGAGTAGTGGCCCCTCTAGAGGCTTCGAACTGCCTGCATCATCACGTTCATCTGTTCAAAAAATTTATATTCACTTCAAATTAGTTTATCAGGCCGACCTCGTGGTCCATCCCCTGTGATTTAAATGTGCCCCCAATCAATCATATTTACATAATAAGATTTACAATGTCAAATGCTTGTCAAAGACAACAGTTCCCAAAATGCCATCATTGAGTGCATCAAAGGTGAAGGGTGAACGTGTCAGGCTTCTGCAAAGAATTCACAATCTTACCCACATCAGAGAGAGATAAAAATGAAATGTGCCATGTTTGTCTGTTTAAGGGACATAATCCAAGCTAGGCATTTTGCCTGGTGCTAGATAGATCAAAGGCGAATGTTAATTAATTAGTATCAAATGTATCAAAGCATGTATACAAATTCAAGGTGGATCTATTTGATGATACACAATAGAAAGAGAACATTCTCATCTCAAACAGTGCTTTGCTGCAAAGTGAAAATGGGAGACAAAATCTCTTGCCAACTCAAGCCAAAATAAACTAACATATTACAGCAGATGGAAGGCAGACTCGTGATTTTCATCTCTGCTCGCACAAGGAAAAAAAAAAAACCTTTTTTTTTGGAGGACAATGTTTCTCTATATTGGAATGGCTCCATGTTGGCGTGGCATTTACGATAAGTCTGCTCATCATCAGTGCTTCAAAATGCCTCTGGGCTCAAATAAGGTCACTCATAAACTGAGAAAATCATATATTTTTGAAAGCATACTGAATTGTGGTTCTCATATTTGTGAGCTAGTCATCTTTTATTCAGCCTGTCAGAATGTTTGTGACATGCTTGTGTAAAATGTTACACCTATTGATGTTATTCTATCCTGTGGTAAGAAATAAAACATGTCTTAGACCTGATTATGCATTCAGATCTGTCAAATGTCAGGATCAGTGGATTTATGACATACTGTCCGTGATATACAAGGTCATATATGCACCATCGCCTTGGCAACCCTCACATATCTGCCTGTCTTTTACACCTAGTACCTGTCATTAAAATTCCCATCATACATTAAAGAGTTACAGGTGATGGAGAGAGCTAGGCCTATCTACCTGTGACTCAGATTATTTTGGTGCCAGTATGTTTTGTCAGAAGGGGAGTAAAGCAACACAAGTCCAGCCAATCTTCTAGTGGGACACGCCTGAATGCACACCTCTTCTTTGTGAGGATTCTTATCTGTGATCTAAAGTTTTGGTTTTTGGTTATAGAGAGGAGTTATATTAATAGACTGTTTTGGATCAAGTACTCTGCGTGATGATAAAATAGGATTTAAACTAAATTCGGGAGCTGAAAGTCCCTTTTGTGCATTTATGTTTGCGTCTTCTTCACATCTCAGGAACCTCTGAGGACTGAAGCTTTTTTAGAGATTCAGAATCTTTGTGGTGGTCTTTGTATACGGTTGGTGACTGTGTGATAGCTTTCGGAAAGAAGGTGTGCAGAGGTGGAAAGGCACTTGAAATTACCAGAAAGGCAAGATGCTTGTCTCTGAAGTATCTTTAAACTCTTTTGTGGTTATTTTTCTTTTTGCTCTAGCAAGTAACCACATCGAAATAACCAGAATATTTGCATTTTCTGAAGAAAGCTGTTAGCTGCTGCTCCATCTTGTATTGCCACCTAAAATATGAAATTGTATCAAATGCTGCTTTCCAGCTCTCACACAATTAGCGAGCAAATGTAGGTTTCGTTGCTCTTGTTTCTTCTCACTCCTGTTATCCCACTCTCTCGCTCATCTGTTTTTTCTGAGTCTCCTAGAAGTCGGTCACATTACTTAGTTTTATTTTCATAGCTATTAAAGTCCTGTTGATACAAAGTACAAACCATTACATTTTTACATCCTGAATGAATGCTGTACACCAGTGGTCTCCAACCCTGCTCCTGGAGAGCTACTGCCCTGCATGTTTTAGGTATCTCCTCACTCTAACTCGTTATCAAGCAGCTGAGGCTCGTCAAAGGGCTTGATAACGAGTTGATTATTAGAATCAGGTGTGATAGAGTGAGGAGATACCTAAAACATGCAGGGCAGTAGCTCTCCAGGAGCAGGGTTGGAGACCACTGCTGTACACATATAGTAGCAGTAACTTCTGTTTAACCAGTCCGTGACATTCAGCACTGCAAACTCCACCCCAGTACCTCCTGGGAAATCTGAGAGGACTACCAGGGGAGCAGAGGTGCTGGGTAAGGCAGGAGCTCTACGGCCAAAGAGCCAAACCTGGCCCTGGCTTCCTGCATTCAGAATGAGGGTACAGTTCGTAAAATGTTCTGGAAAATGGAAGTGCAGAATGGTGGTACCATTTCCTTGTTTTGCATGCATTACATTGCATTCTACTATGCATTTAAAATGTTGGACATGGACTCATGGTGCTATAGTAAAGTAGACTGGTGCTGTGGCATTGTTTCATTCTAGAAGCAAAAGCCTGGATTTACTTTTATTTATTAATATATTGATTTATTTGGTTGTAAAACAGCAGTTTGTTCACAAATAAGTTAAATATAAGGAAAAATAAGTAAGGTTATAGTCATTATAAGGAAAAATAAGTTAGGCTATAGTCATTAAAATAACACAGATCAAAGCATGAGTCAGGGTTGTGGGATTAGGCGGACATCTTTTTGGGACAAGGTGTTTTTGTATATATGTGTGTGTTGTGTGTATGAACCTGCACAGCAGGCACACAGGCCTAGATACATATCTGAATGTAATTGCTATATGATGAATGGTGTACGTATACACCTATATGCTTGGATATACACAAGATAAACAAACCTAATACTACACCAAATATTTTTTTTAAAAATGTTCTAAGATGCATATTTCTTACTGTGTAAAATGTTGCTGATATTTCCATTTTCCTAACTCTGCTTCCACACATGAACACAATGGAGAAGATATAAAGATATAAATGTTCAGAGAAAAAAGTGAATGTTATAAATTTATTACAAGAATGCAAAGGTTATTTGTCATGTGAAGAAACAAAACTACAGGAACATTAAAATGATTAATTAAGCACCATACAACTGTTGCCAGAAACCCTTTTGGCACTCACACTCCCAAGACATCAATAGATTCAACTGGACGGAATGTGCCTCCATAAATACATCCTTGTCTAACTATTCTATTCCTGCAATATTTTTCACATCCGATGTGTTTTCCCACATCTGCAGTATAGCGATCTGCTTTCAGAATTAGACCCTTCATTTTTTTATTGATGGAAGATGACACCCTGTGAATGAAGCATGGCTGATGTGCACTGTCAACTATAAAAAAGTGCAAGTCAAAGACACTGACAGGCTATCACTGAGCACCGAACCCTCAGGCTGTGGATTTTTACTTCCATTCTCAGGTTGTCTCACTGTCTGTTATCTTTGACCTCCCTGATTTGCCTCTCATGTGTTTGGCCTTTCTGCTTCTCGGTAGGATTCATCAAAGAAGATCTTTCTTGTGCGTGAAAGCTCTTTTGACATTTGGTAATCCAAAACTATTATTATGCAGGTAATAATTAACTATTCCTAAGGCTCTATGTTTTCACTCTTGCCATCTTACTATGTAATATGTGGAATGTAAAAAAAACAACAAATCCTTATGTCACTTTTATGTCGCCAAATTATCCAAAAATCATTTCCTACTAATATTTGACAATAATCTATGTCCTCTTGCAACAACCACATAATCATTAAAACACCAAAACACACAATGTAATTTTTTACATTTTTATGTTCATGCTTTCTTGGCAAATACTTTAACCAAAGATTTTTTTGGGTCACCATTCGTCTCAAAATGGCAAAAAAGATCCTTAACCCTAAAATTGGTAGTTGCTAAAATGTGAGTGTGCAGTATGTGCTCACATTGGTTTCTGTTCATGATTCTCTTGTAAAGACTCAGCTGCTTTTAGAAATTGTTACTAATTACATATATGATGATGGATATACATAAATGACTTGTGGGTAAGTTGAGTTAACAGCAGTTTAAGATAAATTAAAAATAAAAATAAAATCTGCTCCCACACATTCATTTAATATTGTAAAAAATATATATATTTCAGTAAGTTGTGATTTCACATATTAAATTATTGATTTAATGTGTGGATCTGCAGAATGTGGGGCTTTTATGGCCACTATTTTGTGAGCTTTATTTTTTTCCAGGGACTAAATGGTTAATATTGGAAATGACCATGCCATGTTCCAATTCACTGCCAGCAGAGCAGTAATTGTGCAGAAACCAAGACTGGGGTGTGTAATATGATTGGAACAATATGAATCCTGATCAGTGTGAATTTTCCTTTGAATTTGTCCTTGCACCACATGAGGCTGGATTTGTTTGGTATTTTGCTAAGAAGAAGAAAAGAGCATGGGTTACATTATGCCAAATGTTGTTTTTCTTTTTGTTTTGTTTTTATTCATCAGTGTACTGTTTCCCTCTGTACACTTAGGAACAGCTAACAAACAGGTTGACCACAGTTGAACCTCACCAGCAAAATCATTACACAAGGCAGGAGCTAAACATTATGTGATCTACAGTAGCAAAGATCGGAAACAAAGGTTTTAATAATTTCATTACTAACAATTGAAATAATTGCAGTCCCCTGAAACCGCAATCAAAGGCCAACCCAAAGGACCAGTGTTTTTACTTCACTTGAAAACCAATTGTTTTTGAGCATTTGGCACACAGCACCACTTCTATTCTGGAAAAAAAGAAACAAAGGTATTAAATAATTTTTCTCAGGGTTGTATATTGTATAGTCATTGTAGCAAAGTAAATGCTATATACTATAAGTAATACTCCTGGGCTCTTGGAAGAAGAACTATTCCATTCAGCGGTCTACAGAGCCTATTTAGTGAAACTCAGCAAAACACTATCCATTTTAACGGTGTACGTTTTGGACCTGCTGGGGAAAATTCATTCTCTCATATCCACTTCTGTCCATTTTGTATTATATGACCTCTTTTTATGGTTCACCACAGGGCCTATCAACTGCAAGTCTTATAATTCTGTAACAATCTTACAAAGAATACTGAAGTCTGAATAATTGTATGCATTCATCATATGTAAAACTCCCTTTTAATGTGCAGTAAAATTGATAAATAATTGCTCAGAAAGTGACATCTATGAAATAGTACATGCGTAACATCAATCACATATTGTGGCATTTGATTATGTGTTTAGCATTGGCCTGCGTGTTTCCCCACTCATTATTCATCTGTCTGCCTGTCCCTGTCCTCCTCCCATACTGATGCCTGAGTATTTATCCTCTCCCTACTTGTATCCTCAGCGGATTGCTTTGTCCTAATTGGAAAGCAGAGTTAATTATCCCCTAGCCTGTGCTTGGCACATCATCTAGACCTCCCAAGAGAGGCTGCTAGGTTTGGCTCATAATCATGAAAAGACAAACTTGGACTGGGGTGAAGAAAGGGGGACGTGGGAGCATTCTGACCTGGATTGGGCCCCCGATTGATTGATATGGATTGGGGACGAAGAAATCAAGTGCATCCATCATAATTTTCAGCTGTCAGCATTCACAGGGATTTCACAGAGCTAATTTGGAAAGGCCTGCATTAGATTGCAGTTCCTCATTTTGCTTCCCTCAGGGTCTCATGAGAAAAAAGAAAGTCTTGTTTGTTTGGTCTTAATTCAGTCAAGTCACAGGATGCCACAGAATGAGAGGAAATAAACAAGACTGAGCAAACCTGGGCTGGATACACAAATTGCACCATGACAGTTGTACTGAAAATGGATCCAGCTACATTTCCATAAGACAAGATTGGCATGAGAAGATGTGTTTTAAACAACTGTAATGAATGCCTGTTTATTTTTTACCTAACCTCAGGGTTAGGAAACATTGGCTCACAATCCATACTTGGCTCTTTGCAAGAAATTTAATGACACTTTAATTTCAAAGTTTATCACAAAAATCATTAAATGAGGAGCACATTTGGTGGCAGCCAATGTCTTATTGGAATAATTGCTTCCCTAATTGAGGGAAACTCAAAGCTGACAGTTTTGAAAAGCTTTGGTGGGCCCACAGAATACAAAAATGTAGCTTTACCATTATCATTTAGTGTTTACAGCATGTATTTTGTCTTCTCAGTAGTTCATAGTTTGAGGTTAATTTTGTTCTTGAATGGCACTGGAGTGATTGCAAAGCCACAAAACACACTCTAGCCGTCTGGGTTTTGTAAACCACTGCATTTATGTAACAAAATAACACTTTTAGTGACAAGAAAACATACACAATAGAGCATCATCAGATTGATTGTGGCACAGTTTCTCTTGGGATGAATTGTATTCAATTTTCTAAAAAGAATCCGGCATTATAAATGTTATATTAGATCCAGGAGCAACCCCCAACAGGCTTGTGTGAATTGATAAGACTGCGTAAAGCATAGCTTGCAGATGCTATTCTCTTCCAACTTCCCTGCAATCTGCGTGCCATTACTCGTCTCCACTCCTAAAAATGAATGATATCTAAGAGTCATTCTAAAAAATTAATGACATCTCAGACTTATTATATTTTAATGCATCTCTGAGATCCTTTCCTCTTCCGATTAAACACAAGTTGAATTCAATTTTTATTATTGTTCACTCTGAATAAAAAATCAAGTGCCACAGAGGCAGTTTTAAATGTTAGTTTCAGTTGAGACACTGTCTTGTTTATAAGTGTTGGCAGTGTATTATTGCTGAAGCTATTAATGTGTCAGGATCTGTTATCTCTGTCACAATATGTCCAACGTTCTCAGCTAAAACAAATATGTGCTGATTATCTCTTACCTCTTTATATTTATGCAGAACAGGTTTCTATCAAAACAAAAACCAGCATAACTTTGTCCCAAAACCCTAAGTGCTGCTGGCTCTGTATGAGAATGAGGTGCAAACAGCAAATCCCTTATATCAGATGAACAGGATCATATTCATTCCCTTCATACCTGCTGCTAAGTAGAAAATACCTTTTCAAATGTGACTAAAGACAAAAAATATTCTTGAAGGATAGATGGCAAACAAGTAACGATTCATTTCATGACTGATTAATCTGCCCATTATATTCCCGATTACCTCATTAATTGTTTGGTATACAAACTGCTAGAAAACAGTGAAAAACATCCATCAGAGTTTCCCAGAACACAAAGTGACATCTTCACATTTGTTATTGTGCCGGACCATAAGTCAAAACCCAAATACAGTTTATTCAGTTTACGAAGACTAATGGAGACAGCAATGAAAACTGGAACTAGAGTGTGTTTGGCATTTGTGCTTTAAAAAAAAAAACAGTTGCTGATTAATTTTCTGTTGAGCAACTTACTGTATCTATTAGCTGGCAAGTTGTTTTAGCTTGAATATATTCAACATGTTTGGTTAGCTTTTTTGTTTCATAAAAGTAAAACTTTGTTTCTTCATTTGCTTCTTCACCTCCTTCTGCTTCTTATTCTAATTTTGCAGTCGGAGAAACTGGTGAAACATAATTATCAATGACTTCTCAGAAGTTTAAACATCTGGGGGCTACAGATGTGTTTGTTTAAAAGTATGCTCACTATAATTTAACTTGCCTACAGTCACCAAACCGAGTAATGTGACACAATATTCAATACAATCAGATGGAAGAGAACAAAAAAAACCACAATGTATGGTGAGAAAAAAAGGATCTTGCTAACCTTTGTGACCTGAAGCCAGTGAGACACAGTAAATACAAAGAAAACTTATTGGGGATTAAGGGAGCAAACTTTAGTCAGGTCAGAAGGTGTTCTGCATCTAGCAAAAAGAAAGAAAAGGAAATTGATATTTTTAAATTTTGAAAACGTGCTGGGCGTCAAATGCATTTTATGGTTCTTTAGATTTAAATAATTGCCTCCATGCTCTTCTTAGTAAAGGGTTTTGATGCGGTATACCTTGGATAACTGTGATTAGATGCTCAGCGCCTCTCAAAATGTGTATTGACTATCTGATAGTGTGTTGACTATCTCCCAGACTCCAATGAAATAACATGCTTCAGTCTAGTTAAGGACCCTGGAGTGACGATCTCTTAATAGATGAGTTGTGTTCAAGGAGCAGGAGAGATGCAGCCAAGGAGAGACTTTTTTCAAGCTTTTGATCCTTTATTTGAAAGATAGTGTAAAGACTGGAGTCTAGGGAGAGAGGGAGAGAGAGAGAGATAGAGAGAGAGAGAGAGGGAGAGAGGGAGAGAGAGGGACATGACATGCAGCACGGATCCCTCAACTGGGGGAGTCGAACCATGGATGTGGCTGTTATGTGGTGTGCGCCTTAACCATTAGGCCACCAGGGCGCCGCGCCAATTAGTTACTTGATAGAGTG